>NW_004567104.1:70562343-70577350 GCF_000260355.1 Condylura cristata | reverse complement strand
AACTTTTTAATAAAAAAAAATTAAAAAAAATAAAAATAAAAATAAAAAAATTACTGTCCTCGGTAAGTGTCCAGTTGCCCACACTAAACCTTCCTTTTGCACACCCTTATTACAGAAGAAATTTTTCAATTTGGGAAGTAAATTTCTTCATTAAAGATATAATAAAAACATACTGACATTGAACTGATCTTTAGACCCTGTTACTTGAATGAGTGGGACTAAAGTTCCTTTATCTAAAGACTAAAGATTCTAAAATCCAGAATCATTTTTTTTCCCCAAGAAAATAAACAAATTGGAAGTTTAGATCCTTTCTTTCAAGGAGCAGACATGATAAATATCATTTTTACTGTCACTATCTCTACTTTGTACTGTGAACCATTCCTCATCCAGTGTGGACATTGAGAATGGAACATTAAAAATTACATGACCAAGGCCCTCCCTGGTGGTGCAGCAGGTTAAAGCATAGCACTAAGAAGCTAAAGCCACTTCAGTATGAGTTCGATCACGGCCCTGGAGGTGACCCACATGGCCCGGCAGACCTCTCCTGCCCGCTCGCTGCTCCCCTCAGCAGTGTACTTCATTGAGCTGCCTGTTCTGCTCCCAGCTCTGTCTCTGGGGAAGCCTCTCACTGCATCTGCCCCTCTGGCCTGTACCCTAGTTCTTTAAGCATAAATAAATCTTTTAACATAAATTACATGACCAGAAGCTGCTCTGTCTTATCAATCTGCATGTTTTTCCATCCTGTCTGATAAGTAATAGATATCCTCCTGGGTAGGGATTTCTACTTGACAGCTCAGGAAGCAGGTGCCGTGTGAATACTGAGTCACCTTGATGGACACCTGTGGCCAACAGCTCAAAGAAAGGTGCTAAGTGCCTCTTTTATGGCTGATTTACTATGTGCACTGTATGAGTCAAACAAATGTAGCCAAGTAACTGAAAGAATTTGAGTTTAATCCTGGATCTGCTCTTTACCCAGTACAGTTTATGCTGACTTTTCACTTCAGAGGCTTTATAAGTGAAGGGCTTTCTAACATTCTCTGAGATGGTGCTAGGAGTAAAGCTCAACACATGGCAATAATTTATGCCAACAAGCAAAGAGACTCTCAGACTCACCCAAACTACAGGTTTTTGTCTGTTGATTATGTAATTCAGAACCAGAATCCAATTCTCTTCTAGCTGTTCTTCTGTTAGCAGAACAGTCTTTTCTTTGCTGACTCCTAGGAGAAGTGAATTTCCCCTACATCCCTTCTGACTCTGTAATGCTTTACTTGCATGGCCTCAGGTGAGGTGCAGTAACCCTTCTGCCTGGTTAATTGCAAAAGAGTAGCTGGTCCTGGGCCTTTCCACCTTGACCCTCCCCTCTTGGGAGTTCATCTTCTTTCACTCCACACTGCCCATGGGATACCCAGTCAGAGCACAGTCTCCACTGGGGGAAATCTCTCCTAGGACAGGTTGGCCCTGGCATTGATAAATCTGCTAATGTTAGGGTTCAGGGTTAGCAAGGCCATTTGTTTTAACAGCCCTAATTTTACAACTTGACTTCTGTCAAAATTAAAGTTGATTTGTGTGTTCTCTGCCTGCATTGCCTTTCAATTTCAATATTTATGTGCAGAGAACCTATTTAGTAATAAGGAGTCATTGCCCAGAAACTCAGCGTGGTATTTCCTAAAATAAATCACACACCTTGCCACTTAAGGGAAGATTACCTAAGCACCCTGCCCCCACCCACCCAAAATAACATGGGTGAAGAAATGGGCTGGGGGATAAAACCAGGGTGAAATTATTTTAAGCTGAGTTCATGGCATGAAGCAAATCAGACAAGCGGGCCCCCATTTCACTACGGCTCTGTCCTGTTGTGGCTATCAGACTTAGGAAGATAATTAAACCTGAAATTGAAAATACTTACTTTGATAGAATGCAAACACATCCTTATATTTTTGATTTTTTTAACTGAATTTTTAAAAATTACATATCTGTTTACATTACTGTCCACTTCCAAACAATGTTTACTGCCCTCTCTCCCACTTGTGTACCCAACACTACCCTTGTTCCCCACAGTTCTCCATCCTCTGACCTCTCTCTGTTCCCCTCCTGGAGGGTACCTCTGGTTTATAATTGCCTATTTTCGTTTGATTTGGTATTGTAATAACAATACACATTTTCCCCCCTATGTCTTATTTGGTCCTCTTATATTCTTCCTATGAGTGAAACCTTTCTATGTAGAATGGCTTCCTTTATATTTTTGAATCCAGTGTTATGGGTAGAAGCCATACTTGATGGAAAAAGAAGTGTATGAGGAGAGTATAAATCATTCAACCCAAAACACTATTAGAAACCTCTGGCATTGGTACTCCAAGATCTAAGTGCACCATTTAGACATCACTGAGTCCCCCACTGAGGGGACTAGAGGGAAAATGCACGAATGACACCTTCAATGTATATGGCCTTTCACTCAAGGCGAAGATATTGTTTTATGTTAATTTGAGTGAATTCACATTTGATACCACACATACTACCACCTGGAAATGAAGAAAAAAAGGTAAAAATTGGATTCACAATAGAAGTAAAATCTTTGGAGAAAATGATATAGGCTTAGAACTTGTGCTATTGGTCGTGTATAAATAAGAAGGAAATGATAGTCAAGGAGGGAATAAGCAAGTTTTCAGAGAGGATGACTCAAATTTGAGCCACTGAGCTCTCAATTTCTGTCTTGGAACACAGAACAGGTGTCAGCTCCATGAACAATGGGGGGGTGGGGACAGGAAGCAGAGAGACAGTGGGGGGGGAGGGGCAGAGGTAGAACTGGGAAAAGGAAAGAGAGGGAAAGAGTCTCCTGTAAATCTTTTCTAGAGCCTTCTCTCTCCCAGCCCCCTTAGCAAGATCAGTAACTTGAAAACTAATAACCTGGGCATCCCCAAACCCCTCCGGTCCTCAAACTGGAGACCAAGATATTTTCTCCTGCCCTGAGCTTCCTTGACATACTGGGCCACTTACTAGGCCAACAATTTCCTCTCTTGCAAGTTTATTAATGCAAATTACAAATCAAGTTTGAATTCTTGCTAAAGCCAATGGATTCTTTGAAGATTATCCTGGAATCAGATAAAGGCAAATAGCTATGCTAATCTCATGAATAATTGTGAATAAATATGTGTGCTTGTAGAAATGTGTGTATACATACACATATATTCCTTTTTATCATGATTCTTAAACTGATGTATGTTTCCAGAAGCCATGATTCTACTGCTTTTAAAAATACATGTTTTCTACTTCTGTTTTAATGATCTGTTTAACACGTGGGCATACTAATCATAAAAGAAATGTCATCTCTATAACTTAGAAACCTGTTGGTGATAAAGAGAGAACTTAGCAAGAATGTGCTTTTCCTTTTTTTGTCTTTCTTGAAATATTGGTAATGGAGATTTTAAGCATAATAGAACAACTCTGCCCGAGGCATGGAATATCTACACTTTCTGTTGCTTTCAGGTGAAATATAGTGCTGTTATAAAATATTAATAGAAACAGAATATAAAAGCACAAGTGTTCCACAGAACTGATATGACAGCTCCGTTGGACAAAAACAGTGCTGTTCAGGGAACTTACTTCTGTTCTTTCTGGAAGAAATTTGAACTCATTAGCCTACAATTCTCCTAATCAACCTGAATGTGAAGTTGTAATAAAGGAGGTCTTGACTACAGCTGAACAATTGAAGGGATATTCCGCTTTATAGAGAAATACTTCTGGTGATCATTCTAAGTGATCACCGTTAAATCAGACATGAAACCAGTGCAAGTCCCTTTTCTTGACTCTAATCTAGATGTAGGACCCAATTTCATTCTTTGTTGCCAACATCATCCTTGATCTTCCCTAACAGCAAATGCAGAGTCCCCATCGCTGAAGTCCTATGCTTGCAAGACTGCAAAGCATGGGTGACACTCAACCTCTGCTTACCAAATTCTACCATTGTACCTAAATGTGAGTATTTGCAGATATTTGCTGTCACTCCCTTGTGGGGAACATTAGCTCTGGGAAGCCATGCAAAGACAGAGGGTTTTCACACTTAGCCTCCATAGGGTGAGATACAGATGAGCAAGATGTTTAGAGACAGTGTGCTGATTAGAAATGTCTTCACGGGTGGGTCCCTGTTCCTGTGACGTCTTGGGGGAAGCAAGGAACCGAAAAACCTTTCTAACAAGCTCGTGTATGTTGGTGTTTTGCAATATCAAACCTATGCATATTTTTTCTTGAGTAAACAGTCCTTCAATGTTCCATATAAAAGTGAATGGCCATTTCTATAGCTGCTTGGTGGCCCTAGAACAGCATGTTTGTGGGCAGCTAAGCCATCATCTCAACAGCTGGACAGATGCCCCAGGGCACAGGAGTAACTCATGGCCAAAGGTGCTGTCAATGGGGTCAGGACCTTGTTTGCCAGTTCTGATATGCCCAATAAATAGTTGTGCGATGAAGGATGAAGGTAAATACACATTTTCTCCCGGGACCTCAGTTTCTTCCCAGTAAAATGAGGACGTTGACTTTAATGACCGCTTACACCTCTAAAATATGATGAGTCTATCATTCCAGATAGAACCTGTGTCGAGATCATTTATGGTGTTGACTATGCCTTACTTCCGTGCTCCCTTCCCAAAGTACTTATCAGGATCCACCAAGCCTAGCCAACGTCTTTTAATGACACCAGCATTACTTAATTGCATGTGGCAAAAACCCATTAAATCATGAGCGATGCATGGAGTTCTGGTCCACCTAATTATTAAACTGCAAGCGTTACCTATGGAAACTTTACACCCAAGTTACACATTTCCTTAAGAGACTGCAGTTCAGTTAATATTAGCTTATGGTTGAAGAGAAAGAAAACTAAGAAAGTTCTCATGGGAGATCTGAATTCCCTCCACCAGCTAATTTCCCAAGCAGAAGCTGCATAGGGTAGTTATTTTAACTTAGAGACTCCACCTCTCTCATAAAACATGTACATCTCAGTACACTAGTAAAACCTGCCCAAGGCCTTCGGGCCAGATGGTTCAAGCTTTTCACTAGTCACCACTGATGCCTGACGGATCGTATTTCACAACTAAAGACACTAATATCATAATAAGGTAATAATAAGGTGCATACTAATGTTGACCATTTAAACTCTGCAACAGATTAACCTTTTAAGAGAGCTGAATAATAAAAAAATGGCATATTTTTTGCAAGGAGCACATTAACTCAGATTCATTTGGGCTGGGATCTGGGCTTCATTCAACAGTGTAAAATGTTACAAATTCCTATGCTCTTTTTTCTTGTGAAGATCCACAGAGATCATCTCTTTACTTTTAAAAGCTTAAAATAAAAGGAAAACACAAAGAATAGACATGTTGATGGATGTAATCATCTCACTTAAGATACTCAAGAAATGCCGAAGGCAAAATGTTCATAGTTGAGCACCAGGATATAAACTGATCATAGGAGATCAGAGGAAGACTCGGGAATAGATTATCTTCAATTACAGACCAACAAGCAATGCAGGGGAATTTGTACTTCATTTGTCAAACTGTTGTGTGAGATTTGGTTGCTATAACACTCTAAGTAATGATATTTTAATGTAAAGTGGAAGTGATTCTTTCTCCATCTCTCTGGGTATATTTCTAGTTTACCTGAAAGCATGATTAATTGTAAAACAATGCATTTGAGAAGTGATTTTTTAATAGTACATGACTGCTTCAAGCTTCTATCTCAGCAGACAGGTCATAGGGCCACAATCCCAGATTTTGACCTTCACTCTAATTACTGATATCAACACTGTGGGATAAGTATGCTTGTTAAGTTTGTTTGATGCATTTTACTTCCAGAAGTGTTGCTGGTAGCACTCTGTCAACATGATGAATTGATCTGATAGTCTCTTTGAAAGGGTAGTGTTGGCATGTTCTAGATCTCAGGTTGATGTTGAATTCATTGTCATCTAGCAACTGTGAGCCCAGAACAGCTGGCAATGACCACATGGGAGCTGAACGGCTTTTCCCAAACGTGTAGGGCATGGTGGAGACTTTTCTAATCAAGATCCACACAGATCAGCAGAAACCATGACAACCGAGGAGAGAGAAATGGCTAAACAAGTAACAGAGGACGGAAGGCAAGGTTATGTCCAACTGACAGGGTTGGTGAGTGCAAACGGTGAGCCCCATCCCAGGACAGGGTCCAAGGTGAGAACTTGGTACTGTTGAAGTTTAAAGGAGCAGACCTGGTCTTCCCTCAGCCAGACTTCCAGCTGCCCTCTGGTGCCCCCTATTGACAGAATCCGACAGGCAACAGCTGATGGGAGAAATGTATTGAATGTATTGGAGTTTCAGATTCTTGGCCACCTCCCAAAGCAAAGTGTTGAAGGGAAGATTTAAAATTAAGCTCAATGGGCACCCCAAACTGGCTTGTACATGAACTCTAGTCTCTATGCTATGTTTTTGAAAATTTAGGGGCCATTTATAAAATTATAACATGCAATATGGTACACCTGACAGAAGAATTTCTTTTCCTTCAGAGGAAAATAGCTTCAGTTTTTGCTCTGACTATGAGTTCATGCTGTGGGTCACCGCCTCTTAGCTGTATCAGCACAACTGGGTGAGTGTCAGAATAGACCCACAAATGAATCCCTTTCTAATGAATCACCGTATCATGTCAGTGACCTGTTTCTAAAGTAAGACTAGCTCAAGATTAAAAACAAGCAAATAAAAACATAGTTAGAAAAGCCTAAGAGTAGTGCTTTTATATAACTTTCATATTTTCTGTACCCCTGCTGCATGTTTCTGGAGAGTCTTAAACTTTTGCTGTTGTAGAAATTCATCTGAATTTATTTATTGGGATTTAATGATGGCCTTAGTTTTTCAGCAACTTCTGACAGATAGAAAAATAAGACAAATGAAAATCAAAGCTGATTTTACTACAAAAATAATCACTATATTATCCATAGCAATAATGATAGAGAAGCCTCCTTATGGAACTACAAGGGCCTTTGGAAAAGGAGACTTCTAGCTAAAGACAGTTGTTCTTCCTGGTAGATAGTCTGTGGACGAAGATGGGCCCTGGAGAGCTACCACATTTAGGACAGCAAATGAGCAGGACGGAAACCTCCTGACAAGATGCAGAGAAGGTAGACCCACATCCTTATCCAGACTCACCAATGAAACAAGAAATCTCCTTCCACCTAGCTGATGGGTAGAGGGAGGTCAGATTTTCCCTATGGAACCCATGCCTCGTGGGAGCAAATACCAAGAGCTGAGGGATTCATGTCCCAAATTCCCTCACCCCACTAGGCAGTAAAGCAGAGACAGTGACCATCGTTGTCTTGTCAGACGACCTTCAGTGTCCGGCAATTATAGTTCCGTAGTAAACACACGTTGAATGGGATGAGAGCGTTAATTCTTAGAGATTTTTATTAGAAAATTTAAATTTAAATCCTGCTCTTATATTAATGATCAGTGTCTCTGTGGACAAGCCATTTGGATGTTTCTAGAACTTAGTTATTTACCTCTCACCTGGAGTTATAAACCTAAACCTAAATTAATTCCAAAGGTCCTTGTAGTTACACAAGGAGGCTTCTCTATCATTATTGCTATGGATAATATAGGGATGATTTTGTAATCACAGGGCTTGGAACATAAACACATGCTGAAATCAGTGTTTACTGAGTAGCCAGAAACACGCGGAATGGTTCTCTATAGATTTGTCCCACATTTTCCGGCCTCCCGACATTCTCTTCTTCACTAATATAGTGTCAGAGATTAGAAAACAGCACTGTTATCATTGCTCCTGCCTGGCAAGTATCTTCTCTGTCCTTTAATAAAGTGCAAGAAGCCCAGAGCAACAACTAGCCCTGGGTCATGACCTTGGAAACAGGTCACAGATGTAACCTGAAACCCAAAGCACAGGAAGAGACAGAAGAAAACAGCAGAGTGCTCCAGGCTGGGAAGTTGCCATGGAAGGAACTCTGGAGCTAACAAGACGTGTCTTGAGCAAACTAAAGAAATAGCCTTCACACACACTCACTAAATCTCAAAAGTTTTATAGATGCCTTTGATGGGTCTGGTTACATTCCTCAGAGTCTCAACAACACATTACCTAGCACAGCACATTTTGGCAAGACTTATCCTCTGAGCAACTTCTGGGAACACACATTCCCAGGGGCGAAGCTCTGACGCATACCCTTAGGGAAATATGCCTAAGGGAATATGCCTGGGCCACTGGGAAATCGCTGAATTCTGGGGTCCAGCTAGTTGGCCAGCAGACAGTCATTTTCTCAAGACTGCCCTCCCCAATATCTTGGTGCAATTAGATGCTAATCAGCTGAAATTATATAAGGGGATATGGTGATGAGACTATGGATGAACAGCTCTATAAAAGAGACACAGGGCCCTCCCTGCTCGCTCAGCGGGTTAAAGCACAGCACTAAGAAGCTAAAGCCACTTCAGCATGAATTCAATCCCCACCCGGTGGTGGGGCAGACCTCTTCTGACCAGCCCTGCTCCCCTCAGCAGTGAACTTTATACATCTGCCTGTTCTGCTCCCCACTCTGCCTTTGGTGAATCCTCTCCCCACCCCTGCACCTCTGGCCTGTACCCCAGTTTTGTATGCATAAACAAATAAATCTTGGGAAGAAAAGATTTATTAAAAAAGAGAGAGAGACAACACCTGAGTTTCCTTGTAACCAGTTCTCTGTGGGAATGTACTGAAGCCATCTGCGCTCCCAGACATGCAGGCTCCTCGTTTATAAAATAGCAGGCAACCGCGAAGCTCTTTCTTCTCTTTCAAGTTCAGCATTCTACAACTCAGACCAATGTGCTGAGGAATTCAGCGCATTGGTGTGACTAAAAACTTGCCAGCAGAAATGCACATTTTAAACCTCCTGTAATTTTGGTCCCTGATCAGATAGACAAAAATAAAAGGTGAAAGTACCACCATTGTCAGGTTTCACTAGGAGTTAAATTGATAGAAAGCGATTTTCAGGGCAATTTGATATTATGTTAACATTTGGAGCTCATGACCCTATGGGATCAGCACTGCTGCTGCTGGACACGTGGAGGGAAGTGGACGAAGACTGAGTCTGCAGCTGCATTGCTCAGACCTTGACTAGTCCTCTTGCCACTGGGCTTGGATAGTCTATGTTAGTAGTCCTGTGGTGAGTTCATATTCTATCAAGTAAGGATTACAGTAATATCTACCCCATCAGTAGTTAAGAGGGTTAAATGAGTCAACACACATGTTTTAAAGAACGTAGAAATATTTATCATAAAATAACATAGCAGTGCACTTTGTCAATCTGCCTGTTCTGCTCCCGATTCTATGTCTGGTGAATCCTCTCACTGCCCCTGCACCTCTGGCCTGTACCCCAGTTCTGTATGCATAAATAAATACATCTTTTTTTTAAAAAGTGACCATCACAATATCTGTGTTAATAATCTTTTTTAAAAAAAATAACATACCAGCAAGCTACTGCTGCTATGGCTACTACATCACTGCTATTATTTTTTTTAAAAGATTTATTTATTTATTCATACAGAACTGGGGTACAGGCCAGATATGTGGAGGGTGAGAGGATTCACCAGAGACAGAGTGGGGAGCAGAACAGGCAGATCGACGAAGTACACTGCTGAGGGCAGCAGCAGGCGGGTCAGGAGAGGTCTGCCTCGCCATGTGGATCTCTTCCAGGGCAGGCGGGAATCGAACTTATGCAGAAGTGGCTTTAGCTTCTTAGTGCTGTGCTTTAACCCGCTGCGCCACCAGGGAGGGCCCACTGCTATTATTTTTATTGATGCTATGTGAGCGTGTTCACAGAATACATCGTTAAGGAGGATTCATTCAATAGAAACTTCAAGGCAAATAAGAAGTCAGATAAACTAGCATTAACAGTGGCATTAAGTTGGGAGGGTGAGAAGATGGCCATGAATGCAAAATACCAACTCGAAATCGCCACAGGGGCAGGCCGGAGAGCAGAGGGCAGTGGCACTGAGAAAGCTGTGCAGAACCCCTGAGGAGCACTAGGGAACAAGGTGGTGCTCCCCATGTGCAGGAAAACGACAGCTTAAAGCAGATGTTTGGTGTCAGAAATAGAGATAAAGGTCAAAGGGCATCGATTGATTTGTGCACCCCCCCTACTCCCCAAATGGACAAGAAGGGTTATTACCTGCCCATGCAAAGCAAACCAACAAAAAACCCAGCATCCCATCACCTTCACAGAAATTAGAATGGAAAGTAAAAAATCAAATTTAATAAGAGATGGCCTTGCAGAAACCAATGAGAACATTAATATTATATCTTGAGTTAAACTATATTATGCTTTCAACCTCCTCTATACAAAATAAATTAAAAAAGCTAATTGATTTACAAAACAACTATAAGATATAATAACAGACCTCATGACAGAGAACGTGTGCATTCCATGCATACTGATAAGGAATGATTTTCTGGGCATATTGTTAATAGCAAACAACACAAGAGGCAGAACAGTATAGAAAATACACTTTTTATAAAAGGAAGCAGGACGAGAAAAACTGAAGCATATGTTTTCTAAACATTTATAAATACATATGAAAATTTGCAAGAAAAGTTCTGGAAATATACACAGCAAATGGTATTTACATCAGGAAGTGCGAAACTTGAGAAATGTAGAGGGAGGTAGAAAGTAAGGTTATTGCCTTTATCCAGTATGTGAATTTATTTCAGTGTATTATAAAGGACTTCATAAATTATTTATAGAGTAAAAATCATTTCTAAGGGATGATTCAAATAAAAATCCCAGTTCCCAATGGAATTGGCCTTGTGACCTTATTTATTCTCCCTTTAGATTTTAGTTGATGAGGGAGTTGATTTCATTAAGTGCTTTCCTTGAGCCACTGCAAATTTCAGCTGATTGTAAAAGTAGGTCATATTCTGGGACCAGCCCAGGGAAGTGGCCATTTAAAAAAAAAAAAAAAATATTGTGTCTTAAACAAAATCAAAGCCTGGAAATAGGATACAAACTGCTAGATGTGGGGTTGGGAATGAATAGGAAGAGGGTGAAGGGTTCGCAGGACTAAAGTGAAGGATGATGGGAGCTTTGGTGTGGGCTTAAGCCCAGCCAGGTGTGAACCTGCTCTCCTAAATCATCAATATTGTTATGAACCAATGTTATTGCAATGCAATTTATGAACAACTGTCAGGCTGGTGATTTTTCTGAAGAAAAACCTGTCAACCAAAATTGAGTTCCCCCACCCATACCACCTTATGTCCCCAGCTAAGTATCTGCAGGGGGCAAAGAGTTATCACATGCTCTGCCTAGAGAGGATAGGGCCCCACCGCCAGACCTCATCCTGTATCTGGCGTCTCGAATGGCTGCCTGTCTCCTGGTCAGCCCAGTTGTCCCTGATGGATATTAATTGTGATCTTAATTTCTAATAACACTTACCTTGTGACAATGCTCAAACTCAAAGACAAGGTGTCAAAAGTAGAGTCAGCAAGTCCTTCCTGGTAAAAAAAAAGGGGGGTTAAGTTTCAGCACTATGAAGCTGTCGGTAGCCTCTGCAGCTCCAGTTAGAACCCCGGCCAGGGAGCTGACCCACTTGGCACAGCAGACCTCTCCTATCTCTCTGCTGTTCCCCTCAGCAGTGTATCTCAGTCGATCTGCCCGTTCTGCTCCCCTCTGTCTCTGGTGAACCTTCTCATTTCCCATCCTCTGCACCTCTGACCTACACTTCTGGCTCTTGTTGCATAAATAAATCTTTAAAAACAAATACAGTCAGAAAATCACCAAGTTTACTTCACCCTCATCCACGCCAAATGTAAAAGGTCTTCATCAGCAGTGCCTGAAAGGGGGAACTACAAACATATTATGGAAACCAATGAAAAATGGAAACTAATTAAAAATTATTAAAAATAAATGAGTAAAAGGCCTTAGTTATTTATTTCTAATGAAATGAGCACCTGCAGCTACAGAAAATCCATTTATTTATGCTGTGTGCTGATTTCTGTAGGACATGTGGCAACAAATTATTCAATTTTTTTTTTTTTTTTTTTTTTTTTTTGTCAGACAACTGGTAGGATAGGGATTGATGAGTGTATTTCTGGCTAAAATATTTCTTTCTAAGAGACTAGGTCTCTCAATTTTTCAAGTTAATAAGGTAGAACCATCTTTTAAAACTTAATAAATCTGCAAAGTATCTATGAGTTATTCACAGTTGAGTCTTAGGCACAATTGCAAAGACTTAACTGAAGATGTGAGATTTGCTGTAGGTAACAGAGAATACTCAGGCACAACCCAGACTATAACAGGTGACACATTTTTTTATGGTTTGCTTATTTTGCTTGCACATTTTTTTCTCCCCTATTTCTAGAATGTGGAAAAAAACAATTCCTTTAGACAATTTCACTCTGAGAAAGCCTTACTTCTACCTGTCCCTACATCTTCATCAGTTCTCCTTTATCAATGAATGAATCTTTATGAGGCATATTTATCATATCACGAGACAAGCATGACAAAGGAGCTTCAAAACTCAGCATGTATTTCTGTATCTCCTCTCGCTAACGACACCCAAGTGGTTATAGTAAGTAATGGGGAAATAGCCGTGTTTATCCTGATAGATCAGTACTACAGATTAGACGTAATAAAGGACACCAGTGGACATTGTGATATGAGTGCCTCCCAGCTGCTAATTGTCCCTCATATAATTTATTAGACAGAAATACAGGCCTGTTTTTTTTTTTTTTTTTAACACAGAAAACCATTCCTGCTTGCTTATACATTCAACATATGCATTACGAGGACCTACTTTTCACATAAACCTGTGCAATGATTGGGCCTGATCTTTCTGAGAACCGCCTCAGCTAACATATACATTCACTTTTCTCTGCACAACCAGTCAGTCATTTTGTGCTCTGAACCTCTCAGGAATCCTAAATTTCAGTTTTATGACTAGATGAGTAGGAAGGTAGTTTGATATCTAACCCAGGTGGAATGTGGTTATGATTACAGTTTCTGTAATTCTGTGTTTAAGGTCCATGTCTGAGGGCTCTTTTATAAGTAAGTCAGTTTATAATATGATATAATGGATTATATCATGCTATATCATATTAGCCCAGTAACTCATGCACCTCTCCTCTCTGTTCAGGAGCACCACACTTGAGACTTGGTATGGAGTTATTGATTTATCCCCACCTCGCTGTGGGGATATTTATGTCACTGCATTTCTTGGACTTCAATTCTTTATATCTAAATTTAGAAGTCAATAGCCTACAAGTCACATTCCAATCCAGTGTCCTTTGATCTACAAGGCCTGTTCCCGTGAAGAATTCTCTGACCCTGTGACTTCCACCAGTAGGAGTTATATACTAATATGGCATAGATATTACTGCCACTCTGTCAAAAGTGAGAACAACACACAGGCTCTTTGTGAGTGTTCTGAACGAGCACTGTACATACCAAGATGTTCTAGCTAGTGAGACTCTGACTTTAGGGTGTGGTAAGAAAAGGGTAGAGGAAGAAGAGAGAAACTATAACCAATATTCTGTTTTCAGACACAGAAATTTTAATATAGTATAAGGGCTTTCTGTGTCTTTGTATTATATAAATACCCAGGGATAAATTCTTTAGATTTATAAATAGGAGACCAGTTCCTGTTATCGGTAGTTCCCAGTGAAAACATGAAGTTCTTTGCTTTGGATAATATAATTCTTGTGTCTAATCAAACTGTAACTCAAGAGTTATTGTTTTACTTGCAAATTCACCAAAGATATGAGACTTACAGAAGATGAAAAGGAGGAAAAGGGATCAGAACATGGGAGTGAAGAGCACACGGGACTGTGGTGGTGGATCGCAGGTCCTGTGGTGGTGGGAGAACTACGGGGACTGCCCCTGAGGAGAGACATCAAAGACTGTCCACGAATAGTGGCTAGGTAAGAAAACAAATGAAATTTAAAAAAAAAAAAAACAAACAGTTATTGCTTTATTTGTGTTTTTATTAGAATGACAAAGAGAGTTGTTAAAGAGGTGTGGACATTGGCTGTATCCAAATCACATCTTCTAATAGACACCTACTTGAAAATTCTTCCAAGCATTAAGTAAGTTGCTAGTAAAAAGTGAGCTCCAGAGAAAAGATATGAATGGGGCAACTTTTGTAAAAGACTTTGTGAAGTACCAGACTGGGGAATAGACTCTGCTGTGCTCTGTACTCTTAGCCACTGGCAACTTTACAGGTACCTAAAGACTCTTAAAAACAGCAAGTCTGGGCCCTCCCTGGTGGTACAACAGGTTGGGACGCAACACTGCAAGGGAGCCACAGCCCATTCGGTATGAGTTCGATCCCCCCTGGAGGCGACCCACAGGGTGCAGCAGACCTCTCCTGTCTCCCTGCTGCTCCCCTCAGCAGTGTATTTCATCAGTCGGCCTGTTCTGCTCCCCGCTCTGTCTCTGGTGAATCCTCTTACCATCCACACCTCTGGCCAGTACCCACTTTCTTAGGCATAAATAAATAAATCTTTAAAAAAAATTACAGATAACCTATGTTGTATAAAACTTGCAGGTTTACCTATTTCCTCTCACTGTAACCTTTTTAATTGAAAATAGGTAATAAACAGTAATATCAATCTATAACAATAAAATGCAAATTCCAGGAAGTGCTTTTGTAGTGGTGTTTTATAGGAAGGCTTGTTTAGCTCCCCACTCCCCTAAAATAAGAATTCCTGTTTTGTTTGTTTGTTTGTTTGTTTGTTTGTTTGTTTGAAGTCCCAGGATACTGAGACTTCAGGACATGTATAGACAATTTAGAATAAGAAAAAGGTCTGATTCTTCATCTTGGGTGAGAACCACTGCTTGGAACTACCTTTCTTCCCTACTAATTTATCACAGAGAAAGAAGATTGAGCTACTTATAAAATGTCTTAAGTGGCCCTTACGTCTCTTAGGTGGTAGAGCTTGAGATGTATTAAGAACAGCTAATTTTTGTCCATGACCTTCCTTTACATTACTTAGGAATTTGGGGTTCAGAAAGAAAGCA
>NW_004567104.1:70490291-70562243 GCF_000260355.1 Condylura cristata | reverse complement strand
TCTCCTGTCTCCCCGCTGCTCCCCTCAGCAGTGTACTTCATCAGTCGGCCTGTTCTGCTCCCCACTCTGTCTCTGGTGAATCCTCTTACCATCCACACCTCTGGCCAGTACCCACATTCTTAGGCATAAATAAATAAATCTTTAAAAAAAAATAACAGATAACCTATGTTGTATAAAACTTGCAGGTTTACTTATTTCCTCTCATTGTAACCTGAAAAGTTCATTATTCCTTTTTAATTGAAAACAGGTAATAAACAGTAATATCAATCTATAACAATAAAATGCAAATTTCAGGAAGTGCTTTTGTAGTGGTGTTTTATAGGAAGGCTTGTTTAGCTCCCCACTTCCCTAAAATAAGAATTCCTGTTTTGTTTGTTTGTTTGTTTGTTTGTTTGAAGTCTCAGTATACTGAGACTTCAGGACATGTATAGACAATTTAGAATAAGAAGAAGGTCTGATTCTTCATCTTGGGTGAGAACCACTGCTTGGAACTACCTTTCTTCCCTACTAATTTATCACAGAGAAAGAAGACTGAGCTACTTATAAGATGTCTTAGGTGGCCCTTACGTCTCCTAGGTGGTAGAGCTTGAGATGTATTAAGAACAGCTAATTTTTGTCCATGACCTTCCTTTACATTACTTAGGAATTTGGGGTTCAGAAAGAAAGCAGATATGATCTTAGAGTGAGGTGCCCCTTCTCCTTGGAATGCCTGCAGGATTCCCCTAACCCCAATCATAATTTGGGGAAACCTGGCCCATCTGAAATACCTCACCAAGAGCTGGTAAGTACAGCACCCATTCAGTTCACATATATAAATCACAGAGAGAGGAGGAGAGGTTAAAATATCAGGGTTTCTGCTGAGAAATTACATCATGCATTGTTCTTGTGTTCAGGAAGCTATTTTCACCCCCCTCAGGAAAACAGGTAAGATTTTGCTTCTCTAAGGCAACCAGGTCTTACCACCAGGGGGCAGTTATTAGCCTTCTGTGTTGGAGAAGGAAGGTCCTGAACATTACTCATAACCAAGTGATTTGTTTCCAAGAGTCAGGATATTGTGGGTGAGAAAATCTATTGTTTGCTCAAAGCCAGAATGAGGTTTTGTGGTGGGGGTGGGGGAACAAACAATTGAACTGTAGAGAGCATTCTGGACTACCTGGGGCAGTAGTTTCTTTCTTTTTTTTTTTTTAGGTTTCTGTGAGAGTTGAGAGAAAAAAAAATATTATTTTTCCCTTACATTATTATTCATTTTTATGAAATAAATATAAGTCCCCATCAATCTCCCACCATCTCATTTTCAATGTTCAAAATGTAGAGATCTGTGCCAGGTTTGTACTGTTGGAGGTAAAAGCCCACTGGGAAAATATTGGTGAGTCCTGAAAAGCATGATTAGAATTACTCCTGATTGCAGGCACTAGGCCCACTTCAACAGATTAAAGAATCCATTTTAGTCCAATTTTGAACAATAAATAAAATAGAATAAAATTGAGTTATCACAAAAAAGTTATTTTGTTTCACAAATTGAACCCTCAGGTTTCAAAAAAAAAAAAGACAAAAATTGAAGCAGCAAATATATATTTCTTAATGTTCTGTTACATAATGTATTATTACTGAGAACATTACGTATTTAGAAATGCCCATCAGTGCCCAAGTTGTACAAACAACACCAGTGCAGATTGAATACTCAGACAAAAAGCTTGTCACACGCTAACGCTACCATAGTATTAGTTATGAGTGTTCTTTACAGTAATAAGGTTGAAAAGACTTTTAACAGTAAGTCCTCACATTTTGAAATTAGACCTTATCCTCCTACACCACAAAGGCTCTGACAGCAGGGAATTCAGACTTTATGGAAGCACAGATATATTACAGATAATTACAGTATAATGAGTAAATGTAATTAAAGCGATGAGAGAAGGAAAGAAAGAAAGGGAGGGAGGGAGGAGGGGAAGAAGAAGAAAGGAAGAAAGAAAAAAGGAGGGCAGGGAAGGAGACTGGATGCATGTGAGTATGGAAACACGGAGGAAAGGGAGGAGGGACAGAAAGAGAAAAACTACAAGGAAAACTATCTCGTGAGTCAGGAGAAGGTGGCCACACAGAGCGGAGCCGACAAGGAGTTTCACAGAGCGTGTTACCTCAGCACAGTCTTTCTAGCCCACTGGCCCTGTCTGTGGAGGGGGCAAGGTGGGGTATGAGCCCCACCAGTCTTGGAAGGAGCTTAGATTCCCTGTGAAAGATGAGGGAAATAAAAAGATTCTGAAGCAGAAAAGGGATACATTCAAACAGCTATTAGAAGGATGGTGTTGGGAGCCCTCCCTGGTGGCAAAACGGGTTAGGACACAGCACTGCAAGCAGCCGCGGCTGCTTCCATGTGAGTTGATGCCCAACCTCAGAGGTGACCCACATGGCACAGCAGACCTCTCCTGACCCGCCTGCTGCTCCCCTCAGCAGTGTACTTTCTCAGTTGGCCTGTTCTGCTCCCCACTCTGTCTCTGGTGAGTCCTCCCACCGCCCTTGGCCCTCTGGCCTGTACCACAGTTCTGTATGCATAAATCAATAAATAAGAAAGAAAGAAAGATGATGTTGGTAGCTGCACGAAAGGAGAAAGCAGTAGAGAAGGACCAAGAGATGAGGAAGAAAGACCAACGTGTTGGGTGAGTTGGCGATGATGCCCTATAGAGAAAGAAAAATAGAAAAAAATAATTTTTGAGAAGAACTTGGGAGCTCTGGAAAGTCTGCACTTCCCAGAGAGCATCATGATTATTCACACAGTCTCCTAACTCACTGGAAGTTCCACTCTCTGGCCAGACTGGGGCTGAATTCTCATTGTGAGACCATGCTTTAGAGCAATGGTTTCTGTAACAGGGATTAAATCTGCCATGGCTGTACTTACATCTCTTTTATCTTAGAGATTAAAGCCCCTCCCTACAACAATGCATTACAATATGGCAGTCTTAAAACAAAGATGGCCATTGTTCTAGAAATAAAAAGCATGGCTAATTTGTGCTTCTCTGTGAGAAAATGCTTTCAAGTACCTGATAAACTAAACGCACTCATTAGGACTGCCTGCCTTCAGCTGTAGGGAACAGCAGGTACGAGCAAGCTTACTACACCCTAAGGTTGGGGGAGAGGTAGACCAATCAGAGCTGATACAGCTTGCCCATGACATCATTAAAAACTCATTACTTTTGAGTCTTCTTTTTCATCATTTAATGTGTGACATGTCTATAATCCTATTGCTTGGATAGCTATTCAGTCTCCATGTAGCAGATGAAGAAGAAAAGGATAAATTGCTAAAAAGAAAATTACAGGTAAGTATAGCCTTTTGTTAATGACTGCTCAGGGGCCCTATCCTTTGGCTGCTATTAACATCTCATGGGCTAGAAGCACTTCCTATTGCAGGCAAGTATGGGAGATGACTATTTGTAATTAACAATTTTGCTTCCCAAGTAAAATAGGCTTTGTGTAAATCTCAAAATTGCCAACCATCCACCATGAGTTCCTTGAAAACTGGCATTGACCAGACAATTAGTATCTCTCACTTTTTTTCTAGAAAGATAGATGAATAGATAGATAGTGGTGTCTATACATACATATGTATATTGATAGAGATACAAATACATATATTTCCACAACTACATATATACATATATACACTAACATGCAATTAATTTATTTAACCCATTAAATAAATCTTATAAAATATTTAAAAATAAGTATTTAATGGATTGCCTTGAGCTATCTGAAGAAAAAACTAAAACTTAAAACAAACCATGGAAGACACTTAATTATGTTTTAAAACTATAGTACAGTAAAGTACAATAGGCCAAAATAGAATAGAATGTTCAGAAATATATAAGATTAATTTTGAAACAAAATAATAAATTACTAAAAACTTTAAAAATAAACCATTTTATATTTCCATTCATTAAAATGAATGTAATTAAAAGGAAAATACCTACATGAAATGTTTGTTTTTTATGATAAACACATAAAAAGGATAATGTCTCCAGTACATAAAAGTTCCTTCAGTATTAAGGAAAATTGAAAGATTTCAACAGTAAATAATATGATTGAACAATCTGCAAAAGGATGAAAGGAGAAAATACTTGGGGAGTTTTTTCTCACTGGGATTTCAATTTAAAAAACAAAACAATTAGGCATTTTATAGTATAGCTGCTAGAAAAATGAGAATATAAAAGGAATTTATAACATTCCAATTACTATTTAAAGCACATGCTTTGTTGAGAGCATTGTAAATCGACACAAATTTTGGGGTGTACTATGGAGAGGAATTGCTGAAACTCTAAGCGCCTGACTTCCTCATAGCATTTCTAAGGAAAGTGACTCCCAGATGTTCTTGCTGTAGAATTTGCCATAACTCACAGTCATCTAACACAGCTACATTGAGTTCTTTACCCACAAATGTATCAGAAATCTGTGTAAGAATCTGTGATTATTATACTGTGTATGTGGAAGAAGTCCATAGCTTCTAACATCTATTGAAAAACTTCACAGGGCAGCATGCCATATTAGAAAGTAAGACCCTAACCAAGTCACATTCTTACTGCTAAGTGTGACCGCTAGTATGATGGTTAATTTTGTGTACCAACTTGGCTAGGCTATAATCCCCAGTATTTGATCCAACATCAGTGTATGTGTTGTGTGAGGAAAGTTAGGTAAGATTAATGTTTAAATATGTAGACTTTGAGCTAGGAGGCTGCCTTCCATAATCTAATCAACTTGAGGATGATTTAAATTCCCATGGGGGAAGAAGGGATTTTTCAGACTTCAGACTACAGCATCAACTTTTCCCTGGGTCTCCAGTATGCCAATCTTCTCCTCGGATTATGAAACATGCCAGGCTAACAATCATATGAACTATATAAACTGCCAATTTCTTAAAAATCTCAGAACTTCTCTCACCCTGCCTCCCACTTATATGTATCCTATTGCTTTGTTTCTCTAGAGAACCCTGACTTGCACAACTATATTATAAAATGATCCTGAAAGTGTAGTTCACTGAAAAAAATTACAGATGAGATGTAGAAAATAGGATCCCAATTCTGCTATTCTTCATACTCATGTAGGAATCCTTGTAGTGATTGTTTCTGTAAATCAAATAATAACATACTTGGAAGTTATGAATAAATAATAGTGGTATACATTAACCATTTCCTTAAAAATCATCTTGAAAGAAATAATGAAGTATCTAATCATGTCACTTTTTCTTGATCATTCATTGATCACTTGGAAATTTGTTGGTATGAAACTGAAGCAAGCCAATAACTTCCTAGGTTCATAGAGCAAAGAATATTTCAGTTTAAGTCTAAATCAGAATTTTCTCAAATTTTAAAATACCAAGTGTCCCAAAATCATATATTAGAATTAAGTTGTCATGACAATTCACCTCTTCATAGGTCCATCCAGATATAATTTAAGTTTGTGTATTAGTCATTTTCCCATAGGATTTTGTAGATGTCTTTGAATTTCAAAAATAAATTGTTTTATTTCATGGTGATAATTTCTCTGTGGTTACTCTTTCTTAACTCTTCTCTCTTTCAACATCCCTTCATTATGTATGTTTTCCAGGTATACCTCATTGGACCATGCTAATTAACCACTAATCCACATTCTGCCTATTTATATCTGGGTTCCAACATCCTAGATCCCAAGTGGGGAGTGAAAACTGTATGTATCACAGATAAGTCAGCAGAACAAGTTGATATGGGAAATATAATTCTATATTATTGAGATAAAATACCTTAACCATTTACTTGTTTTTAAAAGATATATTAAAGTAAGCCTGTCAGTACTCAGTATGGAATATATTTCTTGGGTAACTTTGAATCTTATGCCAATCAAATGAAATGCTCTCGATTCTACAAGGTATTGCTTAAAGTTGGATGATTCTAATGAATGAAGATGTGCTATTTGTAAAACTAGCATCTATTCCATAATTGAAAATTAAAATTAAGGACATTTGATTTTTGAAAATTGTAGTACTATTTTCTACATGCACCTCAAAGAGTACATGATATTTTTATTGCATATTTGTAACATCTCATAGTCTTTTGTTAAATAATTGACTTTTACTGTAATTTTGTTTTCCTATTTTGCATTTGTTTAGGGATCAATAAATGGGTAATACTTTTCCTTAGCATTTTCTATACATTAAAACTTCTAACTGCTAAATTAAGTGTATAAGGGTTGGTCAGATGAGATGCTATTAAAAAACAAATTAAAGCAAATTCTCTTTTCTCTATGGTGTCATGGGGAAGTTGAATCGAGAAGACTTTCATTAAATCTAAGAGACTCATTTTAACCATCAGTGCCTATCTCCTCCTCTGACCAAACCTATGGCCAGAGCTGCTTAATTAACTAATTTGGACTTTTCCCCTTTCCTTTCCCAGCCCTCCCTCTGGGGCTAATGAGTAGCCACAGGTCTAGTCAGTGGGCAGCTGGAGAGAGGAAATGGATAATCAGCCCCATGAAGAGCGAATATTCCTGCTCTGCATTTCTATTTCACAGGCTGATACAATGGGGGTAAAGGGCTTCCAGTGGCTAAACTTTAGCAATTAATTCAACATTTGCAGAAAGTTGCTAGGTTTTCAGAGTTCCTAGTCTTGGAAAGTTTCTCGGTTTATGCTGATCTATTTGTTTGTGGTCATTTTTTCTTTGGGCCTGAAAAATACCTGCTTAACCCCACACCTTCCTCTCTCCCAGAGCTCTAGCCCAGCAATAACCTCACCAGCGTGCCCTTGTCCCTTGGCCAGGTCTCCATTGCACAAGAATGGCTTGACTGGGGGCTTCCCTGGTGGTGCAGGGGCTAAGGACTCAGTTGGCCAGTGCACTAAAACTTCTATTCCTAGTCTGACCCACATGGCACAGCAGACCTCTCCTGTCTTGCCTGCACCCCACTCAGCAGTGTATTTCAGTAGATCCACCTGTTCTGATCCCTACTCTGTCTCTGGTAAATCCTCTCACCCCCCCGCGCCCCTCCCCACACCATTGGCCTATACCCCAGTTCTTGCATGCATAAATAAATGAAAATAAATCTTTAAAAAAAAGAGAACATATTGACTGCCTTCTTGTTGGAGGTCATTATAACATCACCACACTGTGGTTTTCACTTTTTAAAGGAAATATTTTGACTCAAATGCAATATAAAAAGTGAAAAATGTTAACACTGCAGATGGGTAAATCATCAAAAAATGAAGGCTCTTGTGGAACGGATCAAACAGGACATTGGCAGCATCAGAGAAACGGTCACTGCTTCCTCCTCCCCAAAGGAGCCACTTACACCATAAATTAGTTTGACCTACACTTGAACGTTTTATGAAGCATGAACTTTTGGACATCTATGTTTTGCTCAAAA
The DNA here is from genome assembly GCF_000260355.1 of Condylura cristata. Taxonomy (NCBI): domain Eukaryota; kingdom Metazoa; phylum Chordata; class Mammalia; order Eulipotyphla; family Talpidae; genus Condylura; species Condylura cristata. The sequence goes on along the minus strand of NW_004567104.1, from coordinate 70,554,868 downwards.
TCTGGTCAAGGAGATTCACATATACAGTTGAATCATTTTCATTGCTTAATCTTTTAGCTTTGTGCACAGAGCAACTTGATTTATCTTTTCTAATATGTGGAGCATTTAGATGGGTTCTGTCTTTTGAATATGGCCAATAGTGCCATGGTGAACATCATGGTATCTACTTTCAGATGCCTGTATGTTCACTTCTCTGTGGAACGTATACTTAAGGGTGGAACTGCTGAATCTACTTTAACAGACATTGCCACAGCCTCCTGCAAAGGGTTGTCAAGTTTAAACAACAGCCATCACCTTCACGCTCAGCAATAGTTGCTCTTCTTGTCATTTCAGTCATTCCCCGGGGTGCATCTGAATTGGGGATTCTGTGACTTCCTGCCCTGCATGGCTGAAGTCATTCACAATGCCAGGTGGCAGTTTCATGTAGGTCTTGGCCATTTCATACCTTCTTTTTCGGGAAGTGTCTGCTCAGGATTTTGCTGTGTTTTTTTAGTGTAACCTCCCACTTTAGCTATATATAAACACTTTCTCCCATGTTGGAAGATGCATTTTCACTAATCTACTACTATTTTTTGAGTTCTGATTCATAATGTAGTCCCGTCTTCATATTTTTCTTTATATGAGTCCTTTTTCTGATCTACTTAGAATAGTCACTTACTTCTGAAGTTATGAACGTAGTGCAGTTTTTATGTTCTGGAAGACTGAATACATTACCTTTTGTATTTATGTCCGCAGGACCTCTGGGGTGTGTTTTTGTGCATTATGTTATGAAGGAAGTCAAGTTCCAGTTTATTTCCTTATGAATATCCAATTGCATTAATGCCATTCACCAAAAGACTATTATTTCTCCACTACTCTACAACAAAATCTTTGTCATAAATCAATCCATTCATGTGAGTCTATTTCTGTAGCCTCTATTTCTTCCCTTGGTTAGTTTATCCACTTTTACACCAAGACCCACACTTCTCTAGCTATTAAGCTCTGTAGAAGTTACTTGTGCCTTAAGTCTTGGTTTGCTCCTTCTTTATATGGTCTTAGCTATTTTCCCCCTTTCAATTTGCATACAAATTTTAGAAATATGGGCCCTCCCTAGTGCAACAGATTAAAGCACAGCACTTAGAAGCTAAAGCCACTTCAACATGAGTTGCATCCCCACCCAGAGGTGACCCACATGGCGCAGCAAACCTCTCCTGACCCACCTGCTGATCCTCTCAGCAGTATATCATCAGTCGGCCTGTTCTGCTCCCAGCTCTGTCTCTGGTGAATCCTCTCACCACCCCTGCACCTCTGGTTTCTACCTCAGTTCTGTATGCATAGATAAAACTTTTAAAAAATCTTAGAAATATGTAGACAATGACCTTTTTTTTTCCCTTCTTTGTAAGCTTTTGATTGAGAAGGTACTAAATCTATAGAATAGTTGGACAAAATGGGTTTTTATTTTAAAGAAATAATACATATTGTTATGTAAGTTTCAGGGAGGCATCACTGAGTACCTATATGTGTCTATGACATTCAGTTCACTATATTGAAAGTCAAGCTGTATTCTTCAGCCAACATTGACCCCTTTTTTCCTGATTTACCTGCCCTTCCTTTCTGGTAACTACTTATAGCTCAAATGTTTAGTTTTGCTTTATTTGTTTCATCTGTTTGTTCATACACCACATATAAGTGATATCATGTGGTGGTTGTCTTTCTCTGACTGATTTCGCTAGGCATGAATTCCTTCTTTGTCTATTCATGTTGTTGGAACTTCATATTGCAACTCCCAATCAACACAGTATGAATACCTCTACTCACCTCGTGATAGTTTAATTTATAGCAAGGTATTTATTTAAGTGTAACTATAAAGACTACTATGTATTTTATTTCCTTAAAATTTTGGTCTTATGAAGAAATACACTGCTTTTGTATTCATTGTATTCAGTGATCTTGCTGAGGTCATTTATCAATCCAAAGAGTTTGTAGTATCTTCTGGATTACCTATGTATGTAGTTGTATGATTTTTGAATAAGGTTTGTGTTATTTATTTCTGCTCAGTTCTTTTATCTTTTTCCCCTTTGAGTTATTAGAGTGGGTGTAACTAATTTAAAATTAAACAGCAAGGCTAACTCTAAACTCCTTGACTGGTTCTTAGATTTGATGGAGCAGGGTTATACTACACACAAAGTAGTATATTTTTATGTATAAACATATATCTATCTATTTATATGTATACAGTGAATAAAATCTTTGCTCTAAGGGGTTATTTTTTTAGATACCCTATCCTGTCAGATTAAGAAAATCCCCTTTTATACCAGCTAGCAATACTCCTTTTTTTCAATAAACAAGGGTTGATTTTATTATAGACTTTTACTAGATCTGTTGAGAATAGCCTACTTCTTTATACAAAGAATTTAAGGGAATAACTTTTACATGTTCAACAAAATGTATACTCCTATAATCAATATACCTTATCTGACTGTGAAATATTATCCTATTCAAACATTGCAGGACTTAATTTTTTAACATTAGGTTTAAAAACTTTACAGATAAAGTCATCTGAGATCATGATCTGTAGCCCTAAATGTCTGTATCATCATGGTCCACCTTTCCTGTCACTGACTGAACCACCTCTGGATGTGTCTGCACAGCCTCAGCTTGTTTCCTCTCCTTTGCCCCAATGCCTGGACTGCTGCTATCTGTAACTGAACACATGTCTCTGCAGAGGCTCTGCAGAGACGTGTGTTTCTCTAGAGGATTCCCTTTCATTTCTAGTGTGCAGGTAGTCGAAGTCTAGATAGCATGAATGCCCACAGGGTTTTAGCTGATTTAAGGATGGATGTTAGTTTTGTAAGGTTTGATATACTCACACTCTATCTTTGCATTCAGAAGGGGGTCCTTTGAGGAAACCAATGCCAAATCTGGCTCATTTTCCGGGAACATTAAAGTCTAATAGCTTCAGCATTAGGAACTGCCAAATCTCTCCAGAACCTTTCAGTCTCTTAGGAGCTTACCCATTTCTTGGTCTGCGCCACTTACAGATGGGTGAACGCTGTGAAGGGAAAAGTGGTTCAAAGTTTGTCTCCCTCCTCTGTGCTTCTATTCCCGCCAGGATTTTGGGCTGCCAATCACCGACCAACTAAGTACCATCGAATACTACTTGGATTCTCCAGCCCCCAGAGACAGTCAAAATCCCTATTTATTTTTTTTTTCTCCTATTAAGAACAACTTCCTACTCCAAAATACTCCGCTCTCCTCATCCTCCCAATTGCAAGAGATTAGTACCAATCAGGCCAGGTCCACCTCTATCCTGTATGACTCCCTCATCTCTGTGTTTTGTGGTTAGTTTCATACCACAGCTGGGAAGTTTCTGACACTGTGATCTAGCAGCTGTAGCAGACAAGAACAAAACATTTTCTTTAGAGAGAACACGATATCAGAAAATACAACTTCATCTATTAAAGATAACATTCACATTATTATGCAGCACAATTTCTATTCTCTGTATCTAAATCTCAATTTCACAAATCTTTACTTTAATCTAAGTCAGATTGCCATTAAAATTTTATTTCTTTCTCTTCAAAAAAAAAAAAGTAAAATAAAATCAAAACCAAAAAGTTCTATGGTTCTGCTCTCAAAGGTAAATTCAAATCTTCACTTTCAAGAAAACATTTTTAATATTTAAAGACAACTTTTGTCCTAGCAAATTCAGAAAGCAATTTTTCCACTGCTGGACATTAAACTGTCAGTAAATATTGGGATCTAGTCTGAGCCAGGAAATCCTATTGCATTAGAGATGTATCGTGAGAATGGCAGAAATAAAGTAATTTCACTGAAGATGCTGAAATGCTGCCCATGTATTTCCTGGAGGTCACCTTATACCACCCCGACTATGGACAGAGCCTGGCACATAATAAGTTCTCAGCAAATGAGAAGCCATCAGCGTTAGGGTTCAGACTCATTTCATAGACCTGTGCTCTTCTCAAGACCCCCACTTATCAGCATTGACTTTTCTCCAGGAAAACAAGAAAACAGCTGAGAAATACACCTGTTCAAAGGACCTACATTTGACTTACTTTTTCAGTGGTCCCATTGATTAATCACTCCCCATGGGCTGTTGTTAGACTCAGTGTATCACAGGCACGTCCCAAGTTGGGAGGGGCCGGTTGACGTGAATTAGGGGTCAGGATGAGAAAGGTCACTCATCAGGCTGGCTGCTCTTGAGTTCACTCAGTGCCACCAAGATCCCAGTTCATGAGGCAATGCCTGGCCTCCAGCTCTTGGATCAGAACTAACAAGGATAAATAATCACAAAGACATAATGAACTACTTGGTGAAAGAAGAAAAAAAAAAATAGGGAAACTCCTGGGAAGATTTCAGTGAAGAAGCAAAGCTTCCCTGCCGGCGAGAAGTCAGGATGCCCCTCAGTGACTTCAACACAGGAGGTGGTAGCTTCGGACAGTGAAATTTTATTTTTTATTTATTTGTGCATACAGAATTGGGGTACAAGCCAGAGGTGCAGGGGCGGTGAAAGGATTCACCAGAGACAGAGTGGGGAGCTGAGCTGAGGGGAGCAGTGGGTGGGCAAGAGAGGTCTGCCACACCACGTGGGTCACCTCTGGGGCAGGGGATTGAACTTGTGCTGAAGCAGCTGCAGCTACTTCACAGTGCTTCACTTTAACAGTAGCAGCACCAAGGAGGAACCTGCAGTTTCATTTTTTAAAGCATGTTTAGGAAAACAATGCATGAGAAACTGAGCAAAATAGTCACAAATTATAGATTCGAATAATTTTTAGAATCTGCTCCTACTTTCTTCTACTTCTTTCACAACTTCTTGAGTGTATCTTACCATTTTAAAGACGTGATTTAACAAAATTGGCTCTGGATACAAGTTGCTAGAAGAACAAAGCAGCAAACTTAGTTTTTAGCAAGTATTAATTAAAAATGGATTAATACTCGTGCTTCTTGATTTAGATTTTAATATGTAATAAACTTACATATGACAAATGAAGCAAGGCCAGGTGACCTACCCTGAGAAGCATTGTGTTCCCTCAATAATCGGTCTGTTCTCAGCCGGCCCGTTCCTGCCCTTCTTTGAGGACACACAGTCCTGTGATCAGATCGATGCTGGAGGCCGTGGTCCTCAAGAGCAGTGCTGTCCGTTCACACAGCAGGCTATGTCCCATAATACATATGGATCAAACTAGTATCGGCTGAAGATATTCATCATCCAAGTAATATCTTTAAATATTTATTTATACATACAAGAGCTGGGGTGCAGGCGGGAGGTGCAGGGTTGGGGAGAAGATTCACTGACACAGAGTGAGGAGCAGAACAGGCAGATCTACTGAAAGGGAGTGCAGATACAACTGCTGTGCCATGTGGGTCACCTCCTCTGTGAGTGAGCAAACTCTGCTGGGGTGGCTGGGGACAGCTTCATAGCGCTGTGATTTAACTCTTACACCACCATTGAGGCCCACATCCAAATAATTTGAAATAATTGGCATCTATTTATTTTAAATATGTGTGGCAATTCACGAGTACAAAATCTTAAGCTAAAAAAGAAAACAGTTTTTCATGTAACAATTATGAAAAGAAATACCAACATCCATGACTTGGGTAGGCGATGTTAAGCCTGTGCAAGGCTATAAAGTTAAAAATAATTCATTTATTTCTCATGCTTTGCAAAATAATTTAATTTACTTTTTAGGCTAGTCTCTGGAATGCTTACGGTTTCCTGAATAAATTGGTACCCCATTTGGTATCTACTTCCTCTCTTTCATCGTTTGATAATGTTCCCTATCAGGAAGCCCAGCTACCAGCCACCTCTTCAGACTTATTCTTCAGATGAGCCAACCCTGAGAGGCAGCCATCTTTGTTTTGTACAATTTAGATCACTGTGGCAATTCCATTTCACAAGCAAAGCAACTTCTACCCAGAGACTTATTCTGAGAAGAATTCTACAGCCAAGTCTAGGATTGGTAAGTAAAATCAGCGGGCAACACATGTTACTGGTTAAAGAAGGAGATGCCATGAACAAACTTGTATTTTTCATCTCAGATCTATAGGATTATTTCTAAACAGATATACTGGGGCACGAAAAGAAATAGACAACTACTTTCTGAATAAGCTTAGTTCGAGCAATCCATCAAGCTTATTACCTTTCCTCTCAGCTAAAGGATCAAAGAACAATAAAATTTCACAATTTTGTTGACTACAGGAGTCATCTGCTGAGGACACCTTATTAGTGTGAAAATAGTAAATAAACAAGTTCATTGTTACATTGTACTTGTTTTAGGTTAAAATCATTTGCAAAACAATATGTATGTCTTTTCATATTTAAAAGGATCAGACAGGATTAGTGTACATTACAAATGAATGTATAAAATCCTATAGATTGACAGATATATGGCAATCAGTAACTTTTTTAAATGCATTCTAATCATCTGTAATCATTTAAATAAAAAAATGAATTTCTCTTCTCTGCAGGTAATAGTTAAGAAAATAAGCAAACTAATAAACTCCTAGTATGATAATTGTCAGGCATTTATACCCTGAGGGTATCTCCTAATGACATTCTAGCAATCTTTAACAGACTTAATGAGTCCGTTTATTTATACCAAACACATACATTCATATTTACAACAATCTCTAGTCTAAATTTTCTTTAGGTTTTCTTTCTTTTGAAGTCCTCAACATATGTTTTAATAAATAAATACTGTTCTCTGCAAAAATCTAGGGTTAGGAATAAAATACTCTTTTATGATTTGTTATATAGTATAATAAAACCTAGGGTGAAAATAACTCTTCTTAATGTGGCTGGAAAATAAGAACTTCCATTAAGGAAAAGCTTTGTAATAATTAAGCAGGGCAGGCATCATTACTTAATTACAGGAAAAATGGAAAATATTACTGTGGGCAGGAAGAAAATATGAATATCTAACTATCATTATACTAATTTGGAGCTATTTTTCTAAACAGATGTTTAGTGTGCAGTCTTGAAAAAGTTTTTCTTTTTCATAACTAAGGTGCTCCATTTCTGCTTCTATGCGCTTATTATTTTTACTACTATTGTTATTATTTTGTTAAGTGCAATAAGATAGATAAAATATATGTATACGTCTATTGAATAAAGACAGAAAGATGTGCATATAACTGCATTTTAAAATCAACTAGCTATTATTAAGGCAGGCTCAGTCTCTCTTTAGTTAAGGGATCTTGTATACATCAAGCTTAATTGGAAGGCAGAGATCGAACATTCTTTTCTCAAAGAGTATGCACTCATCTATCACACATCTATACCTTCATCCCAACATCTCCTTCTCCCTCATTTGAGAGAGCGCTTAAGCACCAACAGGTGACTGCTGAGTGTATTCAGGTGAGATATTTTATGCCCGCAATCTACGTAAAGATATCCATGAATTATGTTGAACTTTCATAAACAGGTACATTTATTAAGCACACATAACCTGATGGTACACCAAATCGTTTACCAAATAGAACAAAGCTGCAGTTTCGATTCAACAAAAGGATGATTAGTCGTCGTAAATAGACGTAAATGTTGTTCAGCTCTTCCTGCCTGAATTCATGTTTTAAGTAGCGTAGAGTTAAAGTTCTTTTCAACTGGGGCCTCCACAGTAGAACAGGGATTAAATCTTAGCTCTATCAAGCCATCTGCAGCAACTGCAGCTTGAGTTGGATCCCAGGGAGCTGACCCACATGGCACAGTAAACCTCTTCTCTATTACCTGCTGCTCCCCTCAGCAGTGTGTTTCAGTAGATCTGCCTGTTCTGCTCCCCACTCTGTCCCTGGTGTATCCTCTCATCTCCCACAGTTCTAGCCTAAAACCCAGCTTTTATATGTATAAACAAATGAAATAAATCTTTAAAAATAGAAATAAAGTTCATCAATTGAAGAGATACTCAAAAAATGTGAATTAAGCAACAAATGACCTCACTTAAATTCACATCTTTTGGCCTGTGTTAATTTAGACAAGTTACTTACCCTAAGCGATAGTTGTACTATAGACCTCTCATGATAAGTGTGATGAGTAGTTCTACAAAAGTATTTGTAAAATACTTGTAAAATAAGTTAAATAGGGGCTTAATAATTGAATTCTTTCATTCATGGCAGATACATCTTCACAATATAGAATGAAAAGTTTCAATCTAAGATTAGTAGTGGATTTTAAGATAAGAAAGTCTCATTTGTGTAGGCCACATAGCAGCTTTATTATTTGGAAATTTTATTTAGAACTTTAAAAAAATTTTTTTAAAGATTTATTTATTTGTACATACAGAATTGGGGTACAGGCCAGAGGGTCAGGGGCCGTGAGAGGATGCACCAGAGACAGAGTGGGGAGCAGAACAGACCCACTGACAAAGTACACTGCTGAGGGGAACAGTGGGCTGGTCAGGAGAGGTCTGCCGCGCCATGTGGGTCACCTCCCGGTTGGGGATGGAACTCATACTGAAGTGGCTTTAGCGTCTTAGTGCTGTGCTTTAACCTGCTGCACCACCGGGGAGGGCCATTAAAATTTGAAAGTATAGGTAGCTTCAAAGCAAACACAATCATCTCCATTCATGTAAATGAAGAGAAACCTTGCCTACTCTCTGTTCATTATTGATCAAGCCAGAGGAAATACTTATATTCACCAGAGTATTATAAAGCACGTTGAGGGACACTCAGCTTGAAGCTAAAACAGTTCTGTGGAGAGTGCAGCACTGGAGAGAGTCTCATTTTCCATACCAGCAGTCTCATCAAAGGCAATGTCCTTCATGCAGCTACCTGGAGTGAAAACATTGTCTTAAGTTCCGAGATAATCTTGTATTTCATTGACATATTAAAAAAAAAAAAAAAAAAAAAAAAAAAACCTCTAAGGTGGTTTGTTGGACAAAAGTGTTTCTCTGCTGGGTTTCTTTAGAAATACAGTGGCATGAATGCTTAATAATTCAGGCATGCGCTTAGGTGAATAGGCACTGCAAACGGTCTCTTTTCTGAAGCTGAAGCTTCCAAAAAATACTTGCGTTGTATCCTGAAAGCAGTAATGCTACTCACACTCTCTAGATTCTGAGGGAAATGAATGACACCTTTGCTTGTCATGTGCATTAGTTTTGAAAATATAAACTTTGTGATATGTGGTGAACATTCTTCTCCCCCTAGTTTTAAATGGAATGTCTTTCAGATTCTTGTAATTTAGTTAGTAAGGTAAACCTTTTGGAGTGATTGGGTAGCTTATAAATGTCGGTCTCATAAACACTGCAACATCAGTGGGCTCCCAGTATGAGGGGAACTGGGAGAGTTGAGAGGGAGAGAGAGCTTAAGTCTTACCAGCAATGCCCAAGTGGTGGTCCATTGACATCATTAAAAGAAAACCAAAGTTCAGTTCCATGTTCTATTTCAAAATTCCCACATTTTCCAAGATCAAGCCTTCTCAACTACTCCAATTAACAACATGAAACACTGAAAATTAATGGGTAGGCAAACCCTCAACTGTAAACATGAAATCTCTTAGAAACCTTTTCTTCTAATTAATACAATAGGTTCCATTCTCTATAATGTCATATATTTATTGCAACTTATTAGTTTATAAAATTCTAGTTGAGTCATTTAATTTTATTTCTCCCAGACTTCAGAGAAAGTTGGCACCCCCAAACACACATTATCCTGTCACATCTTCTCCATTCTCTTTCTGAGCAAATGTGTAAGCTCATTTCTCATTTTGAGAGGTTAGCCAATGCACTTCTGGTGTTTGATGGCAGTAAAATGAAGGATATTTTTCATACTGATTACTTCCTCCATTTCATCAATGACCCCGTTTTGCAAAGTTCAGATGATAATCTCTCTTAACAAATGTGAGGGAATGTAGACAGATCAATCTCCTCTATGAGCTAAATAAACATTTGAAATATTCTGTGTTTTAAATTCCCCTGTCATCACAGGGGCAAACTGACATCAAATGCCCTGATCATTTCTGTGGAGGAGAAAATTGCCTGGAATTCCTTTCTGTTGGTGGTTAGCATTCACTGGCTCACACATACTAACAGAGCATGTAAAAGTAGTTCATGACTTAAAAGTATCTCAGGGGGTTCCTCCCTGGTGGCACAGAGGGTTAAAGCACCGCACTGAGAAGCTAAAGCCACTTCCGCATGAGTTTGATCCCTGCCTGCCCCGGAGGTGGCCACATGGTGCAGCAGACCTCTCCTGACCCACCTGCTGCTCCCTTCAGCAGTGTACTTCGTCAATCTACCTGTTCTGCTCCCCACTCTGTCTCTGGTGAAGCATCTCACTGCCCCCTGAACCTCTGGCCTGTACCCCAGTTCTGTATGTACAAATAAATAAATCTTAAAAAAAAAAAAAAGTATCTCAGGGGACTCTCTGATGTTGCAGGAGCTAAGGTTTCAGCACTATGAAGTGATTTGCAGCCACTGTGACATGACTTCAATACCCAGCCAAGAGCTGACCCACATGGTACAGCAGACTTCTCCTGACCCGCCTGCTGTTCCCCTCAGCAGTGTATTTCAGTACATCGGCCTGCTCTGCTCCCCACTCTGTCACTGGTGGATGCTCTCATCCTCACACTTCTGTCCTGCACCCCACCATTTGTATGCATTATTAAGTTAAAAAATAAATCTGAAAAAATAAATAGAAGTAGCTCACAATGTTGGCACTTAGGAACTGAGGCTGAATCTGACCAGTCAACTAAATCGGGTTTTATATATATATATATATATATATATATATATAAATTTATTAGATTCAAGCTTTGACAATGATTAGCTATGTGATTTTAACCAATTATAAACTATATCTGATTTAATTCTCCCATTTGCAAACTTCCAATGCTAAAAACTACTATATTCACCTCAATAGATAAATAGATTTATGAGGTTAGTATGGGATATTTACATCCCTGTCTGAGGGTGTGTGTGTATGGGATAGAGAGAGCTGTTAATATATAAATGTATGGTTTGGGATATTAATCATTGACTAAACGACAATACTTCTGAACTACTTCTAAATTACTGCTTCCTCTGGAAGAGCAGAATGGCCATGAAAGGGATAATTTACAAACCATTTACAGGTTGTATAGTCTTAAGCAATTTGCTTAAATTGGTAAGATTTCAGTTCCCTCATGTGTCAGTAGAGATGATAATAAAAAATGCCATCTGATAAACATGTTGGTCCACTGTGCAATGTACACGAACACCTGCATGGTCTGCATCACGTGAGTTCTTATGCAGCAACTGCCGTCAACAAACATTAGTAATAGTAGCAAGAGTACAGTGGCATTACTGTTTGTGAGAACATGCTTTTTGTCCCAAAGACTAAATTAATAAAGCATTCTTCTTCATAAAGATAATTAAATAAGGGTCCTCCTGGGTAGTGCAATGGGTTAAAGCACAGCACTATGAACTAGCCGCAGCAGCTTCAGCATGAGTTCAATCCCCAGCCAGGGAGCAGCAGATCTCTCATGTCTCACCCACTGCTCCCCTCAGCAGTGTACTTTGTTGATCTGCCTGATCTGCTCCCCGCTCTGTCTCTGGTGAATCCTCTCCCCATCTCTGCACCTCTGGCCTGTACCCCAGTTCTATATGCATACATAAATAAAGCTTAAAAAAATAAAGATAATTAAGTGCTATTCTCATAATCAAACAAGAATGGGATTCTAGGGAGAGAGCTGAGCCAACAGATATAAGCACAGTGTTTTGGGTTGCATGTTGCAACCGCAATATTACTCATTTCCAGGCTCCATGTTTCATATTTGAAAGGAAAACAAATGTATTTTCTAGAAAGAAAATGGAGATACTTAGCACCTGAAGATTGTTCTTGCAGGAAAGATAAGGGCAAAGTCTAAAGCAATGATGACCTGGACCCTCAAATGTACAATTTATAGTCAAATGTTGGGTTGCTGTATCCCCGTCTGTGATAAAATCTGTACATAGTTTAAATATTTATATAGAATACAGCTCTATAAAAGATATCTAGGGGAACACAGAATCCTTCTTCGACTACGCCTCCTTAAGCAACTGGCAGAAGTCCATAAGAGGTGTAATTAAGCAAACATTCCCCAGACTAAAGCACACACTGTTCTTGTTTCTCTTAGTCACTGCTACTGTCTTTGGGATCCTGACAGCTATATGTTGGTCTCAGCTTCTATATTTGTTTGAATCTTTATTAACTTTGGATATGGAGGATGGAAATATATTCTCCATTCTACTATTTCTAAAAAATCCCGCCTTGTCAATGGATTGCTATATGACATTCTTAACTGGATCTCCCATTTTGATGGTCTTTGCAGGAATTAATATCCATATTTCCTCCTTAAGGAGAAAGTGGCGGAGTCGGTTAAAGTTCACTTACTTGGAAAAGTACCTTCCTGCTTGGATGTCAGAATAACAGCACCTGCTCACCATGCAGTGTGATAACAATCTAAACATCACTTTATTAACCATCTTCTTGGAAAAAGTGAGTTGAGTTTTAGTGTTATGTCCTATCATGCGTAATATTGTTTGTTTCACACAAGGCCAACATTCAAATTTCAGACAGTGTCCATGAGAATAGCTAAATAATGAAGGATCATAAGCTTAAATGTGTGTTCTTTTGCAAACATCATGTTCCTTTCCCCATTACTCATCCTCCTCACCTCAATCAGCTTCTTCCTGTAATTGAAGGCATTCACACACCATAAAAGCCATAAATCCAAATTCTCTGGCATATTATTCCACTCTCAAGGCCTACTGACTTTTTACAGGAACACACTGCATCAGTACAAGGTATAATCATGCTTTTGCTCTATTTGTCATTGTTTAATGGACCCAGAGGTGAATCTTCTCCCACAGGAGAAACCATTCTTACCATTGTAGCATGCAAAGGGCCTTGGGAGGCTTCCACACCATCTTGATTGGCCTAGTTGAGAACTGCTTTGATACCCTTTGAGATTTAAATTCCACTTCCTGTAAGAAATCTGTGATTCCTTACCTTCCTTCCTGAGGATCCTGCCTCAGAGAACACGATGACTCCACATCACAACATTTGAGTTTCTGGGTAAGCACTTGCTTGGGGTCCTCTTTGGCTGTTTCACTGGGAAAGTCTGTTCTGTCCCTAACTCCTGCATTTCTCAGTTTTCTTTATTTCGTTTTTGTTTTTGTTTTTTACTGAATTAAATTTGTTTTGCAAGAATGTGATTCAAAACATAGGCTCACACCTCTTCAAATGCATGTCACCATGCCCCCCATTACTAAAGCACCCGAGTCCTCCACCACAGCTCATTATACCCACAACCCACTGCATTTCCCCCTCTTCATTTTTTTCCCAATGGACCTAGAACTTACTCTTAAAAGAAGGTATATAAGAAACTTATACACTGTAAGACAGAGTCCATGCGCCATTCATTTTATCCAGTCATTTATTAATGGGCCTATTTTCTCTTGTGTATTTCTATTCTTAACATGTTGGTAAAATTTTTTCTTCTTCCTTTCACCCCATGTGACTGACATACATTGGTTTGCTCTGAGCACGTATTTCTTTCTTACACATATGAACTTACTGGGCATTCAAATCGGCATGCTATTCTCAACCATACACCTTTACAAACACTATTCTCAAGGGGAAAATGCCAGCTGATCTTGTAGTGATTTTTAAAAAATGAAACCTATCGCCAGTGTTTAAATGTGTGCTGAGAATCAGAAACGTTGGACAGTCACTTGCTGTTATGTAATCAAGAGGTGGCTCTCCCTAGTGAATCCGAATGAACTTGTCCACTAACAAGTCTGAGTGTCATCATACTCAAAGTGATGCCACTAAAAGCTTAATGGCTAGAGCCACCCAGACAACAGAGAGTCATCATTCAAAACTCTAAAACCAAGAGTGACACAAGCTCACAGCCTGCCCTTCTCACTAGTAGGGGATCATCTACTTTTTAACCCACCCAACTTACCAACACTTTTTTCTGTGCTAGTCAGAATTTGTGATTGAAACCCATGAATCCACAATAGAGCAGCTACAGAGGGATATTTCCAAAGATGCAGACAGCTTGTGGAATTGCTGGAAAGAGAAAACAAACTGTGGTCTGAGACTTGAGGAATGATGCCTGAAACCACGATGCAAATCTGGGTCACAAGAGAGGTATAAATACTGCCATGTTGTAAAATGCAAAATTCAAATTGTCCAGAAGTTCCTTCCCATATCACAACAGCTGTTAGCTTTAGAAACACATCTGCTTTGCTCAGTGCTGCTGAGCAAAACGAGAAACAGGAATCCTCTCTCTTCTCATGACAACGAATTTCATGCAAGTTCACCTAATTTACACAGCCTAAGCAATGTCCAGAATAACTTAAAAAATACTGTGTAGATTATACTTTTTTCACTCTCCAGTGTCTTCAGTACAGGAAGGCATCTTGGAACAGAGCTAAAAGGCCCTGGGCAAGCTCTGCCCCTGCCCAGGTCAGTATTCACACCTCTGTGTTTTTCTTTCCTCTCACTTTTCTCTCTCCCATCTATATTTGTGTGATCTCTATGCTAGTAGCCTCCTGTTTATCTTCCTCATTTCCAGTGTTAGTATTTTTTATGTTTAAATTATTGACCATAATCTAAAACTCAAGTCCATTGGAGAAAATTTTTAAAAACTTACTGAAAACAATTTTAATTATTATATCTTTCATTAAGACAGAATAAGCTGAATGTCGTATATTCCTGAATGTCGTAACATCCTTAAAAGAATGTTCCAACTAGGTTGTTTTTTATAATCAGCTGGGATTAAAGACTGAGGTACAGAAGTAGAGAGAGTTTAGCCTCCAGGGAGGAAAGACATGGTCAGTGCCCAGTTCTGTGTTGTTCTTCATCTCTGTGGGTTTCACTTCCTTCACCTGGAAAGTGGAGATCATGTATCTAGCTAGAGGATGTCACTGATGAATACTATAATACTTTGGATGTCTCTGGCAAACGGTAAGTTCCAATAGTTCTAAATGTTATTATTTACTGATCCCATAAACCTCTCTTGCCGACTTGATGGCTGGCCCACCCTACAGGAAAGATCTTTGCTGCTCATCCTCATTTACATATCACCCTTTCCACGTGTGCTTTTTTTAAGACTTATTTTTTATTTATTTACGCATACAAGAACTGGGGTGTAGGACAGTCGTATGGAAGGTGAGAGGATTTACCAGAGACAGACTGGGGAGCAGAACAGGCAGATCTACTGAAATAAACCACTGAGGGGAGCAGCAGGAAGACAGAAGTCTGCTGCACCATGTGGGTCAGCTCCCTGGCAGGGATCCAACTCGGGCTGCAGTGACTGGTCATACTTCATAGTGTGTTTGATTGCCAGAGAGAAGCTCAAGATAACTTCAATTGCCACTGAAGATCATTCAGAAACATTAATGGCAACAACAGCAGTGTCTTAAAGCAATGTCCTCAGACACTTAAAGACGCTAATTTTTCAGTAGATGGCACCTTTCCTATAGAGCTAACACTGAGAAACTCTACATCCACATGCTATTCCTTATTCCTGTTCAAAGTTGCACAATCTAGATCTTTCTTGGAATAAATCTTTGTCAGTTATAGCAAACACAGAGAAGCTCAGTGCAGATGAGGAAGAGGAACAGAATATACCTCGAGCTTCCTTCCTGTGACACCAACCTCCCAGAGTTCAGCAGTGAAAGCACTAAAACAGGATAATAGTAGAAAAGAAAAGAAGAAAACCAGGAGAAAAAAAAAAAACAAAAAAACCTCCTCAGAGGCCAGTTGTGTTAAATCCACTTTCTTCTATAGGGTCATTCAGGACCTGAAAAAGCAGCAGATGAATTCTTACTCACTGTTTTCTCTCCACCAGGTGATATAGTGCCCTTTTGGAAGTGGAAGGATCCAGGGGGCTGTTTTCCAAAAAGGATTTTGAGCCCATCTCTTTTTTTAATATTCAACATCACATCAAGTCAACACAGTTTATTTGTCATGGAAAAATAATATCAGTGACTCATAAATTATTTAGTTTACCTTTTAAAATGAAGACTATTGGAGAAGGCAGCATGACATTATCCTTGGAAAACTTTCAAAGTGCTCCAAGTAGTTTACAAGTAAATAAGCTGCATGTTACTTATGGGAAACATCTAGAAGCTGGTAATCAATAGTTCTACTTTCTCTCCACTACATGCATCAAGCAGAACTGAATTACTATGGTTTGGAAAAAACAAAACTCCTCAGGGTGAAGCATAGTATTTGTGGACACAGTGTTTATTTGTACTTTTCCTTTATCCCAACAGATCTGAGTCCTTCACAGGGTCATTAAGTCTTGGAACATTCCATAGAGTCAGTGAGCAGTTTCTGCTCTCCTATGTTGATGGAGAAACTAAAACTTCGGTGGGTTCAGTCCACTCAAGTAAGGAACTTTCCTGATGACCTGGAAGGTGGGGGGTCACTGAGTCCTATCAAGTGGTAAGAAACCAGCCAACCTTGGACAAGACTTGTCTAGTGTGTTTTGTTCAGCAACCGCACTCCTGGCACAGCTACATACAGGAAAATGCTATTTATTTTATTATTTTTTATATTTTATTTATTTTTGTGTAGAAGAACTGTGGTGCAGGCCAGAATTATAGGGATGGGGAAGTACTGAGAAGATCCACCAGAGACAAAGCAGGGAGAGAAGTGGTGAGACAGGAGAGGTCTCCTGTGCCATCTGGGTGAGCTCCCTGGGTGGGATACAACTCGGTTGTAGTGGTAATAAGGCTGACACTTAACTCTTAGGCTACCAGGGAGGCCCCAGGAAGAATGTCATCTTAAACTCAAATCTCTTATTTTGTCTAAAAATGGACAACAACACTGTGTGTTACACTCCCACGTAGCCATTACCAGCTGAATTTGGAGAATTTTCTTCATTAGCAAAGCATGCCTGACCCTCACTTATCCTGCTTCCTTTTTTTAAGTTCCCTCCCTGGTCCCTGTAAGCATGGGTGAATGTGGGGGAGGGGATGGTGGTAGAGGGGGTACAATGCCATAAATGTGATTTTACAATCAAGTAAAGTGTAATTCCGAGTAGACGTGACAGTCACATCGAATCTTCTCCTCTAATTAATTCATAGTAACTTGATCAGGGACTGTGTCTTCATAGTTTAGTCTCCAGAGCCTAGGACGGTGCCTGTCTTACAGTCACTAATAGTTACTAAGAGTTCATCACTAGCATCTGATGAATTAATGTAGGGATAAATAAATGGATTAATAAAAGTGACACTTAATTACTGGAACAGGAAATTCTCTTTCAATAGAGAAAGGACTTGAAATGTTTTCCAGAAGTGAACTATGTGGACTGACTTTATTTTTTGTGTGGGTGTGATGACCTGTGTCCTCTTCTGCATTATAACTGGAACTTCAAACCTAGAGTCAAGGGTGATAGGGTGTGAGAACTAAAGAACAGTTACGAAGAACATGAGGGTATCAAAATCTATTGTAGATGTGCTATTGTCTCAGTTGGCTTGTCTCTTTGTTAAAGAATAAATCTACTGACTAAGTCTATTTTATTCTATTCCAGGTGTTCTCCATCGTAACTTCAAATAGTTGACTGTCCATTATTCTTAGAAGAAAATGATCTCTTGTGTCAAAGTTGCACTGGGACCTCTTTTATTTATTTATTTTTTTTGAATGTCAGAATCTGTGTCAAATGGGGCTTTCCATTTCCAAATAAGGAATCACCTAATTTAATTATAATAATATAGGTGCGTTTCCCAGCACGTGCTGGAAGATCAATAAGTACGATTTAGATGAAATTTGAACATCAAGTACAAATCCTATTTGCAATTTGATGGAGCTACATATAGAAACTTATTCTTTGTCACACTGACATTTTCATGCACAACATTCAACCAACAGAGCCCACAACATAGAATATGAAAAGCATTTAATTGTGACCGCCCCTCCTCCCCTGCCACTGTGGGCTTCTTCAGCTAACTAATTAGATAGACACACACACACACACACACACACAAACACATACATCTCCTTTTCTCTTCCAGACTAAGCTAGTATCAACAGATTGAGATACCAAAAGCATATTTAAATAAATTTTTCTATGTTGCTAATTCTAGAAACAGTTGTTCATAATGCATTACATTTGCAACAAAATTTAAAAGGGGAAACACACACACACACACACACTGCCAAAATGCAAATTGCTAATGATTTTCAAATAAAATCATAGTTTCAAGTTTAACACTGAAGTTAGTCTGTTCACTGGAAGTCAAATAAGTCTCTATGATAACTTGCTGATGGATTTATCATTCACTCACATGTAATAGAAGTTCTTTCCCTTTCCTTTGAGTTCAGTGTGAATTACAGAAAACAGATTGATGAGGATAGGCTGGTGTGTTGGAGATTGCTCTTTAAGTAGCTTAATGCTTCTTTTAAATGAAACCTCTTCCTGGCAACATTATTAACTCATAAAAATTCCAATTTGAAGATGGAAAAAAAAAAAACTAAAGTTCCAAAGATATCAGAAAAACTTCTAAGTGGTAGCAGGGGAATATATTTTTCTTTTCCAAGACAGAGTGTCTAAAATATACATTCAATTTCTTCTAAGATTTAAAGTATATTACATATACTTTAAATATATTATTTCATTATACCTAATTATACATACACACACACACACACACACATATATGGTTGATATATTCTTAGATAATACATAAAGGCATTAATTTCTAATTGTATCATATCCTGTAGGTACTTTTCCTACTTTTATTAGTATATCTATAGAATAATAATTATAATTAGTAAGTTCCCAATGTAACATTACATATTAAACAAAAACAGTAGCCTAGATTTACAGTCCATAAATATCTTCCATGATAATTGGAAAGGCATAAGAATAGAAAAATGGAGTTTGTGTACTGAGATGAGAGAAAAGTGGCAGATTAAAAAATGAGGATTTACAGGGAAAACTAAAAAAAATAATAATAACAATAAACTCAAATTAAGATTAATCCAACTACATGACGCCCGGGATATAATTTGTAGCTCTTAGAAGATGTAGTTAAATGTGTAATGAGGAGCATAGAACCAAAATAAATATTTTTTAGACTTTTTATCAGTTTAGGTATTGATCTGAAAGTTTTATTATTTTACATGTAGGGCGGCTTAACAAAAGCCATGTTTGATCCATATTTTTTTCAGCTATATAATTCATTGTCTTATTAAATTATCTCCTGAGTAGTCACTGTGAAGTAGTTGGAGCTGGAAAGTCACCAAAAAGATCACCATTTTGTCCATAGCATTGGCATTCTATTGGAAGACAAATAATAAACATAGACAAATATATAAATGAACAATCGACACTTCTGTCGGCTGTAGTGTCCTAGTTGTCAAGAATCACCCCGATTTGTCAAAAATTGAGCATAGAAATTTCAGCACTGTCTAAGTGATATTAAATAATATTAAGTGCTTTCTAAGCAGCAGGCCCTAGACAAATATTTTGATACAAGGATAGGTTGAACAGAGATGGCCCCTGTCTTCCTGGGGCTTTGCTTCTCTCATATAGAAAGTGAGATGTCCACCTGATGGTCACTCAGGTCCAACCTGGGTCCAATATCCCACTTTGCTTTGCAGTACAAAGACATATACTCTTTGGGGCCTCCCAGGTGGTACAGCAGGTTAAAGCACAGTAAGATGAAGAGGCCTGCACCCACTGCAGCAAGAGTTCAAACCCCAGCCAAGTAGATGACCCGCATGGCACCACAGACCTCTCCTGTCTTCCCCGCTGCTCTCCTCAGTCTATATTTCAGTCAATCTGCCTGTTCTGCTCCCCACTCTGTCTCTGGTGAAGACTCTCAGCTCCCTGCACCTCTGGCCTGTACCTCAATTCTTGTATGAATAAATAAATAAATCTTTAAAACAAACAAAAACCCAAAGACATCTATACATTCTTTATCCAAGCTCTCCGGGATGGAGGTCTGGCAGGATCAGACCGACCAGTTTGGTACCACAAGAATGAGATAAAATGTTGTTGACTAATGCCGATGACTTGTGGGCTAGCTGAAACTACATCTGAGAGAGATTTCCAGAAGCTAATCAAAGCAAAGAAGTCAGGTTCCCATAGCAGGAATCTCAAAGCTTTCGGGAGCAAAGGTCAGAAAGAAGGATAGGTAAGAATAAGAGACAGCTGGGGAATGAATCAGAAAGTTACATAAGGACCCAACAAGCCTTCTCTTTGCTAGAGGTGCTTTTCCTGGATTGTATGATTTCACGTCAGCATTTTTAGTTGCTTTTGTATGGGGTGAAGATAGGCTGCTGTTCTTACCTGTCTATGGAGTACATGTTGTACGACTGCAAGGTGAAAAGAAAGGTTGTCTCATGGGTATAGTGTCTGAGTATGAGCAAAACAAGACTTAGTGACTCAATTCAGCACACCGATACCCAGAGCACCGGACCACCCCGGGAACTGAGAATTGGCATGAATCCCGTTCTTGAGAAAACGAGTCTGCAGTGCTGCATATCTATTACAAGGTCCTCAAATGCAATATCTTGTTGCTTTCTTGCAACTTTGTCCAGTAGACGTATTACATACAGAACAACCTTGCCCTTTGCTTATGAGGAGGGAACAGACCAGTGTGATGTCTTCTAAACTATGAAATGATGGCCTGACTTTATCACTAATATATTTTTTTAAAGATTTATTTATTTATGCACACAGAACTGGGGTACAGGCCAGTGGTGCAGGGGCGATGAGAGGCTTCACCATAGACAGAGTGGGGAGCAGAACAGGCAGATAGATGAAGTACACTGCCGAGGGGAGCAGCGGGCGGGTCGCCATGTGGTCACCTCCCGGGCAGAGCTCAAACTCATGCTGAAGTGGCTTTAGCTTCTAAGTGCTGTGCTTAAACCCGCTGCGCCACCAGGGAAGACCCTATTATTATTTTTATTCACTTGGTTTAATAAGGTGTGGTTAATTAACTCATGAAATCAATTAAACAGCAAGACTAGCTTTTCTTTCTTGGTCTCTGGAGTCTTTCTTTGTACCTTGTACATGGAGCAATTGTTGGAAATTGTTAAGAAAAAGTTTTAAGAGATGTCATCTTCAGAATTTTACAAAAGTTCTGATTTAAGAATTTCTACTTCTAATTTTCTCCATATTCTCATTGAAAATATATTGGTAAGTACATTATTATATTTTCATGTTGTAATGCATTATTATATTTTCAGTCCTGTTTTTCTAATTACTGAAAGCAAAGAATGCCATGCTTTTTGTCCCAGAGAGTCTTAGCCAATGTGGTCTAAAGTTGATTTTAAGTAAGGCACTTAATGTCTAATCCTATTAAAATTTGCAAACACTGGTTGCCATCGGCAGACAGAATGTTAATTTGAATTTTAAGTGGAAAGCTAATTGTTTTGTAAATTAATCAGTAACATGGCTTAGCTCTATTTGCACAGTTAATTACTTTTCCATGTCCTATTAATTCCAACTTTACAAGAGGAAGTTATTTCCTGTGCTCCTGTATTCACTTTTTGCTCATAAGGGCAAGGACGTGTGTGTGTGTGTGTGTGTGTGTGTGTGTTCCAGGAGTATGGTCTTTATATTCATACATTCCCATCTTATGATGGCTCATATTGAAAATGGCTTTTGTTACAGTTAATGGAGACAAATTACTTCTCCACCCCCTGCTCAAATGATATTGTAAACCCACAATGTGGAAAGCATTGTTTTAAAGAACAGCTTATAGAAAGTAATGGAAAGTAAAATGGGCCAGATTGAAAGCCAAGTCCATAAGGACAGAGTAGATTAAGAGCAGGGCCTCAAGCATCTGACAGACTTGAACTCCTGGCCTATCAACATCTTATAGACTTTGAACCAGTTATTTAAACTTCCTACATCTCAAGTTCATAGTAAAATTGATGAGAATAGCACTAGTCTAATAAGTGGCATGTTATATGAATAATGTTAATTAAAATATATTTAATTAGCAATGTAGTTATTTTGAAGATATTACCCCACATGCTTTGACACTGCATGTGATGCAGAGGTATGGGATCACACCTCTGTAGGCCTCAGTGGCTACATGGTACCCCTGTCACCTGTTACCCACAATTCTCCCCCATGGTCTGTTAGGTTCCCTCTGCTCTCTGCTCTCTAGCCTCCCCTTTCTGTTTTGACCCCATTCATTACCTACCAAGGCTAGTTCTAAGTCACATAGCCACCTAACCAGAAATGTGTTTCCTTTTTCAAGAAAGATGAGGACTCTGCAGATTATTGACCCATCGTTCTCATTTAAAGGTACTCTTCACACTTTACATTTTGCTAGAAGTTATTTTTTTAAAAAGATTTATTTATTTATTCATATAGAACTGGGATACAGGCCAGAGATGCGGAGGGTGAGAGGATTCACCAGGGACAGAGTGGGGAGCAGAACAGGCAGATTGAAGTAGTACACTGCTGAGGGGAGCAGTGGCAGGTCAGGAGAGGTCTGCCACGCCATGTGGTCACCTCCGGGGCAGACGGGAATCAAACTCATGCAGAAGCGGCTTAAGCTGCTTCGTGCTGTGCTTTAACCCACTGCGCCATCAGGGAGGGTCCTGCTAGAAGGTATTGTTAAAAGAAATCAAGAGATTCTTAGCGATTTCTTTTTTCTAGCAACTCCAAAAATAAACAAGTGGAATGCAGTTCTGTGCAGCTTAAAATGTTTTTATTTTATTTTAGTCAGACCTGAGAAGCTGTTAATGAGTCATAGAAAAGGGCACTTCTAACGGATGAGTGAAAGAAACTATGACATTAAAAGTCTGTGGGTTACTACTACATCTCTGTAAAACACAAAGGACAGGTTTCAGTTATTATATAAGCAGAAGGCACTGTATAAGACATTGTTTATTTCATCATACTAAATTTGTGTAAGTCAAACCTTAGCCTAGTATATGTTCAAGGGTGGCTAGTTTATTAAGTATAATGACTTAGTCTGTTCTTACGGACTGTAAAGTAGGAGCGGAGAATGGAGATTTATAACAAAGGAGCGCCAGTGGAGATTGCACAGTGGGGTGCTTTCTGAGCCTATAAATAAGGACTGATTGTGGTATGATTTTCCCAAGAGTGACTGTGGGATTATGAAGAGATGATGTTGATGGGAGTAATAAATGTTTCAAATATCACGGATCAGATATTTACCACACACACACACACACACACACACAAATCACAAATCCTTGGCCTTAATTTAAAAAAAATAAATAAAAGAGCTCCTGAGGATAAACCCTTCTAAATAGTGTAGTTTAATAGCTTAGATATGTTAGTGGCTAGATACTGTAGCTTGTGTGGCATCCCCAGATTCCTTTGTCAAAATCCTAATTCTCAACATGTTGGTATTTGGAAGCAGGAGTGGGAGACTCTTTGTCCCCCTATCCAGAATATGTCAGTCAATAGAGGTTGCATAGCTTTTGTCAGGTAGGAAATTTGAGAGGCAAGTAGATGAAGTCATGAATAGCTTAATGCCCTTATAAAAAGAGAAAGTGAAGAGACTCTGACTTTCTGTGCCAGGTGAAGGCACAGTAAGAAGATGGCCATCTGCAAACCAGAAAGAGGGCTCACACTGGAGGACCCCACTTGCACCCCTGATCTCAGACTCCCAGTCACCACAATTGTGAAAAAGGACATTTCCATTAGTTAAGTCACAAATTCTATTAGAGTTTGTTAAGCATCTTGAAGTGACAGAGACACTAGGAAATGTCTACACGGGGCATTTCTTGTTCTAAGCGGAACAACTGAAAAGAGATCATAGAAGGCAGTGAATATGGATGACTATTCATGGATAGGGATCTGTGAGAATAGAGAACAGGACAGCTCATCATCATAAAGAACTGATAAGATGACAATTCATGAGAAGAGGAGAACACCTAAAACAGATCTTCTGATATGCACACTTGTGTTCTCTGGACAAGATGGTCAGCCAAGTACACTTTATTAACTGTGAAAGTAATTAAAAATAAATACAGGCTGAAAATGTCAATACAACAAAGAATACTGAATGCAAAAGCAAATCCAGAAAACAATAGAAATTGGCAACTGCTCAATTGACATAAGCAAAGATTATGTTAACTTTTGATAAGAGTAGAAACTCGAGACTAAAGAAGTGTTGGTTAAAGATTAATTGCTGTAAGAATAAGGATGAAAAAAACAAGGGCAGTCGGACAAAGACTTTGTGTGTTATCATTTATAAAGGAAAGAATTTGCATTTATTATGAAGTTATCAGGACTGAATTTAATTTAGTAAATTTAATTGCTAAACATAAATCATGTTTTTGATAGTGTAAAGGGAGCACAGCCTACCTTGCCACAGTGCATATGGGGTCCTTTTTCTTCATATCCTCATCCACACTTATTGTTTCTGGTCACTTTGATGCAGGCCATTCCACAGATGTGAGATGCTATGTAAGTGTAGTGTTAATTTGCATTGACTCAACAAGTGATGAGCATTTTCCATTTGCTTGTTGGCCATCTGTCTGTCTTCCTTGGAAAAGAGTCTACTTAGCTCTGCCCTTTTTTTTTTTTTTTAAAGATTTATTTATTTGTGCATACAGAACTGGGGTACAGGCCAGAGGCTCAGGGGCGGCGAGAGGCTTCACCAGAGACAGAGTGGGGAACAGAATAGCAGATCGACAAAGTACACTGCTGAGGGGAGCAGCGGGCGGGTCAGGAGAGGTCTGCCACGCCATGTGGTCACCTCTGGGGCAGGCGGGAATCGAACTCATGCGGAAGCGGCTTTAGATTCTCAGTGCTGTGCTTTAACCCGCTGCGCCACCAGGGAGGACCTAGCTCTGCCCTTTTTTTAACTGTTGTTATTTGTTTTTGTTGTTCTTTATATGAGTTTTTGTAGAGCTTGAATATAGGCTGGTATAGTATGTGCAAATATTTTCTACCACGTAGTACAGTGTTTTTTTCGTTTCAACAGTAGTTTCTTTTGTATGAAGAACTTTTTAGCTTGATATTTTTCAATTTGTTTAGTTTTGTTTTTGTTTCCCTTATTAGATTTGAGTCCCTAAAGACTCAGATGCCATGAAGTATATTACTTATGTTTTATTCTATGTATTTGATGGTTTTAGACCTTAGATCGAAGTTTTTAATTCAGTTTCTGTTAACTTTTGTGTATGATCTAAGAGAGTGATCTAGCTTCATTCTTTTATATGTGACTGTCAGGGTTTCCCAACATCAAAAGGAAAAAGAAATTTTCCTGTTTCCAGTATGTACTCCTATGTCGCAAATTAACTTTCTGTGTAAGCATGGGTTTATTTCTGGGCTCTCAGGTCTATTCCATTGATTTAGGTATCTATTTTTAGTAAAACACAATAGGGCAGTCCTTATGGAAAACAGTATGGGGGCTTTCCAAAATAACAAAAAAATAGGTCTACTATTTGATCCAGCAACTCTACTCCCTTTTGGTATGGCTCCAAATATATGAAAAGACTAATTCAAAGGAATATATACACTCCCAAGTTCATTGCAGCATTGTTTACAATAACCAAAGTGTGGAAACAACCCAAGAGCCCAATGACAGGTGAGTGAATAAAGGAGATAAGGTGTGTAATACAAAGTGAATGCTGCTTAGCTGTAAGAAAACAAAGTGACTTTTGCTCTTTGTAACAACTTGGCTGTAGCTGGAGGGGTTATGCTAAGCAAAATAAATTAGAAGGAGAAAGATAAAAACTGGATGATTTCACTCATCTGTGGAAAACCAAGGATCAGAGGAAAGGAACAGAAAAATTAACCTCAATCAGACCCTTAAAATATAGTTGCAGAATTGAGATTACTAGAAAGGAACAAGAGAGAGTGGCTAGCTGGGGGGTGTGCCAGGAGGAGCTTCACTTGGTGGTGGGCGTGGTATGACAGCTAATATCTGACAAGGTGTGACGCTGTAGCCCTAAAACCTACATAGTGTTGTAACTGATGTTACCTCAATTAACAATGACACGATGCAAAAAAATAAAATAAAACAAAGAGATAAAGGAAAAAAAAATAAAAGAACAAAAAAGAGAGGAAACCCTGAACCAACGTGGGCATGCATTTCTTTCTTGAGATTTTGGTAGTGGAAATGGAGTTCAAACCAGAGAAAAATATGTGTAAAGGTGCTCTCTGGTTTTAAGTTAAAGAGAAGTAAAAGCATCATTCTTCTGCTATTTCTAGCTATTACTACTCTCAATTTTATCACAGAAGGAGCACGACAAAAAGTGTTATAAAAAGCAGGGAAACGGTTCGCTTGAGTCATAGTCTCTGAGTTAGTCTTCTTGTTCCTCGTCGACTAGTTCCTAGAATTTGTATTACTGGTTCTTTCTACCTAACTCATTTCCTGCCCTTACTTCTGTTACTATCTATTCTATTCTTTACTATCATTTGTTACTGATAACAGTTTTTTGATTTTACTACAAATCAAACATCATTTAAAGGAAGTCATATATTTCACGAAGGAAGTTATTCAGGTGGCTCAATAAAATTTAAGAACTGGCTCCACAGGTATGTCCTATACATGATTTTGAATCTTGTCTGGAAGGCAGATGTGACGATTGGGATGTGGGTTGTTTAAAAATAGCCCAGGGTTAATGAGTGATCATCTGATAAGCACCTGAGCTGAGTGCCCTGGTCTAGTTCCTGCTGGGGCAGGGAACCAGGGATTATTCTAACGTAAATTTGAAGTTGGACTCTTTCTGAGCCATTCCCCTAGTTAGGATAATTTCAAGAGGAAAGCACATTTCTCAAAGTGAGAAAAAATTATTTTTGTGTGAAATACGGTTCTAGTTTATAGCGGTTAGTTGATGTTCTTTTAATGTAAAAAAAAAATCAAATAAAAAAAAACGAAAGAAGATTCTGGTAAAAGCAATACTTAAGGGAAGAGACAGCGGTTAGTTGATGTTCTTTTAATGTAAAAAAAATTTCTAATAAAAAAAACGAAAGAAGGTTCTGGTAAAAGCAATACTTAAGGGAAGAGACAGCGGTTAGTTGATGTTCTTTTAATGCAAAAAAAAAAAATTTCTAATAAAAAAAAAAACGAAAGAAGGCTCTGGTAAAAGCAATACTTAAGGGAAGAGAGGATGCTAGTCCACAAAGCCAAGATAAGTACACTGGCCTCCAGCTCTCCAATACTCCCTTCCCATTTCTGTCTCAAGGGATTTTTCCTTCTTTTTATTTTTAAAGATGGATTTATTTATGCATACAAGAACTGGGGAGTAGGCCAGAGGTACAGGAGGTACACGAAAACTCTGCACGTGCAGGAAATCACATTGAATTCACTTTCTTTTTTTTTTTTTAGATTTATTTTTATTTATGTACGCATATCAGAACCTGGGCGTAGGCCAGAGGTGCAGGTTAGAGGTGCAAGAGGTGAGAGGACCCACCAGAAACAGAGTGGGGAGCAGGTAGATCCAATGAAATACACTGCAGTGGAGACCAGTGTCTGACATAAGAGAGGTCTGCTGTGCCAGGTGGGTCGTCTCCCTGGCCAGGGATTGAACTCTTCCTGAAAAGGCTGCCAATAGCTTCATAGTGCTGAGACCCAACCCTTTGCACCACCAGGGAGGCCCTGTCTAAGTTTTATGTGACTATTCAGTGAAATTTAAATAGAGCTCCTTATGGTGGTGGAATGTTGTGGAGGTGGTGGGTGTGGTGTGGAAATAATACCTGGGGTGGGGATGGGAGATCCAGTACTTCCAGTACACAAATGATGGTATAAACCAGTGCTACCAAAATATTAAATATACATACATCTGCACATGTACACATGCTTACATCGCCATGTACATTTGCTCACACGGTGTGTGTACACAAACACACATGTGTAAAGAGAGCTCCTCAAATATATGTCACATGTGAATTAAGAAGGTGAATTTAGGGCCTCCCTGCTGGTGCAGGGATTAATCTCAGGAGTTCAATGACCCTCAGAGCTGACCCCATGGCACAGCAGACCTCTCTGGTCTAGCCAGCTCCTCCCCTCAGCAGTGTATTTCAGTGGATCCACCTGTTCTGCTCCCCACTGTCTCTGGTAAATCCTCTCACCTCCTGCACCTCTGGCCTACACCCAGGTTCGTATCAGCATGCATAAATAAAAATAATCTTAAAAAAAGAAAGTGTATTCAATGTGATTTCCTATACATTTTTTTTCAGTATGTCTGGTATCATCATTCCTTTTTCATCTGCCCCTTTTCTGAGGTTGGCAACTAGAGAACATGTCATCTGCTGTTTTGATTTCAACTCTCCTTTTGTAGATTGCAGATTACTTTTCCAAGATTAATCTGTCTCCCTCTCTACCACAAATCTGTAACCGATACAAGCCTGAAGAAGAAAATACCGCATAGTTTCTGTTAGCCTAAGGGACGTACTGCACACGTCCATCATAGGACATTCTTGTAAATAACAAGCTTTCATTCTTTTTCAAATGTCCAAACTAATAAAATAGGCATTACTCAGGCTACTGCTATCCTTTTCTGCCTCATTTTGTTTCTTAGAAGACAGTTTATTTTGGCATCTTCTTCTTACCCTACTTACCAAGCACTGGTTTTGTTTCCGTAATCTGAATAAACTACTCAGGTTTTTTTTTTTTTTTTTGCCATTTACATTTCCAGCTTCATAAGTGAGCAGAAAACACTTCCCTATTCTCAGATTTAAGGTGGTACGAGGAAGCAGAAAGGAAGTAAAATCACAAAGAAAGGTCACTTTTTTAAGATGTCGAGATGAAAGGAAATGAAAGTAAAGTTTGAAGTTTGGAAAGACAGGGCAGAGGGCTCAAGGTTTTCAGAAGAAAGTCACTAGTAAATTGCCCCCAATTCAGCACATCTGCTTATTGGAGCACCACTGTTATCATCATTATGTTGAGAAAAAGGCGGTTCAAATTGACTTATGCTTCAGGACATAGTATTAAAGACAACTTTAGTGAACATTTAATATGATTAAGTTCAGTGAATATGACCCTGGAAAGATTTTAATCTCGAAATACCAGTCTTTGGTAGCGGTCCCAGACCCTTGTAGCATCTGAATCCTAGTTCCTTCCAGCCAGGAAGGCAGGACCAGCAAAGAGAGACACGGAGTCAGCCCCCAATCTGTAACTCACTGCATCATTTAATTGACAGAGTGCTGGCTACTTCAGAAAATGGCCTGGAATGTTTTGTTCATTTTTGTTCTTGTTCTTATACATCAAGACTCTCAGGACAATACCAATAAGCAGCTTTCCTGGTTCAAAAGAAAACCGCGTGTGTCCGTGCCTGGGAGGAGGACAACCTTGTATGTTTAATTACTTTTGCCTTATTTCGTCCTTTAGATCTGCTCCCTGATTTCACCTCAGTTGAGCTTTGAAGCTGTAGACAGATTAAATCAACCTCTGGGATCACATGCAGCCGAAGAATGTGGTTTCCCAGGTCTATCCATGCCCTGCTCCCCTTTCACTTTGGCATTCTGACAGTCCTCACCAATGTCTCGGGCAGACACTTCATTTTCTACCCGGTTGCAGCCGCTTTCAGTTAGGTCCAGAGGCGCCTGGCCAACGTGCTCCGCTGAGGTCACCAGGCAATGGCGCATGGGCGCACGGCTCGGTGATTGTGCAAACGTTCACAATAATGCTGACAGGTGAACACGCTGCGTGCCCTCCTCTTGGAAAACTGAGAAGTACAAAGAACATTTATGTGCAGTTTCAGACGCGGCGAGGAGCTCTTGTGGTTTGGGACGCCCCCGGGGAACCGCCCCCCCTCACTGGCCAAGAAAGTTGCCCCACCTGATCTGTAAGTTTACCTGCGGTTGTCAGCAGGGGGTGCACCTCATCCAGCCAACACTGGATTTAGTCTAGAAAGAAGCAGTAAAGCAGCTTTTATTTGCAAACCCCCTGGGTCCAGAGTTCATTGCAGTGGGAAAACTGTTCTCTCCTGCAACGCAGAACTTGGCTTTGCAGCAGCAGGTCCAGCTCCGGAGTCCGGCTTAGCGGACCATGGCGACGTATGGCCTGCAAATTGTGGCGCTGATGCTCGGGGGCACCGGTCTGGTGGGCACAGTGGCCGTCACCCTGATGCCCCAGTGGAGGGTGTCCGCCTTCATTGAGAGCAACATCGTGGTTTTTGAAACCCTCTGGGAAGGGCTATGGATGAACTGTATGCGCCACGTGAACATCAGGATGCAATGCAAAGTCTACGACTCGCTGCTGGCTCTGTCTCCCGATCTGCAGGCCTCCCGGGGGCTGATGTGCACCGCCTGCGTGCTGTCCCTTCTGGCTTTCATGACGGCCATCCTGGGCATGAAATGCACCAGGTGCACCGGAGACGACGAGAAGGCGAAGGGTCACATTCTGCTCACCGCCGGCATTCTCTTCATCGTCACTGGGCTCGTGGTGCTCATCCCGGTGAGCTGGGTGGCCAATTCCATCATCAGAGACTTCTACAACCCCATAGTGGATGTTGCCCAAAAGCGGGAGCTGGGGGAAGCTCTGTACCTCGGCTGGACCACGGCGCTGGTGCTGGTGGCCGGGGGGGCTCTGTTTTGCTGTGTTTCTGGCTGCAGTGACAAGAGCCGGAGCTACAGATACACCGTCCCGTCCCATCGCACCACCCCAAAGAGCTACCACGTGGAAAAGAAATCATCCAGTGTGTACTCAAAAAATGCGTATGTGTGACTGCGCTTTTTTTTTTAGCTTTACATGCAAATGACTAAAATGTCTACTGTTTCCTAAAAATGCAACCCAAAGAAACATTGATTTGCCTTCTTTACTGCCTGCCTTAATGACAGGAACTGCACCTCAGCTATTTATGATTCTATAAGCTACACAGAATAACATGTTATAGGCATCGCTTTGATTGTTCTAGGAAATACAGTCATTTGTTTCTAAAATGCTTCATGTATTTTTTTTTTCTTTTTATCAGTTCCTTCAAAATGACATTGTTGAAGATTGTAACTGTGGTTTCTCTATGACTTGGTGTTATGGATAGAGAAGAGTGTGTGATGTTTATCTTTCCTAAGTAGAGAGGCTCATGGTTCTATTGTAAAGGAAATACTGATCCATAAATAGAATTCAGCTATTGCTTTTCAGGGGAATCGGGGATAAGATTGAAGAAGGTTAATATTAATTGTTTAAAAACAGCTTAGTGATGAACATACCTGATTTATAATGAAGGTTAAAACGAAAGCTTTAATCAGCAGTGTGAAGGAAGCTAAAATGCTTTTTGATATCCATTTTCAGCCTAGGAGTTAGAAATCCTAACTCCTTCATCTTCCTTTCCCAGAGGCTTTCCTTCCTTGTATATTAAATTAACAACTGTAAAAGGCAGATATTTGTCAAGGGGCTTTGCAAGCTAACTATTTTTCCAGTTGGAGCTTAAGAAGAAAGATGAAAATGTGGTCTGAGAAAAATGGGAGACTTGACTACTTTCCCCTCTTAAGCTGAAGAAGAGTATATTTTGACATGACAGCTTACATGGAGGGGAAATTTTAGTAACTACTTGAATACAGACTGCAGAACTTAATCAGTATAAATAATGGGACAAAACCAGTAAGTCTTAGTTTATGTTTGTTTACCAAATACACACTGTCCTTTGTAAAGGATCTCTTCCCCTATGTGGAGTCAGTAGACAAGAGGGTCATTTTAGGCCTGGCAAAGGTGTCTTTTTCATTTCTTCCATTTTGCTCAGTCTTACTGAGGCATAAAAATGTTCTTTGTGTCCCCACAATTTGATGAAAGTGATGTCTCAATTTGAAAGTTTGTGTCTACCCTTTACTAGCATAAATGACTGGTTTATCTGCTTTATCTCCTTTATGGTAATAAATTGTTCCTTTTTATATTAACTTGAGATTCCTTCATTTTTTTTTTTGTTTTTGTTTTTCTTTTTAGCTGGTAAATAATTTTTTTTTAACCTGGTATGTTTGGCTCTCCAATTTCAAAAAGAATATCAAAGTCATATTTTAAAAATAAGCCTAAATTTAGCATTTTTTTTTGGAGAACTTAAAATACTGTGTATCATTTAACAACCATATGCTTTATAATCATTGGTTCTCACATTCATTTTTAATGCAGATAATGTAGTTGTAATTTGTTAAGATGCCACTATAGCTTCCAACAAATCTATACACCATAAAAACTTTCCAAAGCTAAATACATGTTTCTATCACCAAGAAATAGTATTAATTAATAATAGTGACTAGTTTTAATGGGCTGTGTTCTATGCTAGGAGTTCTATGGCTTTGTATGGATTTTGTTATTAAATCTTTATGACATTGATATGATTAGTTTAGTTCAATTCACTGATGAGGACGCCTTGGAAAGTTCATTGATTAACCAATAAATCCAGGAGACAAAAGGTTTACCTGACTTCATAGCTCATGTTCTTTTTCTTCAGGGAAAGTAGAGTTTCTTCCATAAAATTCTGTCTATAAAATAACATGCTTCACAACTGTCCACTGGGAAAATACTTTTTTTTCTGGGATTGGTGACTTTCCTGTAACGAAGTGCTAATTTCTCTTAGAGAATTTTTCATTTTGGGGGTCAAAGCATTCGTGAGAGCAGAAATAAAGGAAAACTTGCTTTAAATTGGAGAAGAAACCCAGTCTTCTAAATGTTAGTCTTTAATCAAACACTCTTTCTACCTAGAAGACATCTCTGAATTTCCCAAACTCAATGTGTTACCTTCCCCCTCTTTTCCCTAAACTAGAATTATAATTGCTAGTTTTCCTTCTGGAAGCACCTTGAGTAGAGCTCTGAAAGCTTTCTCCAAGTTCTCACAAGGGCTTTCAGAGAACCTCATGCCTATATAGTTGATGCGTCTACCAGACTGTCATCGCCTACAGAAACTTCCTCCACCAGGTCTCTTCCAGATTCCCATTTCATTTTTTTTCTAAAACACTTGCTAGACCCCACCAGGTTCTGGCCAGAACCCTCACAGGAATGCTTCACTGCCTACAGGCCAAACGCCTTCCAGGTGGTAATTGACAGAAAGGGAAATCTACCCTGCAACCTTCAAGGCAAATTTTATCACACAGGAACATCAGCTTATGGTAACAGCCAGAACGCTGATGCCCAGAAGCTAGAATATTTCACATACCAAAGGTCTTCTTAATATCCTGAAAGGAAATGCACTGGACCTTGAGGAAACAGGTCGATTCTGTGGCAAACTCTATATAAGTGAAAATTTTAGAATTTATTTTTATTATATGTATGCTGGGACAAGCAGTGTGATGTGATGGAAAGAACCAGAGCAATAGAGGATATGTGTGTGTGTGTTTAAATATTTATTTATTTATGTATACAGAACAGGCCAGAGGTATGGGGGCGGTGAGAGGTTTTACCAGAGACAGAGTGGGGAGCAGAACAGATAGACTGAATGAAACACTGCTGAGAGGAGCTGCAGGCAGGTCAGGAAAGGTCTGCTGCGCCATGTGGGTCAGTTCCTGGCTGGGAATTGAACTTGTGCTTCAGTGGCTGTGGAGAGCTTCCTAGTGCTGTGCTTTAACCCATTGCACCACCAGAGAGGGCTCAGCTGTGTGTTGTTTGAGGCCTCAGTTTCACTCTAGTCTTTTTTTTTCTTTCACACCAACACAAAAGTGTCCCTAACACAAACCCCCTTCCACAGGCTGTGTCCTGAGCAGTGCCCTGCAAGAATCATCATTGAACCCCTTTATGCTCAGAACTGGGGGCATAAGGGTGGGTAGGACCCAGTTTTTGTTTTCAAGAAACATATATGAACAAGAAGAGATGGTGAGAAAAGTAGCTTCACCAAATCTTGTCATCATGTGCTGGGATGTGTTC
Organism: Condylura cristata; assembly: GCF_000260355.1. NCBI lineage: Eukaryota > Metazoa > Chordata > Mammalia > Eulipotyphla > Talpidae > Condylura > Condylura cristata. Next base: position 70,521,161 of record NW_004567104.1, on the reverse strand, counting down.
GCCCTTTTTTTTTTTTAAACTTATTGATCTCCTAAGAATCCTATGAATTGCATATTAAATTATGAGACCACTGACTCTCAAATATGCCATCCTCTAATTAAAGAGCTGTGTTTTTCCTACAGTAATACTGGCCAAAGCCAGCCCTTCCAGAGTTAATTTTCTGTGTGGTAAGTCACCTCAGCACCCTCACCAAGACTCCCCAGGGACCCTGGTCACTGGCCTCGTCCTCAGAGCCCAAGGGTTGACTTCCTCATCTGTTTCTGCTATACTTCACTTTCCCTTTTTCTCCTCCCAACCTCCACATCATTTACCACCTTTGGTTACTGACATTCATGACTTTTTCCTGGCAATATATCCTATTTTTTAAGACTCCTATCATAAGTCCACTGCTTTAAATCCTTCAGGCCTTCTCTCGTGGCCTCCCAGAGCCACCGGCATGGTCTCACTGCCCCTCCTCCAGCTCTGTTCCAGCCAGGACACCCAAGCACAGCCGCTGCTGGGGCCCAGCCAACAGGCAGTGCTGGGAGGCTTGTTTTCTGGAAGCATTGGGTGCTGCCAGGTTCTAGGAGAAAGAGCTGCTGTGTCTTCCACCTGAAGGGAAACTAGAAGTCAGGGACTCCTGGTCCAGGGACCTGAGGGTAGGCCTGCAGCTCTTTGGGGGGAGTGAGCAGCTGTGGAAGAGGGAGACAGGTGGGCTCACCTGTCTTGCAAGTAGGCTGGGAATGAGCAGAGGGAGACATTTTACCCCCAGGTAATCCGTTCTCGGGGCCAGAAACACTGTGGGAAGCACAAGTTAAGGTGGGGTCCTCCTTGGTCTGGAACAGGGGAAAGCCTTCTAGCTAACTGGGAGGGAGAATGCAGTCAGCAAAGTGCCGAGAGGTCACTTCCCAGGGCCCAGCACACACAGAACATGTTCGGGTTACTGCAATACAAGAGGAAACAGGGAATCCTGGCCACATAATTGCTAATGCAGCAAATTAACTTTTACAAGAATAGAGACCCTAGAGTCATACAATGGAACTCAACAACCAGAAAAAAACAAAGTGCAAGCTGAATACCTATAACTGCTAGGCAACCTCTGAGGAAATGGATCTCCTGGGAAAGAGAAGTGACGTCTCACACAAACACTTATCTCTAAGAGCCTGAAGGAGATCGAATGATAGGATTAACAAAGGTTTCTTATAATGAAAATAGTGTGATTTTTACATTAAAAATGCACAGGGAACTGAGAGTTGAGGGGGCTCAATGCTGAGGTAAACATTGGATGTTTAGATGATCAAGTGAAAGAAGCTCAGAATACAGGCAAACAGAACATAGGAAATGATGGCATTCTTAGGAAAACGGTAAGGGACTTGGTGAACAAATTCTAGCAAATTCAGAAAGCAGGATAAGAATGCATGGAAGGAGACACTCACAAAATAGGATACTTCTGAAAGAGAATTCAAACTTGCTGATAAAAAGAGCTCAGACTAGAGCTCATAATTTGATTTTGTTAAATTTGTGGACAAAGACTTTGAGACACGTGCAAAGAATAAATCCTCTTTTGCAACCAGAACTCTTTGTTCAGCATGAGTCTTGATACAGATAAGAACGAACATGATCACTAAAGCAGATTGATAAGAATCAAGGTTAATCCGGGAATGTAGAATCGATGATTTAAAAGCATGTAGGACATTTTGCATCTTGATTGGAATGTCGATGTGGAACAAAGATGGCTTCTGTCTTTTAGGCTGGGTTCTGAAATTCTATCACTTCCAGATTGCCTCATTGCAATTCAACACGTTTATACTACATTTAGTTCATCACTGAAAAACCAATTCTATCCTTGGCCAGACAATTGTTCCCTTTGTCCTGATATAAACTCCCCACCCAAACTCCTTTCTTCTGGGAACCACTAATTGGCCTTTATACTCCAACAATTTGTTTTTGTTTTATTTAGCTCATCTTTTTGTCTTCTCCATATACCACATATAAGTGAAAGTATATGATGTTTGTTTTTCTTTGCCTGACGTATTTCACTAAAAATAATACCTTTGTGGCCATCCATGTTATTGCAAATTGCAAATAGCAGAATTTCTTCATTCCTTATAAATGAAAAGTATCCCATTGTGTGTATGTATATGAGAACATGTGTGTATCACATCTTCTTGGTATTTGTCAATGAACATTTAAATAGACTCCACTTTTGCACTTCATAAATAATGCTATCTATTCAAGTAGTCCTTCTGTATTTTCTAGTGAAATACCCAGAAGTGGGATAACTGGATTATATGGAATTTCTATTTTAATGTTTTCAGATTCTAAATACTCTCGATAGTGGCTATACCAGCTTACAAATCTCACTAACAGTTTGCAATGACTCTGTTATCTCTCATCTTCTCCGACATTTTCTTTTTTGAAATAACAGTCAATCTGTTATTGACTGTGTGCAATGATAGATTATAGTTTTGATATCAATTTCCCTAATACTAAGAGATGATAAGCTTGATAAGCTATCTTTCTTGCATCTATTGGCTATCTGTATGTTCTTCTATTCAGACTCCATGCCCATTTTTAAATCTGTTGTTTGTTTGCTTATTGTTGTGATTTATGAATCCTTTGCATATTGTGGGTATAAACTCCACATCACATTCGACATGCAAATGCAACCCCCATTCAGTAGGCTGTCTTTTCATGTTGATGTAAGTTCATTTTCCTGTGCAAAAACTTTTATTTTGCTTTTGTTTTCCTTGTCATTGGAATCGTGTATGCAAATACATCTCGAAGATTGATGACAAGAAGAGTATCCTCCATGTTTTATTCTATGTAGTTTATGGCTATAGCTCTTAAATTGAGGTCTGTAGCCCATTTTGAGTTAATTTTTGTGTATGGTGTGAACGAGTGGTCTGGTTTCATTTTCTTGTCATGCTTGTTCAGGTTCTCCAGTACTATTTAGCAAAGGCACTTTCCTTGATCTTCTGTAAGCACTTGGCTCTCTTGCCATAAATCAGCTGTCCATATGTACGTGGTTTCATTTTGTGGCCCTCAATTCTGTTCCATTGATCTCTCTGTTCTTATCCCAAAAACATAGTTTTAAATTAAAATTGTTTTAGAGTGTTTTTGCCATTCAGAGTAATATTTTAGTTCTAATTTTTACTTTATTTCTGTGAAGGGAATTTGGTAGTAATTATATTAAGGCTACATATGGTTTGAGGGTCTATAGTCATTTTAACAATGTTAATTCTCTCAGTCCACTAGCACATTATACATTTATATCTCCTTATATTTTCTTTTATTTCCCAACCATTTCTTATAATTCTTGCTGGATCAGTATTTTACCTCTTTAATTATATCTATTCTAAGGTGTTTAATTATTTCTGATGTGATTGTAAGTGGAATTGGTCTCCTGTTTCTCTTTCTGTAATTTGTCGCAGTACATAGAAAGACAACAGATTTGTTCATATTACTATTATAACCTGCCAATGTACTACATTCACTTATTTTCTGACAACGTCTTACTGGAGTCTTTGGGACTTTTCTATGATATTATCATGTCATCTGCAAATAGTGATAGTTTTACATTCGCCTTTCCAATTTGGATACCACTTATATCCTTTTCTTATCTACTGTTCTTGCTAGTATCTGCCAACTTTAAAGCTGAAAAACCCTCTGAGGGAAATGAAGCCACAGTGACAGCGCAGCTGAGGTTCGGCCCTGAATCTCAACACAACACTTTTATGACAGGAAAAATGAAGAGAGAGGATAAAAAAGGATTCAGCCTTGTACCCTGTTCTGATTATATCTTGCTGTATAACTACCCCACTCTTATCTGTTGATGACTTAAAGCAACAAGCATGTTTTGTGGGTTAGTGATTCATACAGGATTTAGCTGGCATGGAGCACTGACTCTCGTTGGCAGCTTAAGTCTAAAGTGTCAACAGTAAAATGTGTCTCGAGGTCTAGCACGTGGCAAATGTGCCTGAAAGTCTGTTTGTAGGTAGGTCCCTCTCCCGGTGGCACTCTCTCGGGGCTTCCTCACTATGCCTCACAGAAATGTAGACATCTAGCATGGGAGATGATAGCTCTGAGGCTATGAGGGAAAAAATGCCAATCCTCTTAGCAGTCTGGTACTGCTTCCACCATTTATAGTTGATCAAAGCCATCCAGAGTCATTGAGAAAGAAAATAAACACTACTTCAGGGTGGGACAACCCTATCCAAGAATCTGGAACCTTCGTTAATCCACTTGAGTTCCAAAGCGGGGTTTTAAGGATGTAAAGAGAATCCCTTTTAAATACTTCATGAAACAGCCATATTTCAAAATACATGCTTTTGTATTTATATTTAAAATAAAATTTCAAAGAAATGCTGTTTTCACCTAAATTATAGCAGGTATAAAGACAAAGAATAAATAATAAAAGGTCTATCCTCTCAGTTAAAATAAGAGATTTCCTTCCTCTCCACTTTTCTTGGTGTATTTATTTTAGACAACTTGTACTTTTTTTTGTTTGATTGACTGATAGACTGACAGAAAGACAGACAGGTAGTTATGTAGGTAGGTAGATAGATGGATATCTCCATGCTTTAAAAAAAAAATTAGGTCCTTTGTTACTTCTGTGTACCAGGAATGTCTTTCTCTAGGACCTCCAGCTGTATTTAAAACACTACGACTTAGGAATAAAAACAGACAACACAGATCTATGGAATAGATCTGAAAGTCCAATACAACTATGAGCAAGAATTTACAGTGAAACAAGGAAGGCCTCTTCAATAAGTGTTGTTGGAAAAGCTGAACACGTACATTCAAAAGAATAAAACCATGCTACGCTCTTACACCATACACCAACATTAATTCAAAATGGATTAAAGACTTGAATGCAAAAGCTGAAACCATAACTACATAGAAGAAAACATAGACAATCAAGGTAGTTCCCATTTTTCTTTTGCTTCTGTGAGAAGAATATGACTTCAGTGAATCTCTTGCTCTATGTTGAATTAAAAAAAGTCTGAGCAGTTTGTTTTCCCTCTGGCTAAAGCCAGTTAGCCAAGGTAGATGGTCACCTTCAATACAAGGGAAAATCAGCATGAACTCTGTGTGACCAAAGTGTTGTCCATTCCTTTTATTCAAAGAACAGTTAAGTGTTTACCTTGAAAAAGCATGTATGGAATGGGCCATTTCTGACTGGCTATCAGGGAAAGTGAGCTTTCTTTGTCTGCAATCTCTTAGCATAAGACTTGTATAACACATTACCTTCTGGCTTGATAGTTAATCAGTAATGAAAGTGTTTTCTTTCTCTATAGCCTTTATGAGATCTTTTTTGGTTGAAAGATTTGGTTTTTAATTATGTTTCCCCAACAAAGAACAAGATAAGAAAAAGGCAGATGAGAAAAGCTTCCCAATTCTACAAACGTATGCTTGGCTATAATCAGAGATGCTTCTTAACATTTTGTAAATGAATGTTCATCTGAGCCCTACTTACAGTGAATGACAAGTTGCAAGCAGTGCGTATTCCATGGAGAAAGGTTCAATGAAGGATGGGGCATCTGTCCAATCAGTTGTGTATTTTTTCTGCTGTTGAAGAGTCTTAACAATGGATAAAATATTTTCCCTGAAAATAGAATAAAAACATAAAACATTCTATACCTACCATGATGATTAAAAATGTATAGTCTTGGCCCTTCTTGGTGATGCCATGGGTTAGGACGCAGCACTGCAAGCTGGCCACAGCCACTCAGTGCGAGTTCCATCCCTGCCCCGGAGATGACCCACATGGCACAGCAGACCTCTCCTGTCTTGTCTGCTGCTCCCCTCATTAGTGTACTTTGTCTATCTGCCTGTTTTGCTCCCCACTCTGTCTCTCTCTTACCACCGCTGCACCTCTGGTCTGTACCCCAGTTCAAATAAATCTTTAAAAAAATTTATAGTCTTTCTTGCCCCTACACACACACACACACACAGAAATGACTGGCAAGAAAATGTTTAAAATGCAAACTTGTGTGTGATTATTGTTATCTTTTATATTTTTCTGCTCTCTCATTTGTTATAAGAAAATAATTTCCCAGTGATAAAAATCAATAAATTTACAATGAATATATCTCAAAGATAAAAGTATGTAAAAACAGTAGTTGGTTGACAAGTTGATGGAAAATAAAAGCAGGACTAGGGGAAAATGGTGAGAAAAGATCATTAAATTCTGAGGATATCAAGAAAATGATAAAAGGTTTCAGCACATGATAAAGATAAAAATGACAGCTGAATAAGAAAGCCAAAGGAAAAATCATAGGATATGGCTAGATCCATGAAAATAATGATATGATTAAAAGACATCTGATTTACCATTTTTCAAAAAAAAAATTAATGATCTTAAATTAAGACAGTTTGATAGCAGTTTCCTAATTCAAGTCTAAAAGATCTTGGAAATAGAGTCAAGTAAAAAAACTTGTCAATTTAAATGTGTAAACTGCACATTTGCTTTCTACCTTTAAACACATAACCAAATGGATTTTTTTGTTTGTTTTATTTTGACTTTGAAATTTGGATTTAATCCTTTCAGCTCTCTCATTCCATTGAGAGAATTCACTTTTCTTTTCTTTTTTTTTTTTAAAGATTTATTTATTTATTCGTACAGAACTGGGGTACAGGCCAGAGATGTGGATGGTGAGAGGATTCACCAGAGACAGAGTGGGGAGCAGAAGAGGCAGATGGATCGAATGCTGAGGGGAGCAGCGGGCGGGTCAGGAGAGGTCTGCCGCGCCATGTGGTCACCTCCGGGGCAGGCGGGTATCGAACTCATGCAGAAGTGGCTTAAGCTTCTTTGTGCTGTGCTTTAACCCGCTGTGCCACCAGGGAGGGCCGCAGAATTCACTTTTCTAATCAAGGAAACAGGTAAATAGAAACATTTAGTCTCCCAGGCAACTAACTTTTTCAGGTCCATTTGTTAGATAATCTATTCCCTGTTGCTTGTGGATGCATTATTTATCAAGTAGTAAATACAAACATATCTCACTGTCTGTTTCTGGGCTATTTATTCTGCTTCATTGATCTTTGAATCTTTTAAAAGTAGATTATCACTAATTGATGTAAAGCCTGGTGGTTTCATCAAGTTTGTGGTTACTTATCTTGAATATACTTCATATTCTACCGATTTCTTAGTGAAAACCTTTCTACAAAGTACATCTCCCAATTCAATGCAGAATGAAGGCTGAGGAGAAAATGTTGTATTAATAAAGAGGAGACTCTTCAATTTTATATTTTTGAAGAACAGTGGCAGACCCAGTCAGGTATTATCTGAGATCCATCTAGTCTTATTAATTTCAAAATCAACTGTGACATACATAAAAGCAGTTTAGGCTTACCACGCAGAACACAGTATTCAGTGGGCAAGGGCTTTTATAGACTAAGATTTAATTAGGAAGGCTTCCCTGAAAAATCTATCAGGCTCAAAGGAGAAGCTTGGAACTATATTCAGAAAGTGTAGATTCTAGCACTTTCTGCCACTAAATATGTAACTTATAGCCATGGATTTCACTACTGTTTCCTCATGGTTAAAATAAAGAGTTGTGACATGAACTAGAGAATATATTAGAACCTAAACTGAATTGTGGGGGAGGGGTATCAGATCCAAGTCCACTCTGCCTAAGGAAAGATCGTCCCCCACCGTACACACTGACATCACTTCTATTTTAATGACAGATGAAACTGGTTTATATACTAGGTCAATTTAGTACCACAAACTAGTATCCTATAAATAGTCATTCAATAGTTATTTAGTAGAAACAGGAAAAAGTGATTCATTTTTAGTTAACCTATGTGTGTACTTAAGGATTCCTTTTCAGAAATGAATGTAAAGCCAAAGTTCTGTAAAAATTAAAAAAAAAATATTTCCTACTTCTGTGTATTTTCTTCTTTTTCCTTGGGATCCTTTTCTTGTTTTTCAAAGCCCACCACATTCAGGAGGCAAATTAAAGGATTTTAAGTTCAGCTGTGAAAATTATTACTTGTTTCGAGTAAACGGCATCAACATGTTTCAGAATTTCAGAACACTTTATGTGCAAGTGAGAAAAAATTAGAGCAAAGAGAGATATTTGCTAGCAAAATGAGTTTTTGAGAATTATTTATTTATGCATACAAGAACTAGGGTACAGGCCAGAGTTGTGGGGGGAGAGAGGACTCACCAGAGACAGAGTAGGGAGCAGAACAGGCAGATTTTCTGAAATACACTGCTGAGGGGAGCAGCAGGTGAGACAGGAGAGATCTGCTATGCCATGTGGGTCAACTCCCTGGCCTGGGATAGAACTTGTGCTGCAGTGGCTGCTAATAGCTTGATAGCGATGTTTAAACTCTGTGCGACCAGGAAGGCCCCAAAGTTGAGTCTTGAAAATTTCCAATCATGTTTGCTTCTGTAACAATGTACCCAATATTGTACATATTAATTGAGTTTAAAACAAATGGTGGCTTTTCAATTTATTGAGCTTGTTCAGGACATAGATGAGAGAGTCAATTTCTAAAGAGTTTCTATATTCGAATCAGAAAACAAATCATAAATTCATTGTTTAAATAGAGTGAGAAAAAGTATAGCACAAGAAGTTAGAATTAGCTGACACCCACTTCTGGAGTCTAGAAATTTCAAAATACAACAAACAGGTAGAAATATATTAGAATAGTTAAGCTACCTGGGCCGTTGCATTTTACAGAGTCAGCTGTAAATCCCACTCACTCATTGTATAAAAAACTGAGCAAGTTCTTGTGCCTCTTGGACAGTCAGTTTTATCATTTTTCATTATGAGATTCATAACAGAATCTCATAAGTTAGCTGGGAATATTCACTACAACACTAACTATAGAATCACTTAATCAGGACACAGGAGTGCAGCTGTTTCCAATAGTGTTGAGTATGTATCTCTACTTGGAAGGTAAGTGGGTGCCCATATGTCACTGACATTGCATCTAAAGTTTGGGCATCTGGTGAGGTATGATTTGGAGAAACACACTTGGAATTCTGAGCTCAGATGCAAATCTGTAGATCGATGATATCCTAAAACCAAAATGGTCAGAAAAATTATTTAGCCTCTCATTTTCTATGAAGTGACAGAAACTACATTCTCAAGTCTGTCTTGCTCACATCCAGCGGCCTTACTGTACTATGCTGTATACATCTCAGCAAACTCAAGAAATTCCTGAGTTATCAATTTAAGGAAGAGCAGAGAATTTAATAAACACTAGGGGGCGCTCCAGTTCATCATTGCGGCAAAAGAGGTTTGAGTCAGCCTTGAAAATGGAGAATAGGAAAGGTATTGGCAGGTGAGCTAAATGGTCACAATAGACCTTCCGAATAATTCACTATTGTGGTTGAATTTAGAATTCATTTTATTCTCATCAGCTTTCAAAAGTGACTCATAGTAGAAGACAGCGACAGAAGGCCATTTCTAACATAAGAGCATGAGACCCATGATTTGGAGCCCACGGATTTTTTTAGCCTCCTGTAGAGACATAATCGTTTTAAAGCTCATTTCCAAATGATTTACAGTCAAGAGCTATCGCGGCTACAAAATCAAAATAGAAGACAGTTTTGCCAAATCTTGACTCTTCGAATGACTTTAAATAATTCAGTTCTTCATTCTCTCCCTGAATGTGACATAGCCTTCAATTACCCTTTCATGAAAGTTGGTAAGATTTCAACTGCTCCCTTTTTATTCATTCATTCAGCAAATCTGTATTGAGCTTGGACGACATGCGAGACACTTTGAGTCAGGAAATTCACAAACATCAGTCCTTGGCCCTCACATAAATCACATGACCTTGTGTCTACTCCAAGTTTACCTGCTGGAGGGAAGGCATGGACAATGGACTCCCAAAGAAACAGATCTGTGAGAAATTGAACATACAAAGGGACTAAGACCAAACTATCTATAAAACATAACTCTGATGCACAACCTGAAGCAGCTTTCCCAGGAAACAAGCCCAAGATCTCCTCTGGACACCCCAGAGGACAATCGGCAGTTAAGTCAGCCCGCTCGCAAGTCAAATTACTCTCTAGTACGAGTTCAGGAAGGTGCTAGAACTTCTATCACAGTCAGCTCCAAATGACGAGGACTTGACATATTTTCTTTTGGTAACCTTTTTATTGAAATAACATTGGTTTTCAGCACTGCATTTGATTTAGAGTAAGACCATGCTTCTTTAAGATGGATAGCTGAGAGCGTCCCTACCTTTTGTCCCTGCTTTCAAATTAAGACCAACCAGAGCATCAAATACACACCCTATGCAATCTTCTAGGGTGCCCCTCTAGTTAGCTATCCTCCAGTTTTTTCACCCACCTCCAATCAGAGTACATTTTAGCTTTAATCCATATAAAGTTTTCCTGTTCCTTTGCTGTTTCCAAGTCTCCCACAGAACACAAAAGATAGTGACTGACTCTCGTTAGAGCAAGCTCTAAATGAATAGCCTGTGGCCTTCTCTCCGGGTTAATCTTCATTTATTTCCACATGTATAATGTGACAGGTCTGGAGAAGCATGGTTGAGAAAAACAAGCTGGAGTCAAGGGAAGGGGTATCTGTGGGGAAGAGGGTTTGTTATTTATATTTTTAAATGTGAAGTATTAATTTTCCTATTAAAATCACTAGTTTTTCCTTCTTGATGTAAAACTATTTTTTTTGACATAACATTACACAAGTTTCCTATGTGCTCTACTGACAATCAACTTGCTATTTTATGTGGTCAGTGGAGACTTTTAGAACAAGTACTAATGGAAGTGGGGTGCCATGTAGATATGCAAGGGGAAGCACCCCCTTTCAAGGGAAGATGCAGAGAAAACTTGAAGGGGAGACTGCTTGCACAGTTTTGAATAACGGCTGCCTCACCTTCTGTTGTGCAATCTAGGTAAGGGAGACAGTGGCTAGACCTGAGTTCAGGGAGTTGGCCAAGCACAGCCAGGCTCTCACATGACATGCATAGATGCCTTGGGAGCATTCAGTAGAGGGCCCTTGATCAGAATTTCTTTCCCAAACCTCCCCCTGGCTGCTGCGTTGAAGTAGTTGATAGGGAGCAAGGGGAGAAATGGAGAGACCATACTACCGCAACAAGATGAAGGTGGTAGAGGTGGTGACAAGTCACTTCTTTCTAGATGTTTGGAAGATAAAGGTGACAGATGTGTTGGTTGATGGACTCTGAAGAGTAAAATTTAAAGAGGATATGAACACAAAAGCCAATGTTGTTGGGTACCTGAACCTTTAAAAAGAGCATTCCAGGGGGCCTCTCTGGTGGGGCGGGGGTTAAGTCTCCGCACTATGAAGCTCTCCACAGCCACTGCAGCACCAGTTTGATCCCCAGCCAGGGAGCTGACCAGCATGGCACAGCAGATCTCTCCTGTCTCCCCGCTGCTCCCCTCAGCAGTGTATTTCAGTAAATCAGCCTGGTCTGCCCCAGTTTGTCTCTGGTGAATTCTTTCTCCTCCCAAGCCTCTGGACTACTCACCAGTTGTTGTATGCATAAATAAATAAATCTTTAAGAGCAAGAGAGAACATTCCACAGAGAATGGGAAAAGCCACCTGGGTGTTGGTTGCAGTAACTGGCAATTTGGTTCTCGTCAAGCTAAATTTGAGATGCCTGTAAGATTTTTAAGGGAAATTAAGGAAAGCTCCAGCCTGGGGATAAAAATGTGGGAGCTGTTACCATGTCTTAAGAGTCAAAACCATTCATCTGGTCACCCAAACAACATGGTATTTAGAGATTGGGGAAATTAGTTAAAACTGACCCATGAGAAGGAGGGGAAAAAATCAGCAAAGTGATATAAAAAGAAGTAACAGAGAATTTGGCACTCCCACAATCAGTGAAGAAAACTCTGTGAGCCTTTGGCAACTGGGACACATCTTCAGGTCCCTTAAGTGAGATGAGAATTAAGCATCATTGATGCCACTTAACAGTGTGGAAACCAGTGAGATGAGAATTAAGCATCATTGATGCCATTTAATAATGTGGAAACCATCGGTGATTTTTAAAACACTTTTTACAGGAGTCATGAAGAATTAGATCTACTTAGTGATAATACAAAAGATAACACAAAAGAACGCATTATAGATGGCAAAAGGAGGCAACTCTCAATTTTAAATTTAATAAAGACGTGAGAAGTAGCAGTTGGAAAGGGATGTGGGGACAAGAGAAAACTCCTGTTTTCTCTTTTAATGTTCAGCTGTGTTGCAATAAGTTGAATGTTTACATGGCAGGCAGAATATTGACCCACCTGAAATGTCCATATCCTAATTTTAATCCACTCACCCTATGAATGTGCTATGTTATATGGCAGCAAGATTTTTTTCCAGTTTCCAGTTTGCTAAGGAGCTTGTAATGAGGGAAATTATACTGGTTTATCCAGGTGAATTCAATGCAATGATTATTCAGGAAGATCCAATGCATTCTAAGAGTGTTTTAGAGAAAGAGATGTGACGGACACAGATGCGGGGTGGGGGTGGGGGCTGGAGAGAGAGAAAGAGAGACTGAAGAGCGATTCAAGGATGCTTCCTTGCTGTACTTAAAGATTCAGGTAGATGCTAGAAAGTGAAAAAAAAAAAGAAAAGAAATGGATTCTCCTCTAGAATCTCTAAAAAGCATATAACCGTATACATCCATTTTAATCATCTGCCCCTCAGAAATATAATTTTATATTTTTTTATGAATTTATTATAATTTGTAATAGTCATAACAGAAAACTTATGTTGGGAATGACACAGTCAACAGAGAGGGTAACGCAGGAATGAGAGGGCCAACATCTGGAGTAATGCCTGTCAACCTATACTGAGGTAGCAAATACATCTGGTGCACATGGGATTACATAGGCAGAACTTCATTATGGGAACAGGGACAGTACAAAATCCAGGTGCAATCAGTGGATGGCTTGATTGGCTGAAGAATGTCCTCAATTTCTTCAGTCGAGTAAAAATCAATGCCATCAGCTAAGATTAGAGAGAGCAGTGGGGAGAGATGGTGAGGCAAGGATACAATGGTCCTTTTAGGAAGCGGGGGTAATGTGATTGCGGTGCAGAAATAAGGACCCACAGAGGACTTTTTCTCAGTCACATTTAACCTCTGGGTTTACTAGAGAGTTTGACGTATCAAAACTGAGGTTTTTGCAAAAGGAATAAAGCTGAAAAAAAATGACGGTTAGAAATTGAAGTTTTGTGCAAGAGAATCTCTGGCCCTTGGTGAGGGGGTAGGTGAAGATATGATAAAAGTTAGGGACTTGAAATTACTGAGCCAATGAGTGGGAGATTTCAGTGGGGCCAAAAAGCTACTGGAGATAGCATAGGGGGTGGTGAAGGTCAGAGAACAGAAGGCTTGAGACTGTTACATAGGGGTCGAGTACAATTAATAACCCATCATTCTCCGGGGCTACACCTCAGCAACACCTGGGAGTTTAAATCATACCTGAATTACAGCAGCATGTCTGTGGATGAAGTCCAGAAAATAATCTCTATATTGAACAGATGAGCAAGAGAAAACGTGGAGCTGGTAATTGTCCTCTAGGAAGGAAAAGCGCTAAAGACATTTCAGCTGTTTTTTGATCAAGCTAGAAAAACTTTCATCATTATCATAAATTAGGCTTTTGTTCCTCTTAGCACAAGAACAACTGGATGACTTATTTTTCTAAGGAATCTGGGGCAGGAAGTTGCTTGGCTGTCGTGAAATGACGATGAAATAAATGAGTTTTTCTCCGCCCTCTACCATGAGGGTTGGGAAATGCTGGTAGAATTCTAATTTAAAATATCTGACAAATATACACACCTAAGCTACAAGGTCTGTGTAGCAGCTGTTTTGTTTAAAGATACAGCGTTAAACCCAAGGATCAAGTCTCAGGTGTTGCTGGGTTCTTAGTCACTGAGAAAACTGTGACTCATGTATATTTCTCTCAGGGTTACTGTTGCATGACCAGTATCTAGTTTTCCTTCTTTATTAAGAAAATTTCCATATTTTTCAAGATGGAAATGGGCTTGGTGAAAAAGATGCTCCGTTCCAACTCTTCCTTGCCTGAGCTTCATCAGAGTGCACTAAATAAAAATCCCCAAAATTAAGCTTCAGAGGCAGTTCGGGTTGATTTTGCCCAGAGGTAACACAGTTCATTCTGAGAATCTGAGGTCAAATATCTCACATTTCGCTACTGAGAGCAAAAAGTTAGAGTCTCCATCCTCAAGGAATTTTCAGAACAGATGCATCAGCCCTGAGCTGCCAAACTTTGCACTTTTGTTTATGAGAAAACAATAAGCATCTTGTTTCAGTAGCCTTAATAGAATATGGCATAGAAAAGTCAAACATAATTGGTAGCAAATGCATTTTCTTTTCAAGAGTATTCAAAAAATGCCTTACCTCATCCTCCAACTACAAGTAAAACTAACAAGACACTTAAGAGTAAGTTACATAGGCTGTGCTCAAATTCTCTTTATGCTCATTCATACAGTGAGCATCGTTATAAATCTGATGGGACAGGTGGATGTATAGGTTGTTGCATAAAGATGTGCACAGGGCGGACTGGGTGGAGGTCACTCAACAGCTCAGAAGACAACATGGTCTTGCCCAGACTTGCTTTCACCTAAATCTTATCATTTTTTTTTTAATGTCTGATTGTGATGAGTAACAGCTGGAGCAGCAGTAGCCAGGGAGGAGATGGAGCTTGAGATCCAGAGATGAGAAGTGACCAAGTTAGGGGTCTGTGTAAAGCTGGGGTCATCGCTGTTTCATGGTGTTGGAGATCAACACAAACTTATCCTTATCCCGTGGGGATGGACATCAATTTCTAATATCTCGAGATCATTTAAAAAAAGTGTTTTAAAAGAAAATTTTTTTGCCAAGTTATGGCCTATCATTGTGAAAAATAAAGCCTTTACCCTTTTATGTTAGGGAGATCAATTACTGATAGAAATCATTATGTACATAGAAGTTAAACATATTAAATAATGTTTAAAAATTGTTTTTTGGTATTTTTGTAAAGCCCCAGACTTTGAATCGCCAATTTGTTTTCATGCTGAACTCATTCATTTGCAATCAAAAATCATTCCATAATCTGGCTTCCAAACTCATATTTGACATGCTCCAGCAAGCACTGTGTTTTTATGAATTTTTAATGCTGTTTAATAGCTTACTATACATTTCATTAGAAGAAAAGAGTAAAGTATAAAACTAGCCAGAATCCAAGGGTTATACATTTGAGCAACTGAATAAACAATCAACAATTCTATACATACACATACACACTTAACAGAATTCAGTTTAAAGTATAAGTGGCTCAATGGAATCTTTCCTACCCACCAAACTCACAAGTGCTTTGGAACCTGAATAGGTTATTGTAGAATACTTCACATCACTTGGATGAGAGTTGTGATTAACACCAAAAATATCCCCAGTGTTTACATATTTCTTCCCAAATCACTGATGAGTAAATTACCAGTCAGCAAAGAACTGCATTTTTTTGAGGGTTGGTGATTTTTGGGTATTCATTAGAAAATGATGTACTCTAGAGGTCACTGCTTGATTGAATTTTGAAGGTTTTGCACTCAATGGAATGAAGGTTCCATTTTATTTTATTCCCTAGGACGTGAACACACACATTAGCATGACATCAAAAGCATTAAAGAAAGTTTTGTTTTGTTTTTTTTAAAGATTTGTTTATTTGTGCATACAGAACTGGGGTACAGGCCAGAGGCTCAGGGGCGGTGAGAGGCTTCACCAGAGACAGAGTGGGGTGCAGAACAGGTAGATCGACGAAGTACACTGCTGAGGGGAGCAGTGGGCGGGTCAGGAGAGGTCTGCCGCGCCATGTGGTCCCCTCCGGGGCAGATGGGAATCGAACTCATGCGGAAGTGGCTTTAGCTTCTCAGTGCAGTGCTTTAACCCGCTGCACCACCAGGGAGGGCCCCTGTTTTGTTTTTAAGATTTATTTGTGCATGCAGAACTGGGGGTCAGGCCATGTGCAGGGGCTGTGAGAGGACTCACCAGAGACAGAATGGGGAACAGAGCAGGCAGACTGGCGAAGTGCACTGCTGAGGGGAGCAGCGGGCGGGTCAGGAGTGGTCTGCTGGCCATGTTGGTCACCCCCAGGGCAAGTAGGGTTCGAACACATGCTGCAGTGGCTTTAGCTTCTTAGTGCTGTGCTTTAACCCGCTAAGCCACCAGGGAGGGCCAGCAGTTTCATTTTTTAAATAATTTATTATATACGTACATGTGTGTATTACATCATTTTTAATTTTTGTTCATTTTTTCATCTTAGTTGTAATCCCCCGTGGACTTCCCACCACCACTTCACCCCTGTGCCATTACCAAAGTCCCGTGAGCTCTTCCCGCCCCAGTTTTGATCTTGTCTCCTTCTTAGTCCCATAGAATGTCTCTGGTTTCTAATTATTTGATTTTTTTTTCTTTATTACAATTAGCTATTAAAAATTCACTCCATTGAGTGTATATTCCACAATTTTTAAAATTATCTGTTGTTGGGCAATTAGGTAGATTGGTTCCGTGACCTGATTATTGTGGATAAAGTCGCTATGAACAGAGGAGGAACTTAAATTCTTCATCTTAGAGTTTTCATATTCTTTGTGTAAATACCTAGCAATGGTATTTCTGCATCATTTGGTATTTCCACTTTTCTTTGCTAAGACATCATCAGGTCATTTTCCATAAAAGCTGTATCAAATTACATTCCTACCACAGTGTTTTGTTTTGTTTTTTTTTTCCATATTCTTGTCAATAATTTTTTTTTCTATTCTTTTTTATACAGGCCATTCTCACAGAAATGAGATTATATCTCATTATAACACATTAGATTTGTATTGAAACCAGCCAGCAAACTTGGTATTATTAGCATCAGTTTCAAAATAAAATTAATTCAGTGTCTTATTGAGTATATTGTGTTTTGAATTTAAGCTAAGTATT
The DNA here is from genome assembly GCF_000260355.1 of Condylura cristata. NCBI lineage: Eukaryota > Metazoa > Chordata > Mammalia > Eulipotyphla > Talpidae > Condylura > Condylura cristata. Next base: position 70,504,271 of record NW_004567104.1, on the reverse strand, counting down.
ATAGAAAGAGATAAAATAGAATGTGAGTGAGATGCCACCTTACAAAAATTTAAAAGCAGACATGTTGTAAGCCTCCCTGGTGGCTCAGGGGTTGAAAATAGCACTATCTAGCTATCACCAGCCACTGCAGCACAAGTTCGATCCCCAGCCAGGGAGGTGACCCACATGATGCTGCACACCTCTCCTGACCCACCTACTGCTCTCCTCAGCAGTGTATTTTGGTACATTTGCTTGTTCTGCTCCCCACTCTGTTGCTGGTGAATCCTCTTACACCCCGCCAAACTTCTGGCCTATTCCCCAGCTCTTATATACATAAATACATAAATATTTAAGAAATAATAAAAACAGAATGAGGGAGAAGGTGGCACCAACTGACACATTGCCCAAAAGCTGGGTGACCACGAAAGATAAATAGAGTATTATTGGTTTTTCTGGGGTGTAAGAAAATAGCTTTTCTATGAAGGTGAATATAGAAAAAAATGAAGATTTTATGAATGAAGTGGAAACTGAGATGAAATATGGCAGGAGATCTAGTTGTGTGAAGAGGAAGTGGACATTTTCATTAAAGTTGACTAGAAAAGCTTTGGCAAAGCCATGAGGCTGGAAAGGTGAGAATAAACAGAAAGAAATACTAGCTAATTAAGTCAGAAAGGTGGTTTCAACACATACTATAAGCCTAGGACTGTGAGAACCAAGTGAAGATTTTCTAACACAAATTCGTAACATCAAAAACTTGTCAGGGAGTCACACTACCAGAGCCATCAATGCCAAATTATCCAGCAACAGAGGATGTTCAATGTCTCCCTCTTTCTCTCCACTTGATTCAGATGCTCCAGTAAGAGGCAACAACACTCAATTCCGGAAAATACTGGTGAGATCCCACACCTGTAGTCTTGCTGGCACTGCCTCTTTAATGAATCAATAACTCTCACCTTTATTGCTAGAGATGCAACAACGGCGGAGGCAGAGAACACACCAGGTGACCCGGAACATGGAAATGCCCAGCTTGCTTTGCACGTCCATATAACGAGCATCTCATTTAAACCTCAGGTTGGGGTGGCAGAAAAAGTGTGTGGGGAGAGGTCACACATGCTCATTTGCCTGGCAAAATAAAAGCTTCCAGAACTGGCCCAAGTTTTACTCTCTAAAAATATATATGCCCCATTTCTCTGGCAGAATTCTTCATGTCTTGGCTGTGCCAGGGATGGGCCTTGCAGTACTTGTTATTCCTCACTCCCAATTTTGTAGTGCACACTTCTTGCGAGAGCTAACATTTGTCACAATGGTTTTCATTTTATTTTGCAACAGCACAGGAGTGGACAGGCCCTCAATTCATATTCTCAGCCTGGAATGCTGAGTCCCAAGCAGACTTCAGTGCAGTCAGCCCCAAATCTCTACTGACTGAAATGGCCCAGACTACTATTGAAAGACTCATCTCGAGAGAAGCAAATGTCCTTGTGTTATATACTTAGATGGAAATTCTAGTTTGGTCTTTCTCCTTAGTCACTGTTCTTTGAGAATCTTAAGCCTTTTTCTTGAAAGTCTCATCTGAATTCAGACTTTTGTCCAAGCCCTGGACTCCAGCCTCATTCAATGCAATTTTGGCCAAGAGGGAAATTCCCTAAGGGCTGATCACAGCGTTGTCTTTTGTCCATCTTCCTAGAATAAAGGTGCTGTTTAGCTCTTATTCTTAAAATATTGTCCTTACTTTCCTGAAAACTTCTCAACCTCTTCTTCCAGAAACTTTGCTTGTTCAAAGGGGAAATTATAGAACATGAGTCTCAATGCCAACAGAAAATCCTAACAATTGAGTGCTGAATTGGTATCCTATGCGTAAAACCATGGGAAGATTTCCTAATTGAAAAGAAATAACCATTACTTAAATTGAACAACAGTATAAAGACAAAGTCTCAACATTTATGATTCATCAGAAGATTTTTCTTGTGACATCAATAAGTGGTTTATAAAAACATAATTATTTCCAATTTAGTATCAAAAATCTCTATTTTAAAAGGCTTTCTAGTATTTATCTTGATTTCATTCATTTACTGTATGATTCTTACTAAAATGTGTAACAGTAAAACACTCAAAAAGTTGAAAATAGACTCTTATGTCAGTATAGAACATGTTTCAAGAAGGTATGAACTCATTATGACAGGGTCACCTGGATAAGACTTAGTTTCACATTATTTGAGCCAAGTCAAACTGAAAAATATGTAATAAGTTTAAAACAGACCTCTTTAGTGCCCTCAGAACAACAAAAACCATACATTTATCTATTAGATACAGAAATGTATATCTGTACATGAAAATCTGGAAGCTAGCATGTCACTTCACAAAATTTGAACCAATAGCAAACACCAAATAATATAAAGGTCCAGACCTCCAAGAAATGAGAGAACTCCTGGTGTTTTAGGGCAACCCCAATATGAAATAGGGAGGCCTGAATAGGGGTCCTCACCTACGTACTTAAAAGCCACTTATATGATAATCCTCAGCTGTAGGCTCACACAAACAGAGAATACATGGTTTATTTACAAAAAGGGGAAAGGAAGAAATTAATAACTAAGAGAGCAAGAGAGAGAAACTGATGAGTATGTCCTACCAGTTCTACTGAACTGGGACCCCAATAGCATGCTGAAACTTGGTGAAAAACCAAGAGACCCCCAAAGTCCACATGTCTAGTTATATACAAAACCTGGCTGCTTAACTCTACCCTCTGTTTCCAGCATCCTCTCTTTGGTGATGATAACTTTTGGGGTTTGCAGTCCTTGGTGTCTTAGATCTCTTTGATCTGGGATGGGGATGGGGTCCATAAACCTATTTGTGGAGTTTGCGCAGGATTTCCTTTCCACCAACGCGGGTTGAATCCTGTAGGCAATAGTTGTATGCAACATTTGAAGGCTGTGCTGGAGTTATTTTACCTTACTAGCACTGGACCCATTTTCTTTTCTTTAGTAATGTAAGGTGTAGGAGAGCTAGGACTTTATTGCTCCTGGCCACTCTACTTCTATATCCAGTGCAAACACCTGAGGTGTTTGAAGACTAGGATGAAACAATAAAGCAATGCAATGAAATATCCTATTCTCTATGCCCCTTTTTATATGATAGCCTAAAATAGGAATCACCATTCCACTAAGCATGAAACCTCCTTCAATATAATGCATTTGGTAATGTGCTGTGGAATATTCTGATATAAAAGTCAAAGATCATATACAACAAACATTTGCAAATGTCATTATCATATCCCATCTGTAAAAATAAGGGAAACTTTGGCCCTCCCTGATGGTGCCGTGGGTTAAAGGGCAGCAATGCAAGCTAGCCACAGCTGCTTCAGTGTGAGTTCGATTCCCAGCCTCGGAGGTGACCCACCTGGCACAGCAGACCTCTCCTGACCCGCCCGCTGCTCCCCTCAGCAGTGTACTTTGTCCGTTGGCCTGTTGCTCCCCACTCTGTCTCTGGTGAATTCTCTCACCTCCCCAGAACCTCTGGCCTGTACCCCGTTTCTGTATGTATAAATAATAAGTAAATCTTAAAAAAATATATATATATAAGGGAAACTTTAAGGGAAATAACTTATTTAAAATCAAGTAAACCTGGCCCTCCCTGGTGGTGCAGCAGGTTAAAGCACAGCCCTAAGAAGCTAAAGACACTTCAGTATGAGTTCCATCCCCGCTTGCCCTGGAGGTGACCACATGGCGCGGCAGACCTCTCCTGACCCGCCTGCTGCTCCCCTCAGCAGTGTGTTTCCTTGATCTGCCTATTCTGCTCCCCACTGTCTCGGGTGAAGCCTCTCACCACCCCGCACCTCTGGCCTGTACCCCAGTTCTATATGCATAAATAAATAAATCTTTAAAAAAAATCAAGCAAACCTTATTTTGTAACATCTGTACTAAAAGATGTAACAATCACATACTTGCTTTCGTATATGAATTCACTGAAAATAAGCAAGTGACAAAGGCAGCAGCATCCAGATCTGTGATTCAATCCCATGACTTTCGACCATGGCCATGATAACACCCTATTTGAAAATGATGAACAGCTCAGTTTAAGTTCCAAACAAAACAAACTTCAGCCTTCCCTCGATCTGGTGGTGACAGCATTTCTGTCACATTTCTGATGCATTTCTGCATCAGTGTGGACTGAAAAAAAATTATTTTGTGTTAAAATATAGAAAGAGAATAGGATTCTGTGTGCCAACTTCCACTCCCCCAAACACACACATTTTCAAAATGCTTGGCCCACTGATTGAGGTACTCCTACCCACTTTTAAAGACCCACTTTGAGCCTGGTAACTTGCTGAACACTTGCCACTAACTTCTGTGAATGTTGCTGTTGTTTTTGCCATTTTGACAGCTTTTAACATTTGTACGCACAGTGTAGTGATTGAGAGAGTACTCTGAAATCTCCTTGTCTGTATCTCTAGCTCAGATACTTCTGTGTCCTTGGGCTTTCACCAAACTTCTCTGTAAAAAGTAAACCAAGGGCCCTCCCTTGGTGACGCAGTGAGTTAAAGCACAGCACTAAGAAGCTAAAGCCACTTCTGCGTGAGTTTGATCCCCATCCCGGAGGTGACCACATGGCGTGGCAGACTCTCCTGACCTGCCCGCTGCTCCCCTTAGAAGTGTACTTCGTCAGTTGGCCTGTTCTGCTCCCCACTCTGTCTCTGGTGAAGCCTTTCACCATCCCTGCATCTCTGGCCTGTACCCCAGTTCTGTATGCATAAATAAATCTTAAAAAAAAAAGTGAGCCAAATCAGTTACAATCTCAGTGAGTTGATATAAGAAAAGTCATGGTAATTACAAAGGTTGAAGCCCATATTAGCTCTCTTACTCCATACTATTTTTGCTTATTAACAATTGTCTATGTCTTAAATATATACTACAGTCTATAGATCTTGACCTGTTACTTTAAACAGATGGTAAATTTCTGGAAGTAAGGGCATTTCAGCAATGATGGGTGAACTGTTGACAACTGAAACATTATTTGTCAATTATGTGTATTTAGCTTGAGTCACTGCAGAAGCACAATATTTATATAACACAAGCCTTGAAAATGTCAGGATTGGAACTGCAAATCATAGTACAAATATTCCCACAAAAGAATTATTAGCTCAAAGAAGAGTCCTCAAAAGCAGAGGACACTAAAAACATTTTTCTTGCTTTTTAGAATGCCTTCAGCATATCACCGAGTTGCTCTCTATTCTCAATTTTCCCACAGCCAAGCACAGTCCAGCACCCTGTCCTTCCTTCTCTCTTTTGGGAATGTTATTATGTCAGAAATGTGTGCAAAGCCTTATCCTGCAGGCTTCAACCCAATTATCTACCCTCATTAAAACATCTCTGCCAGAGACAGCAGACATTATAAAGGGTCTTGTGGATACCTGTCTTCCTATGGGTTTTCTCTGCTAGAGGATGGTGACTCTGTCTCCTTTTTCTTAACCACAAAACAAAACAAAATATTCATTACCAGATGGTATGGTTGAGCAGGGTTACATAAAGCTTCACGTGTCCCCCACCATCAGCTTTTATGATTGCTATGAAAAAATTTAGAAGAAAACACTGCAGAAAACCCTCTGCTTTTTATTCTCATAGTTCACGGTGAAACATTAACTTCTGAATAAACAGTGGAAGAATCTGATCCAAGAAAAGAACAATTTTCCATTTCTGCAATTCAATTAATTATTCAATACCAATTACTACCAATGTCTAATTTGTTTTTGTAAGATGATTCTTGGCTGTTTGGGGCTAAAGGAGGCCTTAAACTGAACTTAACTAAATGCAACAAACTTAAGGTAGCTTACCATGTTGCCATGCTGGCTCCAGGCCACATACCTGAGGCTGAGTCTTGACCTCTAAGCTGACAGCCCATCATAGTTGATCATACTCAGGATCCTTTCTGAAGATGGTAATGAAGATAAGGTCAACCCCTGCATTATTCTGATACTTAGGAATCATCAGTGATTATAAAGTTTAAGATTGTATCCATCTGTATGTCATAGCCAGGCTATTAGTCAAGGGTTACTTGTAGTTTCTGGCAGGGCTTGTCCAGAGTAAGGCAGGATGTAAAGTAACATCCCTAACTTCTACTCCCCACAAGCCAGCAGAACCTCTTTGGTTTAAACCAAATTGTCTCCATCTGTTGACATATTTCCCCTGCAGGGGGAATTAACCCCTGTTGAGAACGCCTATTTCATATAATAGGGAAAGGATATGGGAAGGGTGTGGCACAGTTTGGATATGACTTAGTCCCTGAAGGCCAGAAGCTGGTAGTTAATGGGAGAGAATCTTCTACCATAGAAGTTGAACTGAAATTCATTAGAGTTGAAATTGAGGTTCTAAACAATGGCTGACTCAAGTTTCTTCCTTTCCTCCTCTGTAAGTTATAAATAAAATTAGAATTCAGCAGATAGTTCAGGTTCTTTGGCTAGTAATCAAATAAAATGCACAAAATAAATAAATTTCTTATTTTATAATTTCAAATTATAATAGATAAAATGTCTAAGTCAGAATAGATATAAAAGTATAAGCCAGCTAGGAATAAAATTAACAAAATTAAAACAACCCAAATTCAAGTTCTACAGAATAATTACTAGGACATAACTAATATGAACCATCAAGGTTTTGTAAAAGTTTTCATAGTTTTCAATATAATAAAATCATTCATATATTTTCTGTGAGAACTGAGTATGTCTTTCTGTTCTTAACAAAACTTTCAAAATTTATCCAAAATGACACCCAACATATTTGAAAATAGAAGATGTTTTAAAATTTTAATTGAAATCACAGTAACTAAAATATTAGGTTACTAATGTGAATGTAAACACAGAGAAAAGAGAAATTCAGCCCAAGAGCAAATGCTGTCAAAAGAGCATATGAGTTCTGTGCTGAGTTAAACTGTAGAGTCTCATGAAAACTCTGACACGATCCAAGAATGTGGTTAATAAATTAAATAGCGCCCCTAATTTGCTAAACCCATTTTATATTCCTACCATCAGTTTACGTTTTGGAAATACATTAGTTCATACAGGAGAATATATTCTCATTCTTTCAAGTTTTACTTAGAATAGCAGAAAGACAAAAATATCCAGCCAGATTCATTATATAATGTCTGATGGTGAAAAGTGACTAAATAGACATAAAAGAGAGTCAAGTGACAAAACATCAAGGGTTTGCAATTTAGAGATGGTGGTTACTAGTTAGGAAAGTCTTTTGTAACATTTGAACAGAGATCTTTGTAACATAGATAGGGAATACCACAGATATCTTCAGACAGGACATAGAGGCCTTTGCCGCCTGATCAGTGGGAGATTAAATCATTGAGTTATGAGGCAGCAAATATTACAAGAATGATGGATTTTATTCTAACTGTGATAGAAAGTTCCACAAAGCATTCTGTGTAGTAGAAGTCTAAGAAAATAATTGGACGCATTCAAGATGTCATTTAAAAAATTTCAATTGAAAACAAGCTACATGTAGGTTAAATATATTTTTTCTAGAGTTCCTACTATATATTAAGCATTTTCTCAAGTGCTATATAAATTTTCACACTGATCCTACAGTGATACAGATAATACACTGATAATACAATATATATATTACCTTAATATATAATCAGATAACAAGCTGATATTCAAATCTAAAAATGACCTTGTAGAAAAATATTTCATGAAAAATAAAAATAGTCACAATGGGGCCCTCCCTGGTAGCGCAGCCAGTTAAAGCACAACACTAAGAAGCTAAAGCCACTTCAACATGAGTTCGATCCCCAGCCCCGGAGGTGACGCACATGGTGAGGCAGATCTCTCCTGACCCGCCTGCTGCTTCTCTCAGCAATGTACTCCATCGATCTGCCTGTTATGCTCCCCACTCTGTCTCTGGTGAATCCTCTCCTGCCCCTGCACCTCTGGCCTGTACCCCAGCTCTGTGTGCATAAATAAATCTTTAAAAAAAAATAGTCACAATGTATAATTGAAGGCCATTTATTTAATTTTTTTATTCTGTATAGTCATCTTTTTGCTAGGAAAAACATCAGGTAGTAATGTAAAATTAGCTATCCTCACTGATTATCACAGCCAATAAGTAATAGTGACAAGGGTTTGAGGATTAAAGGTGTCTGTGTGTGTGTGTGAATGAATGTGTGTGCATACACACAGGTGAATGCATTACATACATTTTGTTAGCTGAGACAGTCTGAAAGAAATGATATCACAGTAGCAAAAGTGACCTAGAGTTCTTATCTTGGTTTCTAATACCATTCTCCTAAAAGGGCACATAGTATTTATTAAAGAAATGGGGTGATTCTAAGACTAGGACAATAAATGATCAAGATGAGTCCAGAACATTCTGCATTTTCCTCAAGTAAGAAAGCACTATTTAACGGGATAGAGGAAGGAATTTCTAATGGCCAAAACTGGAAAAATTTGGACAACAGAATAAAACAGCTTTGGATTACAGATCAAAGTATAAAAAATTATATAACATATAAACAGAAATCTAAAAACTGTCACAGACATGAGGAACCAAAGGAAACATTCAAACTAACAGGTCTGTGGTATCCTGAATGAGATCTTGGAATAGACATGTGATGCTATGTAAACATTAAGGAGACCTGAATCAACAAAACTTTAGCTGGTGACAATATACTGATATTGTCAATGCCCAACGCCAGTGAATGATGTTAGTAATAGGGGAACCTGGACTTTAGGTATGAAAACTCTTTATTCTCTTATTTTTTTTCTAATTCTAAAATTGTTCTAAATAAAGTATTTTTGAAAATGTAATACAATGAAAGATATATCCTAAGAGTAACTGGTAAATGAACACTTTTTCATCAGTTTTTGACTCTAATTGAATATGATATGAAAAACGTATTTAATATAAGAATCAAATGAATCAAGTTATACTAATCATTTTGTGGGGAAGAAGAAAACCAGGTTTGGAAGATAACTTGATATCTTTTAAACTAATACCATAGAAAAATGAGTCTCCAAAATATTTAGATGCTCTGCTCAGCAAGAGTTTTTAGTTATTTTGGATTATCATTTATTTGTGCTTGCTGGGAATCTGATTTCATGTTGTTTAACTTTTCCAAATTTTAAAGTAAAGCTCTGGTCCACAAAATACAGTGGTTGGCTCAGTTATTATTTGTACAGATATATATATTTTTTCCCAGTGATGGTCTCAATTTAAACATATTCAAAAGTAGGCCTTGGTGTTTGTAAATCACACAGTAAAATGAACCATTGATTTTCCATCATGGAACTGACCTTGAACATTGAATGTCAAGGTGAACTCAGTCATGGTGCCCTGTGTGTATGTGAATCCCACGTAACTAGTGGGATATTGAGTCCTTACAAAACAGACATGCAGGTGATGGATGAAATGTAATGAGCAGATTTGACCTTTGTACAACTCATTAGTAAGTATAGCAGTAAATATGCAACAAAGAACAGTGTCTTTTAATTTGCAGCATTTTCTGATTTACATATCAGGCATACTCTGATATGTTAGTTCATTTGATACTGGATACAATTAAAAGAAATCTCTTTGTTAAAAAATAAAAAGTGACAGTGATAAATGGATGCTTCAAATAATGGTATATCACACTTGAGAGCCAGTAAATAAAAAATGTCAAACAGAGGGCGAGCTATGAAAGTGTTTCTGTTAGCAATTCTAACATCCAGACTCCGTCTTCAAAAATTCAACTTTTTCTATCAAATCACAGCGATGTTGATAAATTTAAATTTATCACTGGCACAATTATGTTTGTATTTTAGTGGTTCACTATTTTGGCCTTATGTCTTTTCTAAGAATTTTAAATGTAAACATTTATTAGACACTTCATGTCTAAACATAACTGAATAACAAATATAATATAATGTTTTTAAAAGAACCGAGTTTTCATAGTTGGAAATAATTCACAGTTGAGACACATTAATACTAATTAGCACTAATAAATGCTAATACTCCAGTTGAGGTGTTTTCAATTATAATTGATAAATATCAGGCCCTTACCCTACCTTAAAAAAATAAATTGCCTAATTGCCGAGAGAGATAAGAGCGATAAATTCATCATTTCACTTCAAATCTTTTCACAACTGCACCTAAGACAGAGCTTAACTAGAGACGTACAATAGTTACATACTAGGTTCTCATCACGGAGTCTAACTTTAAATTCAGTCTCAAATCTCAAAGGCTCTACAGGGAGAAATAATATTAACTGGAAGTCGCCGTCAGGATATATAATCCATCGACTCACGAGGTCACTGTCTCGCATTCCCAGCTACATTAAGACACTTTAAAATGCCATTGCCCTGGTCCATCTTGAGCTACATTCACTTAATTGGTTTGATAGAGGAGCTGATGTGGATAATAAGTTCCTTTATACAATTCTAATTAAAAGCCAAACCTGAGAACCACGGGAATGGAAATTCTAAAGCAGCGCATCTTACTGTCACAGGCAATGCTTGCAAAACACTGATGTGATGACAGCAAAACATAACAAAAAAACAAGAAGAAAGAAAGACAGAAAGAACTAAGACTGGGGCCCCACCTCCAGGATTCGGGTTTATGGGATCAGGGGTGTGCCCCATGCACTGGTATTTGTTCCAAGTTTGTACAGATGACTGTAATGTGAATCAGGACTGAAAACCACTGATCTGAGGCCTGCATAACCAACCATCTTTTTAAGACTCTTTAAAGAAGAACTCCTGCACACAAAAAAAGTCTTTTTTATACGGTAAGAATGTTGTTCATTATATCCCACAGAGAAAGAGGTTTCTTTCTGGTGTCAGAAGCCAGAAGAATTACGCAACACTTGAAAAGATGTGTTTGTTTTTGTTTCACAGATGCATTGAATTTATTGCTCTGAATGTGCCCGGGTATTTGTGGCCAAAGCTCAGCAATTATGCCACATATTTTGCGGACAAGCTTCATGCCCTTTTTACCTCCTATTTTCTATCCTTTTTTTATTCCAGCCCCCCAAATCGTCATTTGATAGTCACTAGTCACACATTTTGTGGATTTATTTTTACACGTCTTAAATTAAAACAAAGGAAAGAAGAAAGTCGAGGGAGGAAGACAAAAGATTACCATAGCATTTACTCAACTTTGCACACAGACACCACATACTTTGTGGGTAGAAGCCAAAATCGCATACATTTAATACAGACTTTGCAGTGAACGCTAGGACCTCCCTGACTGGCTTCATAGAAAAGGCCAAATACTGACATACAAGTATACTTAAAACAGTTGAACTTTGATCAGTCAGATAAGGGAGAGTAAAGAAGTAGAGAGAAAAAGAAAGTGAAAGAAGAGAAATGAGTGTTAGTAAAAGTGTAAAAAAAAAAAAAAGGATACCCTTACTGTTGGTGAGAATGTAAGTTAATAGTCACTAGGAAAAGCAGGGTAGAGTAAATTAAAAAAAAAAAAAAAAAAAAAAGAGCTTCTAGCAATCCCACTTCTGGTATTTCTACAAAGACAATGAAAACACCAATCAAGAGGACACACATTGCCTTGAGTTCACTGAGGCATTTTCACTAGTTAAGATACAGAAACCACCTAAGTGTCCTTTGATGGATAAATGCAGGAAGACAATGTGATATATTGAAAAAGATAAATAAGAATATTAATCAGCCCTCAATTTATTTCAAGTCAAATTCTAGAAGACCTCAGAACAAGGCCCAGGGAGACATGTGGGTAGAGCGAGGCAGTATTGTTAGCAGCTCTTGCAGATGGCAATCTCATCACAGGTAATTAGTGGACTTCATGGAGGCTGCGGATTCTTACATGTTTACATTTCATATTGTTCCTTTATGCTCCAAAAAAATCAGATTCTTTACTTTTTTTTTTTTTAAGATTTACTTATTTATGAATACAAGAACTGGGTTACAGACAGCAGTGTGGCGGGTGAGAGGATTCACCAGAGACAGAGTGGGGAGCAGAACAGGCAAACTGACTGAAATACACTGCTGAGGGTGCAGCGGGAAGACAGGAGCAGTCTGCTGTGCCCTGTGGGTCACCTCTGAGGCCGGGGATTGAACCTGTGCTTCAGTAGCTGCAGAGAGTTTCACAGTGCTATGCTTTAACCCCTTGTGCCACCGGCAAGGCCCAGATTCCCTACTTTATCTATTGGGAACATTTCTAATCAACTCAGATTCCACATCTAAAATTTAGTTCTGGGTCTGTTTCTAAAGTATCCTTCCATGTTTGCCACCTCAGTGCACACACCCTGGGTACCACCGTGCTCCCACCACAGATAGACATTCATTCAGGACACCTTTCTGCACCTGTGATCCTTCACCAATTCTGACCTCCTTTTATAGACCATCCGGCCACTTCTCACTCTACCAAGGCCCCTCATTTCTCCCTGTAACAGTGGAAGAAACTTCTGATTGGTTTCCAATCCATTGCCCAAATAACATAATGTTTACTTTTTCTTTTTCTTTTTTTTTAATCCAGGTTTTAATCATGGCAGCTCCACGAGTAAAATTATTAAGAGGCTTTGCATTGACCTTTGGAGATTAATAAATGGCTCACCCAACCTTGCATATCTGGTCTTTGCCAACATTTATAGCTCCATCTGCGCCTTCTTTAGTCTCTGGTACTCAGGTCTTCCATCTGCTCTATTAGCTCCAGGCTTCTCTGGCCTCACCCAGGCCGCCTCTCCTGCCAGAAATGCCCTTCTCCCTCTCTTTATAATGACCTGGGTAATTCCTCTTGAGGCTTCAGGCTACAGCTTAAATACTGTTTTGTCATTCACCTCCCAGTTAAAATTAAGGTGCCATCTGTTTATATGCTCTTTATACCCTGTATTTGCTATATCCTATATTTTTAGTCCTAACTATACCTCAATTTGTAATTACATATTTTGTAATTGCTTGCTTCATAGTTACTACTCTCACTGAAGGTAAGCTCTGTGAGGACACGGAACGGAATCATGCTCAGAAAATAGCTTTGCAGTTGGACTGCAATTACAAAATATATAGATTCCAGGCCCGCCCTCAGAGTACCACCATAACTAAAGGGAAACTTACATATGCCTGCGGCCTGTGGCTCCCACATAGGAGGAGGTCGGTGCCTTCAAACATCTTGCAGCACCATCTTGCTTCGGTGGCACCATCTCAACTTCAAAATGGAACCGTCCTTCTACAAAATTAAAAGTGACTGCGCTACATTATAAATTTGAAGAGGACTGGGGCGAAGCTCCTGCTGGCTGCTCGTGCCACCTGTTTATATGTGTCACGCCATTCAGGCTAAGGGCCAGGAGCTGTACTGAGACTGCTCCTGCCACTTCTGCTGCAGCCTGTCTTCTGGCTGGTCACTAGGCCGCTGATGGCTTCATTAAGCCCATCCACACAGCTTTACGACAGCCATGACACCCAGGGGTGCTAGACCCCAGGTCCGCCCTCCAGCTTGCCACAGGGATGGGATGGAGCCTGCCTGCCTCACGGCAAGTGCCACGGATCTCTGGGTTCTGTGGATTTGCATCCCCGCACAGACTGAGAGTGCAGTTTCAGCCGGCCTGCAGGGCGACTCCAGGCTTGGGGAGTTGTGCGCACGCGCAGCAGTCTCAGTCTCCCATGAACCACCTGGGGAGGCCACACCTGGTCTTTGCTTCTAGAGGGAAACTGAAGTCATGGAATAGGCTGTGACCAAGGAGGGGTGTCAGGGTACGGGAACAGCTCCAGCTCCCTAGTTTACTGCTACTCAACCTAGGGTTGAGTCTGAAGAAGTGCAGGTGCCCTAGGGACTCACCTAATGGTTCCTACTGAAGATGGAGTGATCACCCTGAGCTCCCACAGCTGAGACCACTGAGTGGGATGGTACGACACCACGGTCATAGGTTATTGCCACGGATCCTTAAACAGAAAATGGAAATAAAGCTGATGGACTGTAAAAAGTTTACTAAGGCCCTCCCTGGTGGCGCAGCGGGTTAAAGCACAGCACTGAGAATCTGAAGCCACTTCCGCATGAGTTC
>NW_004567104.1:70394974-70490161 GCF_000260355.1 Condylura cristata | reverse complement strand
TCTCTGGTGAAGCCTCTCACCGCCCCTGAGCCTCTGGCCTGTACCCCAGTTCTGTATGAATAAATAAATAAATCTTTAAAAAAAAAAAAGTTTACTAAAAAAATAATAATAACACAAATAATGGAATAAATTTGGGAGGGGTCAAATTGAGCATGGTTTTTTGCATCATAGTAGGGGATTTGCCTATTACCTTGGAGAACTATTGAAAAAATATCAGGCAATGTGATGTCAAATTCAGAATTTGACTCAGCAGATTATGGATGAGAGGCAAGGAGACTGGATGAATTCCGAAAATTATTCGGTGAGAGTGACTAAAGGATTGATGTGGACATAGAAGGATAGAGAAGTATCTATACTTGATGAATTGGAATTAGGTGTCAATCAACGTATGGGATTCCCAGGAGGCAGATTCAGAAGTGGAGATTGGGGAGCCACATGCTGATTGTGGACACTTTTGGGAGCAACACCAGACGGATTAGGGTTGTATAGAATCTGACCTGATGACAGCCACAGGTAGCCCTTTGCGATCTCCAGAGCTGGGGTGACACTGGAGATCCAACTCCTACTTGGAGCCACTGGCTACACTTTTACTCTCCTATAGTAATCAGGTTTTCATTGGCTATAAGTTGACCCCCATGAGTGAGGCATTTCTTGGGTAAGGTGACTGTGCCCAGGCAATTTTTAAGGATGACTGACAGCTGGGATCTTTCTGGTGGTAACACCCAACAACTGAAAGGGTTATCTGGTTCCCATGGTCTAAGGGACTATGAAAAAAATAAATACAACAAGGGATCCCAAGGCAGTAAACAGAAAAAGAGCTGGGCTGAAGATCACAGATTCAGAATTTATGTCCCAACAAAATGTAGCAGATTCTATGGTCATAGATGACACTTCCCTATAGAAGTGAGTGAGTAGAGTACTGAGGTAGACATGGAAGCCTGGAACAAACCAAAGACAGAGCAACACAATTAAAGACACCTGAAGAAAGATAAGGCAGAGGCAGAAAAGCTGTAAGTAGGAGAAGATAACAAAGGCTAAAAGGTAGAGATGAAGGATGGAAGATAAGAGAGTGAAGCAAAAAGCGCATGGGAATAAGTAGCAGGGATATGGATTTGGAAAGCTTTCACATGTGAAAGAGAACTGAGTACATGCATATGCTAAAGCCAGCTCAGAGAGGAAGAGGGGGAGGTATAACAGAGGGGTTAAGAACCAATGGAGCAGGGCTTCTAAGGAGGTAGGAAAGGAAACCTTTCCTCTCCACATAAAGGTTGGAGAGGAAAATACTATCTCCCCTAAATATCAAGAAGAGAAAATGAAAATGGTGTTGACATTTGACTTTGTCTGTGAGTGCCAAAAACAAAAGTTCCACAGTATTTATATTGCTTAAGGCATGCTTATATTCAGGACAAACCACCCTATTTGATGTAAACATTGTTCTCACTTATATTATCTGTAATACAGAGATGTTTAATTGATTAACAATCAAAGGGCTGGGAGAGAACACATTGGAAACTTCAAAGAATAAATAAAGATAAAGTTCAAGGGAGATAGAATGAAGAAGAGGAAACAGAGGGCAGAAGAGGATGTGTAAGTGACAAGTCAGAGTAGTACCGACCAATCACAGCAGGGTGGGAATGGCCCAATTTGCCTCAGTCCCCTCCAACAAAGGACCCAGAAAACCTTTCAGCTTAAGTTGGTGTTAGGAAACTGAACTACACACAAGCCATCTATTTCCTCAATGATTCACATGCTTCAGAGAGGGAGTTCTCATCTGGTCTAGGAGAATACTAAGGAAACAGCAACAGACAGATGATAGGTGTATAGATTGAGTACAGATAAAGAAGACAGCCAGAGCAGCCACCCATCTTGAAAAAAGCAATGTCTCCATATTTCTGTATTTCCGACTTCAATTTACTTCAATTAATGGGCTGTTTAAATCCAGGGCGAATTATAGCCCTTTAAGATTTGTGATTAACTGAAATGGAGAATCTTTTGCAAACTCTGGTATTTCCCACCTGGCAAATAAATGCTTGATATACTTGTGTTTGAGTAGTTTTCGTTCTTAAAATGGATTCCCTGAAAAAGGATGTGAAAGAAAAAGGGAAGATCCATACTTCCAATAGTGTCTCTTCTACCCTGTCTCTGGGAAATGACAGGGAAGCAGCTGTTGAGAATGACAGTGACTCTTGAACTTTGACGGCTGAAGTTTGTGTGTCTTGAAAAGTATTTGAAAAACTACCAACGAGGTAGCACTAAGTCTCAGGAGCATTACTCTCACTGGTATGAAGGCTTCGAAAAGCATCTTTCTCAACTGTTTTTGAGTCTAAATACAGTTGGTTAAGCATAATAAACTAGAGATCTGGGTTTATTCCAGGATCAGTGGCATTAACTAGTCTTGCCAAGCAATCCTGAAACCTTACCTTCTGGATCTTCCAAGTGAAGGGTTTAATCCTGTTGATTTTGAAGATACCTTCCATCTCTTAAAGGTTTTCTATTAGCTGAATTTATGTAATTACATAAGTAATCCAAAAGATCACTTTCATAATATTCCATAAAAATGGGATAAAATATACAGTTTGGGATTTGATAAATGTGATCTATTTCAAGCTATTGAGTTAGCATCAAAGAAAAGCTTATATACTAAATGTTACTTCATCAAAAGAAAGATGAGCCTTAACAGGTCATATAACAATGACCTGTTAATTCTAGTCAGTTGTAATGGATTTATTTAATTTATTCTTCTTTTCTAGATTGGAAGAATATGCTAAGAAATCTGGTAAATTCTTACTGAAGAACCAAACTCATTGTTTGTTTGATTTTTTAAATATCAGTAGCTTTAGTAGAGCTCTTGGAATGAATACTTAAACATTTCTCCTATCCAGAAGTCCTTTTGAAAATCAGAATAATAAGCCATATTAAAGAAAAATGATGACAGTAGACGAAATCAGTAGAGACTCTCAAAGTCAACCTGCTTCTCAACTGATCTCCGAAGAACTGGCAAGGCTCTGGCGTTGTCTTCGGTTGGGGATTAACACATATATTTATGCTTTTATATCAGAGTGATTTTTTTGACAGGAAGTTTTCAGCTCTATAATTAGCAAGCCACAATGGAAGCTTTGACGTCTAATTACAACATTGCTAAGACAATAATCAGATGAGAAATACTGAAGTTGAATGCAGTGTTTCTTGACACACCTCTGGCTACCTTCTTATTGGCTGGGAAAAAATTATATGTGACTAGTAAATAATCCTTAGAGAAATGAATGTGCAGGTACAAAGGAGCAGGCATTTACAGCAGGTCCTCCTAGTGAGACTGAAGGTCCTCACAGGCTGTGGCTGCGGACTAAAACGTTATGGGCAGGGACCGTGGCAAACTCCAGAAGAGACGGCTGTAGACCTCCAGCGGCCTCCGCACCTCGGATCCTGCTTCAATAACCGCAGGTTGGTCAGTCTTGCGGACATCAGCGATGGCGTTTTATCCTCTGCAAATTGCTGGGCTGGTGCTGGGGTTTCTCGGCCTGGTGGGGACTCTGGCCACAACCCTTCTGCCTCAGTGGCGAGTATCAGCTTTTGTTGGCAGCAACATTATTGTTTTCGAAAGGCTCTGGGAAGGGCTCTGGATGAACTGCGTCCGACAAGCCAAGGTCAGGTTGCAATGCAAGTTCTACAGTTCTCTGCTGGCTCTGCCCCCTGCTCTGGAGGCTGCCCGGGCGCTCATGTGCGTGGCTGTCGCGCTCTCCTTGATGGCACTGCTCATTGGCATCTGCGGCATGAAACAGATCCAGTGCACCAGCCCCAGCGACAGGACCAAAGCGTACCTTCTGGGTGCTTCTGGGGTGCTGTTCATCGTCACGGGCATCGTGGTCCTGGTCCCGGTGTGTTGGACAGCCAATATCATCATCCGGGACTTCTACAACCCCGCCATCCACGTGGGTCAGAAAAGGGAACTGGGGGCCGCGCTTTTCCTGGGCTGGGCGAGCGCTGGGGTCCTCTTCATCGCGGGGGGTCTGCTCTGTGGGTATTGCTGTTGCAACCGAAGAAAGCCAAGACTCAGCTATCCAGGCCCTGGATACTGCGTGCGGCCCCCAGTTAAGCCCATGAACACGACTGAGCTGAGGGCCACCACTAGTTATGTCTGACACCTGCACTACGCTCCAGGGACGACGGCCACAGTTTCATAAAGTCCTGCCGGAAGACATAATTACAGCAGGCTGCACTTGCTTTATGAGAGCCTTTAAATTGAGATGGAAAGTACAAAAGGCACAGGGATCGTGGCTTTTCTGCCATGGTAGGAATGGGAAAGACAGACTTGGGGCATTGTTACCTGATGGGCATTAGACACTGTTACTATGTAGAACTCAAATCATCCCTATTCCAAAATGTGTAATCTAAAATCAGGTCTATCCACAAGTATATCCTTCGTAGGATAGACTGCTCTTTTTTGACAATCAAATATATTTTACTAAGAAATCTGAATTATATTGCAATTGATAACCCACCGCAGGAAAACACACTCGAAGATACAATCTGTTATTTTTCCACCAAATAACTTCTTATACTAATATAATAATAACTAAAATTATGTCATCTTTTATTGAAAAATAAATTTTACTGAAGACTAGTGGCCATCAAATAGGAATTCTTAATTAAATTTAACAAAATGTGGAAAAATCTCATCCTATGAGAAGATCTATTATTTCTTTAGGAAACTCAAATGTCCTAGAAATTAAACACCTTTAGGATAAAGGACGTTCTGATTTCTCTGAAGACATTTAAGAAGATGGATTTTAAAGGGTAATTATTATTAAACTTGCTTATACTTGTATATTGCAAAAAAATAACATAAATAGAATGTGCATGTATAGCCCATCTTTTGCACCTTCAAGCAAACAGAAGTATTGTCTTGATAAACACAGCAAGAGAAGGCTCTGAAGATCCAATTCTCATCAAGAGGAAATATGGTCCAGATTAGGGCATTGAGGTTTGGGTGTTGGAGGGAATGGTTTCTGTTCCTTGTTTTATTCTTTAGTCATTGTTACAGGCCTATGCATGCAAAGTCAAGTGAAGAATCAAGGTAATGATTCAGGCAATTAGTCAGGCTAAATCAGTACCTCCTCTTTTTATTCTGTAGTTAAGTAAACAGCTATGGCTAAGGCATTTATTTTGCTTGAATTGCACGCATTATTTTCTCGATTCTTCCCTTCCCTTCCCATGTAGACATTCCAACATCAGGAATAAATGCATGTTGAGAAGGAAGTGAAGAGGGGATGGGCTGAATGTGTGTAGGGAGGGTGATTGTTCCTAGGGGGTGCTTCTCAATATCTCCAAAGTCTTGTGAACAAAGTCATACTTATACATTCAATTTTAACTTTTCAAATACTGTTTATTTTATAATAAAACATTTAATTTACTGTGTATAATTGTAATAAACATGTTAAGTCTATCTACTAATTTTTTTCACATTCATTCTTATAATGAAATAATAAAATAAACTAGTAGCATAGTTTCAATGATGATATATTGATCAATGGGATTAAGTTAGGAATGAGTTTTCTGTCCTCAAAAGATCATCTAATAAATCTGAAGTGTTAAATAAGAGACAACTCAAAACTAGATGTTGATAATAAATCTTAATTCTAATCAACAAACCACCAGCAAAATGAATATTTTGCCTTTAGTAAGGCAAAATAAAGCAGATTTAAAAATCAGTAACATCTTACTAGTACAACCACTATGGAAAACTGTTTGGAGTTCCCTCAAATTGCTAAACATGGAGCTCCCATATGACCTAGCAATCCCACTCCTATGTATCTACCCAAAAGACACAAAAACACTGATTCAAAAAGATACTTTCACCCCCATGTTTATTTCTGCTTTATTTACAATTGGAAAGACATGGAAACAGCCCAAATGCCCAAAGGTGGATGACTGGATCAAAAAGATGTGGTACATACACACAATGGAATATTACTCAACGACCAAAAAAAGAAACACATGTCTTTTTCAGCAACATGGATGGAGCTGAAAAAGATCATGCTTAGTGAGATAAGCCAGACAGAAAAGGAAAAAATACCAAATGGTTTCACTCATAGCAGAAGTATAATGGAACAGGCAAGAAAATAATAATAATAATAATAATAATAATAATAATGAACAGTTATATACTAGAGACAATTTATGGGGATGGAGTGGGGAATGGGATCAAAAACAGTGGGGAGTGAGAAATGCACTGGACTTTGATGATGGCACATGGGTGACTTGGTGATGGGAAGCCCATGGGGATTGCAACAGAGATGGAAAAATGCACAAAATGATGTAAAAATAAACTATTGTATTATTAAAAAATTTTAATTTGTTTAAAAAAATAGTAACATCTTAATGATAAAATCCATATTTTTAAATAATAAAATAACAGCATTTACAAGACAAGTTAAAAAGAATTTTTTTCTAAACTGTTTTCTTTTTCAAATTTAATTCAGACATTCCAATATATTGGAGATGTTGGAAAGAAACCATTTATTTTAAACTGGCAAATAAAAAACATATCAAAATACATGCTTAACATTTGTCATAGAATCATCTATTTTACCTTTTGGCTCACTAGGTTAAGTATTTAGCTTTGGAGGATTGGCTCCTGAGTCAAAATGAGGCATGTTACTCAGAATATCAAAGAGTAAGACAGTGTCACACTAGTGGGAGTCACAAAATTATTGGCAGTCACATTTGCTACTACAGATGGGCAGCATTTCAGGAACTAAGGAATTTTTCTCTTTCATTAATCAAGATATACTTTTGGAAAATTATTAATTGAATTTAATAAATTAAATGCAACCACATTAATTTAGTTAAATACATACTAATAACTCTTTTCATTTGCCAAAAAAAAAAAAATCCTGCTGTATCTAAAAACATTTTCTTGGGTTTACATGTTCCTCACAACTACCGCAAATTCAGACAAGGTAGCTGTCATTATCAGCTCATTGTGACAAAGATAACTAAAGCTTACATGGTTGTAAGGTGTGGCTAAAGTACAGAGTAAGCATACAGAAATGAAGAAGAGAAATAATATAAGCAGAGGAATAAATATTTGAGGAATGACCGAGAAGGCATATATTCCTTTGAGAATTTAGCTATATGCATCTCTTCCTCCCCCAGAGAAGGTTTCTTAGTTTAACCCCTTTAAAACACAAACAATTCTAGTCACTAGAAGATGATAGTATAAAAGAAACTCAGTATGTTTTTGTCTGAACAGTGTCTATGTGACAGAAATTGGAGTCACAGCTCTTCACTAGCTAGCATGGATATTCTCACTTGCTGTGACCTTAAGGGAAACTAGTGAAAATGTACTAACTGGAAACTTAGAACTGAATACAGCTTTTCTTAGAGAGGAGAGTCAGAATAGAAGTGACCTGTCTGCATTTCATATGTTTATTCCAAACCCCGTGGCATTTAGGAAATATGAATGTTTGCTGAATATTTAAATAATTAATTGATGAAAGAAGGGAATAATAAACAAGCCATAGTACCTAATGTAGGAGTAACCAAAAGTTCAATTCCTAACTGAGTCTACAGAAGTTTTGAGTATTGTGTCTTTTTATTTACAAGAAAATCTTTATTTACATGGGCCATTTAATGGATTATTTACAAGAAAATAGCTATTTACATGGATAAATAGTACCCCTTAAGGAATTGTTGAAGACAAAATAGGACAGAAGGAAAATACTTTTAAGACTGACAAAAGGTATAATATGAATTCAGATTGCAAGTTAATAAAGATCAGAATTTTCTGGTAGAAATAACTAATAAAATATTCAGTAGGAAGCAAATTGCAAAGTAGACATGACTATGGCAAAATGACTAAAACTTTTACCACAGCAAAGATTGCCAAGTACTTCATTTGACTGGTCTCCCTATGGGACATAGAATGTTTTCATCAGGGGCACAGTGTGTGCAACAGGTTGATTCTGGACGTTGATTCCACAAAAATCAATTTGTCAAATGGATTCTAAGGAAAATAATAGAGAGCTAGAAGCTTAAGAGACAACTGTAACAACAAGAGGCCAACAGCTGAAGACAGGGCCAACAAAGAAAAACTGGGGGTGTGTGTGGGGGGGGAGGGCGAGGTTATGGAGATGGAAGAGAAGGGAAATTTTAGTGGGTAAATGGGGGAGGGGAAGGCCATTCAATGTCAACATGAGGAAAATTCTTCTGCAGCACTGGCATTGAATCAATGACGAATGTTGTCAGAAGCACTGGAGACAGCATTGCGGTTTCTATTCTTGAGCAGCCTCATAAGGTTGAAAAGAATCATGGTAAGAATGAGGCCAAGAGAGAAACCCTCACAGGTTAACTCCTCTCCACTCAGTTGGGGTGACGCAGAGCCCCACATTCCATCAGTAATTTTCCAGACTTAAGTCTGCAACCTTGGGAAAGACCTGCCTCTCAACTTTCTGCTCACTCACGTTCTCTATTATCAGCTCATTTCTTTGCTTCTTTTCCATCATCCTCAACTTGAGCTCAGATCTGCCTGCTCCAAAGATTCCATTTGTTATATCCCTTGCACCCCTTGAAATGTCTTCTAATTGACTAGTCTAAAAAGTTGAACTTATTAATACTGGCAATATCGATCTCAGTAATCTTTTCGAAACTTTCCCATTTTATTTATTTTCCTTAAATGACTGAGAGCTCTTTTTTCTCTTGGTGCCATCTTGCTGGACTTAATTTCCTTTAGGATATTTGAAGACACTTTGCTTTCTCATTCCTTTTCTAGATCTCATATGTATCTACTTTTGGGAACTCAGTTCATTCCTTTTACTGTTAGTAAAAGACAAATGACTTAGTAGAAGCACTGAATAAAGATTGGAGCTGATAACCTGGCTCTTGGAATAGAGTCTTCATTTTCTCATCTAAAAAGTGTGGAGAGGAAATAAATAATGTTTAACATCTATGCTTATAACTAGACTGAAGACAGATGCATCACATAAACACAACATAGGTATGTATTTTTAGCAATAAATGCACTTGAATTTAACTTTCATCATAATTTTCTTGTACAGTAAAATACCATTATTCAAAGAGATCACGCAACTTTTTCAGGGACACGGCACTGTCAAACCCTTGACCCACCACCAACACACACATCAGTGCTTTCCTGAAAGGGTCCACTTTCTTGTATGGTGTGGCCTTTCCCCATCTCTCCATATAAGAGATAATAACCACCTTCTCTACCTGGAAGGGCTACTGTGAGAAGAAATTGAGGCATTGCCTGTGAAAGCATTTTAATCATAAGGCATTATGTAAATGTAATACATAATAACTGTTATTATCTCCTAGCTGTCCAAGTTTTAAGCTCTTTTGCTTTTAAGTTCTCTTGCTTTCTCTGTCCATAGAGTAATTCACTTGTATGTCCTCTTGGCCTTAAAGTTAGGCCCAAATAATATCCATTATACTTCCCAGTCTTCATATTTCAACAGTTATTTTAGTCTCCTTAAGACATTGAGGACTGTCACTTGTGGTTTAACTCCTGCTCTCCTGATGTAATACTAAATAGCACTACGACTTTCTCTACGATATCCCAGTTTGGACGATAAATTACATGGTCACTAGGAGCTCCAAAGACACTTCCCTACTGTGCTCTCTCTCTTCTCCATTCTCATTCACTGTGTTTTAAGAGACCCTGTCTCTAAAATTAAGGGAGTGAGAATGGCACATATCAAAAAAACAAACAACAACAAATGTTGGCAAGGATGCAGTGAAAATGAAACTCTCCTTCATTGCTGGTGGGAATTCCCATAAACTGGTCCAACCACTATGGAAAGCTATATGGAGATTCCTCAGACTACTAAAAATGAGCTACCACATGGCCCAGTAATTTCACTCCTAGGGATCTACCTAAAGGATACAAAAACATTAATTCAAAAGGTATATGCACCCCATATTTATTGTAGCACTACTTACAATAGGTACATCCTGAAAACAACCCAAATGCCCAAAACTAGAAGACTAGATCAAGAAGATATGGTATATATATATACAATAGTATCAGATTCAACAATCAAAAAAAGATAAATTCATGCCACCTGCAGCAACATTGATGGAGCTGGAAGGGATTATGCTCAGTGGAATAAGTCAGAAGGAAAAAGAAAAGTATCAAGTGGTTTCACTTATAGGAGGAATTTAAGAGAACCAAATAAGATGGGGGGGGGTGTTGTTATAATACAAAACAAAACAAAAACAAGCAATTATAAACCAGTGAGATCCTGCAGGGGCGGGGGACAGAGAAGGATCAGAAGGAGGGAGGAATGTGGGGGCTGTGGTGATGAGGGGTGGGGAAGAGGTGAGTAAATATTGTTGTAAAATGAACAATAATGTAAATAGATACATAAATAAAAAATGAATAAATGGCAAGACAAAAATGAAAAAATAAATAAAAGTAAGGGGTGAATGAAGCCAAATAAAGTGAGTATTTTTTTCAAATCTGACTTATTTCTCCACAATTCTATGATACAGCATTTGGGTGAGGCTCAGCTGGGATGTATCTTCTCTGCTTCATAGGGGTCACTCACTAACTCCACCTGATTGCTGCTTGTGCAACTGGCTGGGTCCTCAGGGTGGACCCTTGACCCCTCTGCTCACCTACTGAGCCCCTTCCTTCTGTACCTCCTGCCTACAGAAACATGGGTGCTCACCTCCAACCATGCTGTCATCATTTCACTTCCTTCATTAGAGCCAACAGACACTTCAAATCCCTCGCTCTAAACTTTACTTTCAATTATTCGTTATCTTTATCTTTTTTAATTTTCAGTCCTCAGCTTTCTCTCATTACAAATATGAGTTACTACTTGTAATGCACACAATTCAGTTCAACCTGTCTCATCGGTCATCCATGATACATAAGCTTCAAGTCTGCGCACACCCAGTTGTTCCTGGAAGCCCCACTTCCTCCATCCCCCTTCCCCCCAGTGCTGTTTTGGTAGAGTGGAAATGATCATCAACTCATAGCAGTTACATCCATCGGCAGCCTTCTGTGATATACTCTCACCTTTTTAATTGTGTCGTGCACACCAGCTTGACAAGAGGATGAGAGAAGAGAGAAGTGAGTTGAGGGGCAGCGAGAGAAGTCCAGCTTTCCGAGCCATCCCAGAAATCCCAATTAAGGCCCCTCCCTGGTGGCTCAACCAGTTAAAGCACAGCACTGCAAGCTGGCTGCAGCCGCTTTGGTGTGGGGTGGGGGTTTCATCCCCAGCTCAGGTCTAGAGCAGACTTCTCCTGACCCGCCCGCTGCTCCCCTCAGCAGTGGACTTTGTCAGTCTGCCAGTTCTGCTCCCCACTGTCTCTGATGGATCTTTTTCACTGCTCCTGCACCTCTGGCCTGTACCCCAGTTAGTGTGCATAAATAAATCAATCTTGAAAAGAAAAAAAAAAAGAAATCTCAACTGAGACCCTGACCTGTGAGTGACCCCTATAAAGCAGAGAAGATACATCCCAGCTGAGCCTCACCCAAATGCTGTATCATAGAATTGTGGATAAATAAGTGATATTTGGAACACTTTCCAAGAAATTTTCACTTTATTTGGCTCCATTCATTCCCTTAATATTACTACTTATACATCAATATGCTTTATTTTGTTTACTGCTCTCCTTATTGTACGTATCTACAGAGGCATCTTTGAAATGTTTAAGTGCATGAAGTGCTGTGCTTAAATGATCTGACCTAATTATTGCACCAATCTTTCAAGACAGATGTCACTACCTTTATCTTAAAATGCCTTCAAATCAAAAATAAGTGTGCTTATCATTGAAGATGTCAGCCCATTCAAACTTTTTCAACCCATAAATAACTAAGAGCTAAGTTGAAAATTGAAATAATTCATGCTATTATCTCAATAATGTAGGCAGTAGATAGTTCTTCATTTGCAACAAAGACTGTATGTTCACAGGTACCAGAGAAGAGAAGTCACTCCAACAAAACATGGAAACAAAGTAAATCACAGGAATAAAGAAATACAGTGCAAACCATTCAACTGCCATGAGTAAAAATAAACACTATGGGCCCTCCCTGGTGGCGCAGCGGGTTAAAGCACAGCACTAAGAAGCTAAAGCCACTTCCACATGAGTTTGATTCCCGCCTGCCCCGGAGGTGACCACATGGCGTGGCAGACCTCTCCTGACCCACCCGCTGCTCCCCTCAGCAGGGTACTTTGTCGATCTGCCTGTTCTCCTCCCCGCTCTGTCTCTGGTGAAGCCTCTCACCACCCCTGAGCCTCTGGCCTGTACCCCAGTTCTGTATGCACAAATAAATAAATCTTAAAAAAATAAATAAACACTATGGAGGGCCCTCCCTGGTGTCCAGCGCCAGTGGGTTGGCGCTATACTACGAAGCTAAGCCAAGCCACAGCGGCTTCAGTGTGAGTTCAGTCCTAGGCCCCAGAGCTGACCCACATGGCACAGCAGACCTCTCCTGTCTTGCCCACTGCTCCCCTCAGCAGCGTATCTTGTCAATCTGCCTGTTCTGCTCCCCACTCTGTCTCTGGTGAATCCTCTCATTGCATCTCTGGTCTGCACCCCATTTCTGTATCATAAGTATATAAAATCTTTTTTAAAAATTAAAAAAAAAAAACACTATGGAAGTGCAAAGAAGAGGCTTAGCCTGGAGACTAAATGAGCAGGAATACTTCCAGAGGAGAGAATGAGAGAATGAAGAATGGGAACTCCAGAGAGAAAAATAAGTGAAAAAAAGGTTTGAAAAGATATCAAAACAGAGGGATAAATACAAAAATACTCTAGGTATGTCAAGGAAAAATTGAATGAATGCGACTGTAGGCATGTGCAAGAGGCACTTTGAGGTCCGTTTGGAGAAACACATGGTGGGTGCAGAGTTTTGTTTTATGATCTGTGGGAGGGATTTGCCCGAGTCACACTGCCACAGCTATTGTCAGGGAGTTTTTTCTGCCTCATTCTGATCAACTTTATCCTTTCATGCCCTCATCTTTTCATGTTCTTGTTACCAAGAAGTAAATACTGGAACAAGTATCCTATCTGTTTTGTGGATTAGTAAATTTTTCAGAGTCATCACTATGTTAACGACTGCTTAGTGAGCAAACATTTTTTAAGGAACTGGGTTAGATGTTATGAGATACTTAAAAACAAAATTATCTCCGTCAGTAGTAAACATCTACTTTCAGGAAATATGTAGTGGTGTTAGGTCCTTAAAACTTACAGTAAAAAAGATAATTATTAATGATAAAGCTTGCGACTCTCACCCTATTTTTCCACTTTACTTTTAAACCTTAGACCAATTGGGGATGTTTGTCTGCATAGGTTTTTGATGCCTGATCAAAGTATGAGTCACAAAGGAACACTAATTATTAGGAATTTAATTGGACAGATGTAATGAAATACAGGACAGAATCTCCATCAACTTTCCCAAGCTGCTCTCACATCTTCACCTTCTTGACAGACTCTAGGTAATTGTGGTTGGGGCATTATAGTGCCAGTTGATATAGGCAGAGGGCAGGTGATTTTATCTGCAACTTGCCAGGGTCACAGGGTGCCAAGAAATTAGGCTCAACAGTGTGTGTGCAAGGTCATTTGCCAGCTGAGATAAGCATTCCAATTTGTGGCTGCAGGAAACAGGGCCCTCTTCAAGAGTCTGACTGAAACAATGGAGAAAGAGCGTTTGTCTGGTTTTTTTTTCCCCCTTGTCTGACTGACCAAGCCAGGACATGGCATTGGTACCCTCCACTGGGCATCAAACCTTCCGTGGCCCTGACTGCCAGGTCTGCAGAATTGAGAACTACAATACTCACTTTTCTAGTGATCTTGCTTAGAGGGACTACTCGACATTCACAATTGAATGAACTAATTTCTTATAATAAATCTATTTCTCCATATACATATATATTGGATATAGTATTAAACATAAATCATATGCCATTATATTAATAGAAGTATACTTATTTTAAATAACTCATAGCTTTATTTTAAATATTACATTTATAGATTATATATAACTATTCTATTAATCAACTAGGCATTACTTACACTTATTTTAAGTGGAAATATATGTAATCTTACTTATGTGTGAAATGTACATCTATATTATATAATAAATAGATATATATTTATAGATATTTATGTACATGCATACATTATATTATTATTTAAACTTTTATATATTTAATATTTATATCTTTATATTTACACATATATAAATTTAAATTTATATTAAATTATTATTTAAATGTATATATATATTGAATATTTATATCTTTATATTTACACATATGTTTTACTTATATATACTAAAATATATAATGTCATATTCATTTTGTATCTAAAGAGGTAGTTATTTTTACATCTATAGACGTGTATTCATATCCCTTTCTCTCTATAGCTATATCTTCTGTTGGTTCTGCTTCTTTGGTGAGCAGACTAATATAGGGAGTCTTTTTGTTTCCAGAAAACATTTTCCACAACCCCTAAAACATAGGCTTAGGACAAGATAATATGAGCCATTCAAATTTTATTTTATTTGGAAACCATTAATGCTTCTTTGTCCCTAATTGTAGACAAAAGGAACTGCCGGCCCTAGAAGGAAATTCAGGTGCCAGTGAGCTGACAGCAGACATATTTTTGGAAAACATAGAATAAATCTGTCTTCTGAATTCCTGAAACCTCACTGACTACCAGTATTTCCTCTCAAGGGGGGATGAGAAACTCCTGATAATCTTACTGAAATTCTTATCTGTGAGCTCCCTCCCAGACCAAGCAGATTATCTGTGCTGGAGCCTAGGATCCTGGTTCTTATCTGACCCCAGGGTCATCTTCCACGCAAATCTTAGAATCTGATGAGAATTAGCCAGAGGCAGTAGGATGGGCAAGCTTGGGTTCTCCCTTGCTTTGTAATTACCTGTAAGCAAAGATATAGGTCCTGTCTGTCACCAAATGAGGTAGCCTGATTAAGGATCCTCTCTGAATTCTGGGGCGTCTCTGTGAACCAACCTTGTTCTTTCCTTCCCTGGCAATTGGTGGTTTTGCTATTGTATTTTAAATTCCTTTTCAAGTGAAACACTACACTTCTGAAGGTCTATAAAAGCCACTTATGGCCATCAGAGTGGTACTTTAAAGAGATGTTTACAGGTGTGTGTTCATAGGGACTAGCATCGCCTCACTTCTGCTAGAGCGTCTAAACGTCAACAGGAGGGAGAAGGCTTAAATTCTCAAATCATCCCTGGATTATGCCTGAACAGGACAAGAACCTTGGGTATCAGCTGGTGTAGTGGTGTTATCACCTACCACAGAGTTGGGATTGTACCTGCATTTTGGTAGCCAGTATGGATCTACGATTTCCTTGAGTGAGAACCACTGGAATCTACTTGACAAAGAAATTTCATATCAACTCAACATTTGAGCCTGTCCCATCACCTGTAATACAAACACAGGTGTTTCTCATCCATCACTGTGAACTTCAGGGGATTTCAGGAACTCAGAAGACATATTTATTCCATGCAGTCCAAAAAAATATTTTCTATCAGCTCAACAGTGGTTGAATACTTACATACATTCCAGCAAGATAGAATCATTTCCCTAAAGGGATAACAAAGTGAAAGATTAGCTGAAATTAATCTGTCTGGTAAAATAAATAAAATTGGGAAAAAAATTCTATCACTTTATTTTTATGAGGGAGGGAAACTCATCAACTTCCAGAAGACCTTTGCAAATCTAGACTTTTTTCCTGGAACATTTTAGACATTTCTATTTTATTAGTTCTTTCCTTTCACTTGATTCATTCTTCTCTCTCTGTTCCCTGCTAACTCAGGTGTGGATTACAAATCATTTTCCTTAATCCTTCATCTCCACTAGAATCTCAAACAAAGAAATGTGTATCTAGCATTTTTTTCCCAGGTGCTTGACAGGGAGGATTTGGGTGATGAAAATGTAAACAAAAGCTAACCTGAGAAATGGAATTGTCTATCCCTGACTGAAGAGCTTCTTCAGTCACTTGAAGCACAAACGTGTCTTCCCTGTTGCCTACGTTTTCACCTCCATTCCACGTCCTAAGTCATCTACAGGGTTTTTCAATTCCCAGCATCTCTTGTCATTATGAATATTCTAGTAAACTCCCACATCTGCTTTTCATAATACCTCAATTTTATTGCTTCTGTACCTGAGAAAGTTTCAAGGATGATCTACAATCATCCAGACCCTCAAGGACTGACCTAGATCTCAGGCTGTGGAATTCTCTTCCAGCTATTGGCATTTTGTCACACCTTTGCTTTTTCAATCCTTCCAGGTGCAAACAAGTCTTCTCAACATGGTTTAGATTTTCCCTCTAGTTCCAGAGTCACATCATCTGAATTGTGTGTGTGTGTATGTGTGTGTGTGTGTAAAAAAACTGAGGCGTAGGCCAGAGGTGCAGGAGTGAGAGGATTCCCCAGAGACAGGGTGGGGAGCAGAACAGGCTGACTGACTGAAATGCATTGCTGAGGGGAGCAGTGAGGAGACAGGAGAGGTCCGCTGCACCAAGTAGTTCTGCTCCCTGGCAGGGGGGTCAAACAGGCCACAGTGGTCATAGCATTGAGACTCAGCCCCTAGGCCACCAGAGAGGCCCTTGAACTCTGAATTGGTATAGTTTGATTTTTAATGCCAACTGTGGGACCCATAACTGGTCTGTAAGGAAATGGGAAACACTATGATTGATCTATCTTGATCCATGGCTCCTTCCTATAGCTGAAACACAAGGGACAGAAAATCAGAAGTTATGAAACACATAAGAAAGCCCAAAGCAAAACCTGTTATATCCAATATAATCAGCAATCTTTTGTCCTTTTCTCTATCCTTTCGTGATCTTTCCAGTTACTATCTAATTTTTATAGGTATATATATATATTTTTTTCATATAATTAATATATGCATTGGTATTACCTCCAGGCAGATGCCGTTTTACATTAAAGATGCTCTGTATGGCCACTGCATTTTTTTGATGTCTTCTTAACTTTCAGTAATTTCACTATTTTTCACATGGCTTTCATAAAAGAAACTGGAAATTTTCTCAGTGAGAAATTATGCTAATTGAGCTACTGAAGCAATAATATAAGCACATCTCCATTTACACCCTGCATTTGATGGACATTCGAAATTCCTGGAAAAAAAAAGATACTATTTTCTCTCTTTAAACTATTGGTATGTTTCTGTTATAGCACACATTTTGATATCACACCTGAGAATGGGACTCTCTCTATGATAAGGAATCCAGAGTCTCTCTCTTACAGTTACCTGAGTAAATTTTATTATGCAAAGCAGAATCAATGTGATAGGAAGGTCTGGTAATGAATAATATCAGAGAGCGTCAGCCATGGCCTCTGTCACATAAATCTAGGAAGAGGCTCAAGCAGGCACTGCTGTGGGAACTGGCCAGGCACCATCTCTGTGGCCCTCCACCTTAATTCAGGCAGATGCCATGTCACATTAAACATGCTCTGTGTGGCCACTGCATTTTCTCAATGTCTTCTTAGCTCTTAGTAACTTCACTATTTCACATGGTTTTCATAATGAAAACTGGAAATTTTCTCTGTGAGACGTTAAGCTAACTGAGCTACTGATATTAGCACAGCTCTATTTACACCCTGTGTTTGATGGGAATCAGACCTGAATAATATGGAATGACTGTAGAAAACACATACATGCAATTATTTTCTTTCATACTCAAATTTCATGAAGATAATTATTGTAGAACACAGACTGACTTTCCTTTATTTTCATCCCTACTTTCTAAAATCACAACACTAAAGAATTTATAGGCTAAATAAACTATTTTTGATGAATAATCTATATAAAATAAAACATAAACAATGACAATGTTAACTCTAGTGTAGAAACATGAACTATTTGGTATATTCCCTACTTAGTATTTGTGCCAGTGGAATTTACCTGAACTAAGATTAATAGCTATCCTGGAACATCTTAATTGTGTGCTGGCTACAGTTCTAACTTCCCGGTAGGTGATGTAAGCCCTGCCTTGGGCAACCTTGGTTTCCTGGTTAACCTGGAAAATGAATGCAAATGACTTAATAGATAATTGACTTTTTGTGGAAGGAACAAGCCCAGAAAACAAGGCTTTCCCAGCCCGGTCAGATGCTTTTAAACATTCTGGGAGGATTTACTCATATCATTTTATGACTACCCAGTTTGTGGAACATCAATTGTCATTTTTGAGCTTTTCCACAGAGTATACAATCCTACTAATATGCTAAGGAGAATATTTATTTTACTTTAAAAGCATTGAGTCAGAACAGTTTTAAAACACCCAAAGATATATTGCATATTTTCTTCATAGATCTATCTGTTCATAAAGCAGAATAAAAAACTGAACTCATGTTTAAAACACTGGAAATGATATTTATCTTTATGAAGTAAAATTCTAAAATGTATGATATAACAGAAGCATTTCAATACCGTGAATAACAATATGTAATATATAGCATGTATTATATATATATAACATTATATATTATATCATCATAATAATCCTTGCACTTTAGTAACTACCTTTTAAATTTTTATCTTCTCAAAATATTTTAGATTTTTAGTAGCAATGTTTGAATTTGCAGTTGAAAATTATGCCAAACTCTATTACGAAATGGGAGTAGAAAATTCTTTCTTACCTGTAGATGAGTTCTTTTCAATCAAAGAAAATGATAAAAGGTAAGCTTATTTTTATTGAAAAGTTTTTAAAAATTATAATAACAATACCACTGAAATGCTGATGTACCTAATTTGTGAAGTCTTAAGCAAAAATACAATTTAATTTTAAGAAGATATTACTAGTAAGTAATTGTTGCAACCATAAGCTAAGTAGAAAGATTTTTTATTATGGCAGTAACATTGATTTATACCACTGAATACAATTTAGGTGTGTGGGTGCACACCTCTTCAGATCTATGTCAGTGCACCAAGCACCCACAGATTTCTGCACTCCCCTCCCCCATACTCTTTGTTCCCACCCAAACCCTTCCCTCTAGTATTCCCAATTGCAGTCATATTCCTAGGGTTTGTTTTGGTTTATATTTGTCAGTTGCTCTGTTTAATTCCCTATATCCACAAGTGATTGAAAACATCTGGTACTTGTTTTTCTCTTTCTTTTTCTGACTTTCTGATTTTTTGCTTAGCATGATCGCCCCCAGTTCTAACCATGTTGTCACAAATGACAAGAGCTTTCCTCTTTTGCTTGCAGCTGAGAGCTATTCCAGCCGGTATAGCTGCTACATCCTCTTCACCCTCTGTGGAAATTATCCTCGAATAGTGAGAGATTCATTCATAATTATTTGATGACACCTCATTATTCCACCTAGGCATTTTAATGCCATTCTTTTCATTGATTGATTTATTCATTTATCCCTTAATAGTGAAGATTCATTCATATCACACAATGACCTGTCCCAGAGTTAAAATGACCAATGAGAGATAGCTTAGATCTGCTTGTGTTGAGAGCATTGAAGATTATTGATGTAGAGGTCAAAATCTTGTAAAGACTGATGCTAATTTGTTGAAATTGATTATATTGAAGTCACTAAAATATGTTAGAATGAAAATGCAGAGGAAAAGTGTGATATGTTTATAAAAATAACAGCATACATTCTTATTTACTGATCCCCCCCCCTTTTATTTTCTGCTTTCACCCAGATTCTGGGTCAGCCACCCGCTGGCTCCCAGATTATCAAGCTGATTTTACACCCAGCTTCCACCCTCAGTTCTTTTTTAATTTTTTAATATATTTTTTAAAGATTTATTTATGCATACAGAACTGGGGTACAGGCCAGAGGTGCGGGGTGGTGAGAGGATTCACCAGAGACAGAGTGGGGAGCAGAACAGGCAGATGGACGAAGTACACTGCTGAGGGGAGCAGCGGGCAGGTCAGGAGAGGTCTGCCGCGCCATGTGGATCACTCTGGGGCAGGTGGGGATCGAACTTATTCGAAGTGGTTTTAGCTTCTCAGTGTTGTGCTTTAACCCGCTGCGGCACCAGGGAGGGCCCTAAGCCAAATGTTTTAAGTGCACCAATGAACTCATAATTCCCAAATGTCTTTTTCATCACCTAGACTATATTCCTGAGTTTCAGATCAACATTTCTATCTACCTACAAGACCTTTCCAGCTACTTACCTTTCACACATTGTCAGTTCAACCTGAGTAACTGAAATAATAGTTGTTATCTTCCATCATGCTTTCCTAAATGCTTTTCCTAACGTGCTCAATGGCACCACCATCACTGAGTTACAGAGAACAGATATTCAAGGACTGATTCCTCTTTTTCATGATCTCTAATCTCTTCAGTCAATAATCCTCATCTTACCTTCATCCTCAATATGATTGCCACGAGCTCCACTACCATTGTTTTCCATGGCTCTTTCAAAATCATCACATGAAATATTGCATTAGCATTTCCATTAGCCTCATACCTTCTAGACTTACCTCTTTTAAATCCTTCATCCACAGCAGCTTAATCTTTTCTTTTAAACACACAAAAAAATCTAATTATGTCATCCCCCAGCTTAAAGGCTTCCCAATTCCCTGCTAGAAAGCAGAATAAAGTGCAATCCTCTTGTCAAAAGACAAGCCCACGGTTATCTGGCCTCTGCTTACCTTTCCAACTTAATTTCTTTAAAACTTCCCCATGTGACCTTTTTACTCCAGCCAATAACAACATATTCTCACCTAATATAACACAACTAGCCACCTGCCTTATAATCACAACAGGAAATCCTGAGATTTGTTGCTTCCATATCTCTCTGACATTTAATTCTCCTGAGTTGGATCACAAACCCATCTTGGTCTCCCATAACTTTTGTGCTAAATTATTTATGTATTTATTTAGATTTATTTTTTATGCATACAGAATTGGGGTACAAGCCAGAAGTACAGGGGATGTGAGAGGCTTCACTAGAGACAGAGAGGGGAGCAGAACAGGCAAACTGATGAAGCACACTGCTGAGGGGAGCAGTGGGTGGGTCAGGAGAGGTCTGCCACGCCATGCTGATCACCTCCAGGGCCAGAGATCAAACTTACACTGAGGCAGCTGCAGTTAGCTTGCACTGCTGTGTCCCAACACCTTGCACCACCAGGGAGAGCCTTTATTTATTTTATAAAGATTTATTTACTTATGCATATAAGAGCTGGGGTGCATACCAGAAGGTGGGGGGCTATGAGAGGATTCACCAGAAACAGAGCAAAACAGGCAGATCCACTGAATAAACTGCTGAGGAGGGCAGTAGATAAGACAGAGGTCTACTGTGTCATGTGGGTCACCTCCCTGGCAGGTGCAAGGGGTTGGGACACAGCAGTGGCTGGGATCGCTTCATAGTGCTGAGACTTAACTGGTTGTACTACCAGGATGCTAAATTATGAAACTTATCCCACCATCTCCTCTTCTATTGGAGATGTGTCTCACTACAAAGAAATGCAAAATATCAGAAAATAATCTCTATGAACTACCCAGGCCATCGTTACCATCCACCTATACAGTCTCGGTCATTGGAGTGTAAATGAAAGGTAAAATGGAGTTCAGACTCCAAGCCCAAACTAAAAGAATAACGGAATCATTTACTCGGTCTTCTATCTTCTCCACTCTGCAGAGCTCCGGGATTGGGAATGACAGAGCCAATCCAAGAATCCCTAACAACTGTTGATACAGATTTGGGGTCATTTATTATCTTTATGAAACCAATGTTAATGTTCCTTCTTCATACATCCTCGCCTCCAATTACTGTAGTGAACTACCCCAGTTCCTGACATTTATTTCTACTCTGAACTATAGCTTTTACATCTCACTTAAATAGTTTTATTCATGACCTAACCTAATATTACTGTGTTAGTTCCATCTCATTGATTCACATATTAGTTCTATCCTTCTAAGAGTCATTCTCTGTTTCCAACATCAACCATGAATACCCCTACTTCAGTTCATTTTAATTCAAACATTTCTGGGATGTCAGGAGAAAAGAAAGGTGAATAAACATACAGAGTAAGAGTAGAAAAAAAATTAGATGGCCTGTGTTGCTTATCTTCTGTTTGTCAAAAACAGTATTCACTAAGAGTGAGAAAAAGTGGAAATAAGACCTGGGGTTTGAAGAGAGCGAGAAAGGTCAAAATATGTGGATTGTCAAATATTTCACCTTCTCCCTGATTCACACTTTTAATTCATCCTTTCTGATTTATAAAACCCTGAAGTCTTCTGATGGAAGCAAATTCAAGGACAGAGACCTCAAGAGCTTCTCATTAAAGACACCCCCCAAGCACATGAGCTAGCATTATATCTATGGAACTTAGTATTTCAAGTTGATAATATATGGGCATTTTTTTTTCCTGAAGGAAAACAATATTTTTTTTAAGATTTATTTATATATTCATACAGAACTGGGGTACAGGCCAGAGATGCGGAGGGTGAGAGGATTCACCAGAGACAGAGCGGGGAGCAGAAGAGGCAGATGGACGAAGTACACTGCTGAGGGGAGCAGCGGGCGGGTCAGGAGAGGTCTGCCTCGCCATGTGGTCACCTCCGGGGCAGGCGGGAATCGAACTCATGTGGAAGTGGCTTTAGCTTCTTTGTGCTGTGCTTTAAGTCACTGCGCCACCAGGGAGGGCCAGGAAAACAAAATTTAGCCTGTCCTTCTAAAGCACTCACTCAACTGTCACAGAGCTTCAATAAGATTAATGAGAAACAGAGAGAAAAAAAAAAAAATACAGCTGGGGGCCCTCCCTGGTGGCAGTGTGTTAAAGCGCAGCACTGCAAAGCTGGCCATAGCTGCTTCTGTGCGAGTTTGCTTCTTGCCCCAGAGGTGACCCACATGGCACAGCAGACCTCTTCTGTCTCACTGGCTGCTCCCCTCAGCAGGGTACTCTGATGGTCTGCCTGTTCTTCTTCCCATTCTCTCTCTGGTGAATCCTCTCACTGGCCCTGCACCTCTAGTCTGTACCCCAGTTCTGTATGCATAAATAAATAAATCTTTAAAAAAATACAGCTGTATTTTTTAAAATTATGATTGATATGTGAAATGCTTATTACTGTGTTATTTTATTTTCAGTCATAGCCATAGCTAAGTTATGTAAAGGAAAATTTGCCCAAGATAAGTCATAAATTCATTTTATAAAAAAACTAATTCATTTTATAAAAAAACTAATATGATAAATAATTTTTAGTTCTCAGTAAGGTTAATATGGAAATAACCTACTGTGAAACCCATATACCTATTTTTTTAAGATTTATTTATTTATGCATACAAGAACTGGGGTACAGTCCAGAGGTGCAGGGGGTGAGAGATTCACCAGAGACAGTAAAGAGCAGAACAGGCAGACTGACGAAGTACACTGCTGAGGGGAGCAGTGGGCTGGTCAAGAGAGGTCTGCCGCATCATGTGGGTCAGCTCCCTAGCTGGGGATCGAACTCGTGGTTCAGTGGCTGAAGATAGCTTCATAATGCTGCGCTCTAAACCCTCGCACCACCAGGGAGGGCCCAAAACCCATATATCTGTAATGAAGAGTCAAGGAAGATCTTAAATATGGAAGGGAAATATATTTTAAAATAGATGAAAATCATGATGAACATGGTCTAGCTCAAGTACGAGAAGGAAATGAATCAGACATATAATACTGTAGCTATAAAATAATCTATTGGTATAAAATATGGAAAGTAAAGTGATGATAATACATACCTATAGAATGAGTAAACAAAGATAATAAAATGGAGCACAGCGCAAGTTACTGTATTGAGGAGATTGAAGAGTTGTAGGTGGGGAAAATCATTTATATGAACACTAATAAGCCCATTTTGATAACAGAAAACATTCTTTAAAAAGTGACCCCCATGAGGCCTGGTGGCACAATGGGTTAGGAAGCAGCACTGCAAGCTCGCTGCAGCCTCTTTAGTGCAAGTTAGATTCCAATTCCATCCCCTGTCCCCAAGCTGACCCACATGGCAGCAGATCTCTCCTGGCTCCTCAGCTGCTCCCCTCAGCAGTGTACTTCACTGATCTGCCTGTTCTATTCCCCACTCTGTCTCTGGTGAATCCTTCACCCCCCCCTGCACCTCTGGCCTGTACTCCAGTTCTATATGCATAAATAAATAAATCTTTAAAAACAAGAAAGAAAGTGACCCCATGAGTCATGCTAAATTGAACCTTACAAAATACTACATTTGTAATTTTCCTGAATTATATTCTGATTCAATTCCAAAATATTTTATTATCTTTAGTTAGAGTGGCAGGTGATAAAAAAATCAGAAAACAGAACATGTCTCATGTTTATTTATCTTTCGCTAAGGTCCAAAATATTTTATTATCTTTAGTTAGAGTGGCAGGTGATAAAAAAATCAGAAAACAGAACATGTCTCATGTTTATTTATCTTTCGCTAAGGTCTTTACTTTTAAAAATAGATCAATACTTTAGAATTTTTTTAATTTGCATACACTTAAAAAAATCAGTTAGCTCAATAGTATTTTCCTCCAGTATTATCTTAAAACATGTCTCTCTCCCTCTAATACAACATTTACAGTATAGATAAGTAGTTCCAAAATCATCTAGTTCACTATTTAGTGTCAATAATGATTGTGTTATGTTTCAGAGGAGATATATTTGATCACTGACAATTCTTTGATGGGATAAACCGTAATGCATCACCATTAAAGATCTAAATTAAAAAGAAAATAGGAATGAATTAGCACATGATAAAATTCATCAAAAAATGGGCCTAACTGAAGAAGATGGCTAATAAAATTATTATCTCATTCATTAATTTCCAAATGCTTCTGAGTTTTTCTTACCAGCAGGTATTTTACAAGATTGGAAACCACTGATCTCTATTATTAATGCTATGCTTTTTAACTTTTAAATAAGGAGAAAGATGATGGTATTAACCTAAATTACCAGACTTTCCTCTTTCAATCTTTATTATATAAGTTTAGACATTGAATGTTTTACCTTTGCTCATGAATTGGGCTGAATTTTACAGGCACATTATTTGTAAACCATTTCATAAAATAAGAACAAGATCATTCATTATAGTTTTCTGTAATTGCAGAAATGGAAAGTCACTCATTAGATACCTCTGACTTTCTGTCAGTGCAAAATTATCTTTCAAGTCCAGTGGAAATAATGTAAAGTGCAAGAAAATAGCACTTTAATTTATGGAATGGTGGATTAAGCAATAAAAATGAGGCTTTGGTCTGCTGTACCTGATGGGATGGAAAAACGGCAGCTTTCCTTCTGGGTTACAGGGAAGGAAAACAGAAGCACAGCCCAAGGCCAGCGAGGGTCTACACATGTGGATGATTTCAGAACAGTGCTCATTCATCATCTTAGCCCTGGGATGCTCATGAAAAGGCCTGCTGTGGGGTGACTTTCTGAATTTCACTATGTTGCCTTCCAAACGAAGATGGCCTTCACTTTCCATCAGAACACACTGTCTTGTAACTAATGCATTTGCACTGGAACTAATGGGAGAGGGACTTGTTCAGAAAGGAAGAGCTTAGTAGTAAAAGCAAACCTGTTCTGATAAACTCACTGGAATGTAAAGGAATGAAGTATTATAAATTGAAGAATAATGAAAATGTCACTAATTTGACAGTAGGAAGATATTTCACTGAGAAATATAGACAATTTGAAGCTTTCTCTTCCCAGTTTGCTCTATAAGACTGATAAAGGGACATTCACTATG
Source organism: Condylura cristata (assembly GCF_000260355.1). Classification (NCBI taxonomy): domain Eukaryota; kingdom Metazoa; phylum Chordata; class Mammalia; order Eulipotyphla; family Talpidae; genus Condylura; species Condylura cristata. The sequence goes on along the minus strand of NW_004567104.1, from coordinate 70,464,455 downwards.
GAGCCTCTATCATCATGTCAAAACATTTCATCAATCAGTTTGTTGTTTCAGTCAATGAAATTAAAAGTTCATTGAAAAGAAATCTATTTTTAACGGTAGAATCTATAAACATTTGATTGAGTGCTTTTCTCTTTAAATGTCATATGCTACATACTGGTAAAACAGAAAAATGTCATACCAGGAAAGAATCAACATAACATGATGAAAATCACCAGTGTTAAGGAACTAATAAAGTGTCTGTCCTAAAGGAAAAGGAGAAAGTGTATTCAAGGTTGTTGTTTATTAAGAAACTCCGAACAGTGATATCCAGTTTAACACATTCATTTTAGCTAATGTCAAGCAATGCAACAAGAAAACCTAATTAAGCCAAATATTTCATCCATTTCCCAAAGATGTGTCAGTATATTTAGACTATTGTTCACTTAGGATGCATAGAGCAGACAGAGTCAACAGTATTCGCTGAGAAGAAGGCCTCCAACGTTAAGATCTCAATCCAAAATCCCTACATTTGTGAAAGGTAAGTGAAGGTAGAAGGCTGAAAGATATACATAGCAGAAAAATCCAAGTTGCTGGTGCCGTACAGAATAAAGGCCCTGCTTCCTACATGTGGCTTTCTGAAGGGAAGAATGACAGGGTGTTTGGATTCATGGCTACCTTTCTAGATTAAAATGTACATACATGTAGCACAACATGTAGCGCATAAAGTTGACTACTCTGCAGTTGAATTTGTTACTCTAAGACAGTGTTTTCTATCTCTAATATACATAATAGGCCTGGCTAGGGGCTCAGTGAGATTCTGTATTTACAACAAGCTCCCCATGGCACCTTGTTAAGGTCCATGGAAACCCTTCAAGTTTGAAATTCTAATTAAACTCTAAGTTAGAAGAATGTGCAGCCTAGAAACACCTTAGGTGATGTTTAGTTAATTCCTTATTTTTCAGGTGAAAATATGAAAACTCAGAGCAATATAATGACATGATTCTCACAAATCCTTGTTATGTAAAGATGTTAAAACTCAAAATTCCAGATACCTCATCAAGCTTCCTCATAATTTTAAACTCTGTGATAAGACCCGCACCAGGGATTGTTTTTTTTAAATAATTATTATGATGCCAATTTTGAAAATAAATTTGAAACATCATTTCAAACTATGATTTCCCTTGTACCTGTTTCAAATTCTTGTGTCCCGGGTTCCAGCTCCATTCAACTGATGGTTGAATACTCAGTCCAAATTCATTCAAGGTAACAATTCCTCTTCTACTTAAGTGCATGACTTTGTAAAACATGTAGATTATGAATGAAATACTTAAAAATATCCCCATGAAAATACATTGAAACTATAAAAACTAAAAAAGGTAACATTCAACCTTTCATAATAATTTAACAAGCAATTGTTAAACAACTCACTGGGTAATGCTTTTGAAGAGGTATGAGGCAAGATACCTGTTCTCACAGAGCTGACATCACAAGGGAAGACACCTGACACAGAGGCATGAAAGAGTTAAGAAGCAATTAGTAAGTTATGCATGTAATTTCAGAGCAGATAGAAAGAAGACTGGGAAAGACAGATTTCAGAAAGCAAACTGAGTATAACTGAAATTAGTCATTAATGAAGGAGCAGACATAGAAGTAGAAAAGGATCACAGTGGACAGAATACTACTTTGCAAAGAAAGTATGTGAAATTCCACTCCTAGGAAGAATGCAAAATCCTAATTCAAATGGATAGATGGGACAACGGGTGGCACAACGGGTTAAGGCACGGTACTATGAAGCTAGCTACAGATGCTTCAGCATCAGTTTGATCCCCGGTCAGGGGGATGACCCGCATGGCACAGCAGACCTTTCCTGTCTCATCCACTGCTCCCCTCAGTAGTGTACTTCATCAGTTTTTCTGTTCTGCTCCCCACTCTGTTTCTGGTGAATCCTCTCACTGCCCCTGCATCGCTGACCTATACCTCAGTTGTGTATGCATAAATAAATAAATCTTTAAAAAACAAAATAAAGACGGGATAGATGGACTCCTATGTTCATCAAAGTACAATTTACAGAAGCCGCATTGTAGAAGCAATCTACAATAAACCACCAGTAACAGAGGAGTGGACTTAGAAGCTACTATCTATGTCCACAACGAATTATCCCTCAGATCTAAAATAAGATGAAGATGAAACATTGCCATCTGTAACACTAGGAATGGAAATCAGGGCATTCTGAGAAGCAGAGTCAGAAGGAGCAGGGCAAACAGCAGACGATTTCATTCATTTGTGGAATGCAAACAAAACAAAGGAGTAGACAAAACTAACACAGAGTAAACCCCAGAAATATGGCTGCACAATCGAGGTCACCAAAGAACTAAAAGGGGAGTTGGGTAAGAAAGGGTCAGGGAGCCAGTGGAATGTGGTGGAAGATCATTAGGGCTTCGGTGGTGGGAGAGATATGGTGATCTCCATCTGAGACCTGTGAGTTTGTACCCTTAAATCATATAGTGTCATAAACCAACTGTAACTCAATTAAAAAAAAGGCAGTTAAAATCAAAAGCAGGCCCTCCCTGGTGGCACAGCAGGTGAAAGCACAGCACTAAGAAGCTAAAGCCACTGCAGCTTGAGATTGATCCTGGCCAGCCCTGGAGGTGACCCACAGAGTGCGGCAGACCTCTCCTGACCCGCCCGCTGCTCCCCTCAGCAATGTACTTCGTGGATCTGCCTGTTCTGCTCCCCGCTCTGTCTCTGGTGGATTTTCTCACTGCCCGTGCACCTCTGGCCTGTACCCAGTCCTGTATGCATAAATAAATAAATCTTAAAAAAAAAATCAAAAGCAGTATGAATGGGGGCAGTTAACCCTGAGGATGGAAGCCCAAGGGCAACTGGAATTCTGCATGACACTGAGCTTCCTGTTTCCCTTGGCACAGGGCTAGGTGAACACCATGAAGACCCCGGACTCTGGGGAAGGAGGGGAGCTGATGAGGGCACTTGAGCACCCTGCATGTGGTCCACAAATGTTTCCCAGGGGGTGTTTCAAGTGTTCTTGGGAAAAGGTATGTGCTGCATTTCCCAGGTATATTATTATGCAAATAAAGTGTATATATTTAATCAGATCACATAGGTCAATTTATTACCAAACTCTTCTATCTCCATACAGTTTTTAGTAAATTTGTGCTACCAATCGCTAAGAAGAAAGTCCACAATTTCAGAAAAAAATAAGTCAAAGCCCTATCAAAAGATTGCCTGTGTTGACTCTACAGTTGGTTCTGATTTCCCACCTTCCTCTGTAATCCTTGTCTGCAATCAGAACTGATTCATTTCCCTCCTCTTTAATTAGCCTCTCCCTTGCTGGATTTTAGTCAGTGACTCATGCAATTCTTAAATCCTCCCCAAAACTCCAAAGCCCTCCTGCAACACCCTTTCCTTCAGACCTCTCTGTAGCTTCATCTACCTTTGCTTTCTGCTCCCAAAGTGAATTACTTGTCAGTTAGTTGAGGTGACCAACCTGCCTTGTCTCCTCTTACCCCCATCCTAAGAGGCCAATCTCTTTCCTTGGGAAACCAACAACCAATTCTGTTTAATCAAAGTTTTATTTTTAATTTTCTGATTTTTGTGGTAAATATCCAGAGAAGGAATATGGTGATTTTGCTAAGTAGAATTTTTTTTAAAGGTGGTGTTAAAACCTTGTTGTAAATAGGGTGACAAGGTGAGGTGAGATTTTTGACGTGTGAAACCTTAAGTGATGGTTTTGAATTGTTCAATGAGCTACATTCTATACAAAGGCTAACTTTGCCCTGAAATTACATAGCTCTGGGTTCAAATTTTGGTGAAGTAATTCTGGGAACATTATTTAACTCCTCTGTGACTCATTTAAAAAATAAGAGGGTCCATACTATGTTAAAGTGAAGTAAATAAAGTTGCTCCATGTCATAATTATGTGAGGTGCACTGACGCAGGTAGCGAGATACAGAGAACTGTAACAATAGTTGCACTGGTAATGAACGTCATTTTTTCTAGTAAGCAGGTGTGTTCAAGCATATCTAGACACTCAGTTCCGCCAGGTGACAATCCTCCCAATGGGTCCCAAAGGCAGATTCATTCCAAGCTAGGGGAGAGAGCTCTCATGATCTCTGGTCAAAGGAAAACACTGCCAATTTAGGGAGAGAGGTTTATAGCAAAGGAACACTGGAAAAACTGATGGCCCTCCCACTAAACATCTCTGTGGATGCCGCCCACCTTTGTAACTGGCATACAAACAGGAATAAAGAAAGTTCACTCACAGGGAGTCTCAACTGAAGTGTACTGGACTATTGGCTGAAGAAATGGAATTGTGTGCCAGCCCTGAGAAGGCTGGAAGGAGCAGAAAAGGGTGGCTAGGTCAGCGAGGCACGCGGCACTCCTCTCTCGAAACTGAAACCTCTGGAGTGCTCTTCACCTCAGCTAGACGCCTGAATCTGGCACTGCCATGTTGTGGGTATGTGCAGACTCACTAGTGCACAGCCTAGCGAAGGGCGTTTCTCGTGGGCCATTGCGAATGAGTAGAGGCTGCAGAGAGATGTTCTTCTATATGATTATTCCTGTGATGTCGAGGCAGAGGGTAACTGAAAGGATTACTGCATTCCGCACGCTTAGGACTCCCATGTAGTAGCTAAAAGGACTTTTAAGTTAATCTCCTTTCCCCCTAATCTACGATCCACAAAGTAAATCAATTAATAATGTATTTGCTATATTGCAGCTTCAATATAAAGCAACTTAAATGAATAAAGATCATATAGCGTCCAAGCATATTCCATGACATAGCCTATTAAAAATAAATTATACTAATTCATATTATTGATTGTACATAGGGCAAATAAGCACAAAGCATTTATTACTTCCAAATACATTTAAGTGAACTCTCTTAAAGAATTGAGTATATACATTTAAATTGCATTTTGAGCTTGAGAAATACCAAATGCTCCTTTAAAAAAATGTTAGCTACTAGGAAACACAGTTAAGTCTGATTTTAAGGAAGCACTATTGTCTATAATACAATTCAAACTTATTTTAATTTTAAAATTTTGTGGTTTTCTTTGAGATAGCACCGGTATTATCTTGTGTAAGTGTGACCCTTTACACAGTTCACAGCACTGTTTATAGTGTTTACAACACTGTTGTGCAACAATCGTGGAAAACATGTGAAGGACCACACCTCCCCTCTTAGCGGCACTCCCTGGTAGCCACAATGAAACAGTTAAACTTCTCTTGCACATTTTTTTTGAACTCTTGTTTCTCTACACTCCAAGTATGAGTGAAACCATCCAGTATTTGTCTTTCTCTTTCTGACTGATTTTGTTTAGCAAGATTGCCTCCAGGCCCATCCATGTCACAAACGGCAAGAGTTCATCTTTTCTTAATAGCTGAGGAACATGCCATAGCAAATATCTACCGAACGTTAATTCACTCATCTGTCATCAGACACTTAGGTTGTTTCCATGGCCTGACTACTGTAAATGAGGCTGCCTGAACATAAACACACGTGGCCGCCTGAACATAGGAACACACTACCCTTAGAATTAGTACTTTTGCTCTACAAGCCTTGTTCTTTTGACTCACTTCAACTGACACATAATTAACTAAAGCAAGCCCCCAAATGTGTGTCAGTAAACAACATGCTTAAAAATTAATATTTAAATATGACTTTATGGTTAATGAAGTTTGGAAAATGCCCCTAAACCCATGTCTTAGTACTTGAATTGAATTGACGAATCCACTCACATATTAAAACACCAAAGAGTTGTTACAGTCAAAGAAATTTAATAGGTTTACCCCCAAATTCCAAAGTCTACCAACATGAACTCAACTATTTAGAATAACGACTTTTAAAAGCCTGGTCTACTTAAGTTTTGAAAACGCTTATAGAAAGGTATTTTTGTAATATTCCAAATTTTAATCAGTTGTGTTTCTATGTTTTACTTTTCTAATTTTTAGCAAAAAAACCTAATTTTAACTATCATCTCATAGATGTATCTGGATTGATATTAGATAAAAATATGAAAAATATTATTTGATTCATAGCTGTTACTCAGTAATAGTGGAGTTCACTTAAACCTGAAAAACTAAAATGGCATGCAATTAGTTCAGTTCCAGATTGATACTACTAAAGACTTACTTCTAGAAAATTGCTTGCAAATAAATGTTCCTTATATTATCTGATTTTTGACTCAATACATAGGTTTTATAAAACCAGTAATTTGAAAAATTCAGTCTCCTAAGACTTTAACGTTCACAACAAAATAATGTTACTTAAATATGGAACAAAATTCTTTCTAGCATTAATCTACCTGGAGGTGGCTATAACAACACGTTAGGGTTTTCTCTCCATACCAACAGACCACAAATTCTAATTAGAGCATGCATCCATGGAGTAGGTGTTCAGCATATGTTTCTGAAAATGAGAAGTTAAAGTGATTTATCTTATATAGTGATTTACATAAACCAGCAAATGTGTCTGTATAGGATACTATAAAGATGCTATAGGCTACTATAAAGATGCTATTAGAAATGAATATTCAAATTGTCATAATACTTAGAAGAGAATATTTAAAAACCTTTAAAACATAGTCTGGTATCCATTTACAGTCAGTAATTCTTCCATATGTTTGTACTGTGGATGATTACACTAGGGTTTCTGAATCCATATTTTAGCTATAGAGCCTTCATTTCTGGTCCTTATGCTATTGGAAAATAAAACTGTACAAAATTTTCATATGTCAGAGATGAAGGCTAAATTAGCATGTTTCTTCTATTGGAAGATCCTTTGACTGACAGAATGATAAGCGATGTGTATTCACACTGAATTTCTAGATAGCGCTCTAAAAAAAAATATGTATATTACAATTGGTCCCAAATAAACATTTACTTTCTGTGACTACTTTCATACATTTCCTGAAAAAAAAAAAGTACAAAAAGCAACCACCAACAAAAAAAGTATAAATCAGAGGCAAAGGATTCAGATGTCCAGAGAAAAATCTATTAAATAAATAGATGTGTTTTTAAAAGTCTCCAACTTGGGTTAGCTAAATTGATTTATAATCTCTAATTTGTTATGCTGTACTGAGGGGCAGAGCATATAAATCTACAAAGCTTGCTCAGCATTTATAATTATGTAGCTGTGCGATGCTGAATACAAACTGCCTCACTAAGGAAAGGGGAAGGAAGAATACAGTGTTGAAAGAGAAGAAAACAGAGCACACATAAATATTCAGGAATGTTTGTGCCACTGCATGAAATAAAAGTGTATGCATCAACCAGGAATCCTAAGTGTATCCACATCCTTAACTGGAGGGCCAGGGGATCCTGCAATTAAATATTCATCCAAAGCTCCCTGCCTCAAAAGGTACTGCCAGAAATTCCTCTGAGAATCTGGCCATGCAGCTGTAGGCTGTGAAAGGGGCCTCCGTTTCATGTGGGTCCTGCCGAAAATCAGCCACTGCCTGTGACCATTTTGAACAGTTCCCAGACCATCACTTTATCAACCTGCATGGTACAGATTATTGAATGGGATCAGCAATGCTTTCACACTGAGCCATTCACCAACACCTACGAGTTCTCCATTTTATCTAAGTGTCAAACCAGAGTATTCAGGAAAAGTGAAGACAAGTTTGCACCTGGAGATTCTTGTTGTCAAGATTCTTCCAAATGTCCAAGAAAAAATACTAGAGAAATAGAAACATCCCCAGGTGGCCTTTCAGAGTCCACTTATTTGAATCAAGATTCATACAGCCCTTTCTACACAAGTAAATATTCAGTTTGCAAATACCTCCCAAACAAAATAGCATTGGCTTTGAAAAAAACGCATTCTAATACTTCAAAAGCTTTCAAGAACTGCCTAGCACTTTAAGTCAAAGGAGACACTCACATGTGGCTGTGGAGACAGGTGGGAAGTGCATTATCTCTTGGATTTTAGTGCTAAATAGAATCAATGCATAGGTCACAGGTGTTCTTAATCTGTTTTATTTTCATTCATTATTCAATTAAACACCCACTGGCTATCGTATTCACTAATAGTGTCTTTGCAACAATGTTCTTTCATTTTCAGAGGTTTTAGCCTTGATCCATGATTCAAATGAAATATTTCCACATGAGTGCCAAAGTGATTCTGGAAGTAGCACTTTATAGTTTGGCCAAAGATAAAAACATCAGTTCATAAGTGGAAGAAAACATCCTGTCCCTGGAGCGATAACTTTTAATCATAAAATTACAGGAACATTAACATTGACATAATTTAAAGCAATGATGCATTAAAAGTAGGAAATCCAAGTCAGATTTGGAGGAAAGTATTTCTAAATCATGAATCCAATTCTAAATTGAAGGAGGAAGAGAAGGCAGATCATTATTTAAGAAACAGTATACAAATTAATAGTGAGTAATGATTTAACTGCAGAATCTTCAAAAGGGAAGACAATTAAGAGACCTGAAGAGACCAGGGCAGCTAAAATATTAATGAAACAAAAGCTAAAACTGATCAAAATGTAACTATAGAAAACATCGGAAATTAGATTTTCAAGTAAGAAACCGCATACTTTTTAGACTAACAAAAAGGATATTGATATTAGAATCCATACGGGGTTTAGTATCATCTAAAATATCAAATGGCATCTTATTTTTAAAAACTGATTAAAGAGTTGGTACCTAAATGCAATACTTATGCACGACCCATAATCAGTTAAATAGCCAGAAATTATCCCTAGAGACTATCGTGTCGCTAGGGCCACTACCGATCTGAAAGAGTGAAAAGACACAGGGTGGAATAGACGGCAGAGTCCTGTTACTAGTGAGAGGCTAGAGACTATGCTTTATATTTGTCTTGTTTACTCCCAGCACTTAACATCATGTTGGGCACACAATAGGGGATCAATAAATGCTTGGAGAGTGATTGATCCATTCACAAATAAGTGCATTAGGTGGATAATTAGTTGCCATGGGGAAACGAGTCTCCCAGCATTCATTTTCTACACTGATTGAAATTAAGGAGCAGAATATACAAAGGGCTTTTCAGCCTCTGCAGTTTTCTTCTTGCCTTTGAAGAAACTGCAACCAGCATCTTGATTACAATTTTGGCACTGTGATCACACCATTCTTAATGCCATATCTGGGATTGGTTCTGATTTTGATAAACTATGTACATTTGTGAAAAGTAGATTCTTATTATAGGCAATAGGTTCAACTCATGACTATTGAATATATCATTTCTTTTACTGATGCTTTGCAAGTATTCATCTGGATGCCTGTATTTCATTTTTTGCTTTCACCAAAACTTCCAGTGATTTTTTCAAACTTTCCATCGATACAGACCAGCTACTTTGTTCCAGTGTATGAACCTCTCTTAACTGGATCTCTAGATTTTGTTATGTAAATGCTGACCTCAGACCATTTTCACCTCTGCCCTAGACCTCACCACTACACACACACACACACACACACACACACACTTACCTTAAATATTGTACTGACTCTCAACATGGAGCTTTCAGCATTCAACTTAAGTTCTTTCTTTGTTATATATCCTACATAATCCATCAAACTTCATGGTTTACATTAGTTCAACTGCATTTCTTTAGAATATTCTCCACTACTTTTCAACACTGGCCTCACTCCATACTGACTTTCCCCTACAAGACCTAAGACTCATACGCCTCCTTATTGCTAAAACACTGGTAGTCTTTTCTCCTCTCTACTTAGAATTCCCCATCTCAAGTCTTATATTTTCTTTGAAGTGCTTTTGAAGACTCCAGGCAAAGTGAATTCTCATTATGTACCCACTGGTTTGGACATATAAATTCATACTTCACTGAGACTTTCATTAAGTATATTTTGTACAATTATGGTATCTTTTTTCTTTTTATTTCATAGATCTTATTACTTGACAAAAGTGAGGTTTCACATATTTCTGTCACTATTTAGGACACTTTGGAAAATATTATAGTTATTTAACAAGTGTTTATTAAAAGGAAATATACGGAAACAGAATTTGTTAGGATCATATCATAAGAGCTGACAATCATTTGTGTTTCATAATCTTTGAACAGTGCAGACATTTGTATGTGAACCCTTAAAGAAATGAGGTTTTTCAATGGTCTCCTTCATGCCACAGGCCTCTGGAATGTTCTCTCTCAGTGAAAAATATTGATGATAGGGATTTGGCTAGAAATACATATTATGAGATTTTTTTTTTCTCCCATGTCAAGGAGTGCCAAGCAATAAAATAAACAATATCCCTTTCATAAGAAACACACCCAAGTAAGAACACTGTAAAGAATTTGGAACATGCTTTTCTTTTGGCACTTGCCCAACTAAAATTGCTTAAAAAATAGCCAGGCAATTCATTTCTGATAAAGATCCCTTCTTTGGAAACCAGTGTGTGGTACACATACTCTTGTCTCAATGTGACTCCTAAAATATAATCATTCTATTTTAGAACAGAAATCACATTTTTTATTGCAGTATTTCTCTACATAATATACAAGTAAACAAGACTCATAGCCATTTGGAAAAGAGTCAAATGTGGCAGCTCCTTTTTATAAAAATAGCAGGAGGGGTTCACAAAGGTGCAACAACATAATACTGTATGCTGTGAGATAGGCTAAGGGTTTAATGAACTCCATTTTCCCAAGTGAATTATGTGCTACTTTTGTAAGGCACTGCCTTTTTTCAGGATGAAGCATCAACAGCAAAAGATGCAAGTCTGCTATCTATGTTTGTGTTCTTGTAAATATATCTCCCAAAATACTGGGATTTAATGAAAACAGTGCAACGTTTGATTGAGATGACAAACACTAAATTCAACTCAAGTCTTTACCTAAATATTTAGCCTTGCATGGAAATCACTAAATTAGGTTATATAGTCCATGGTTATTTGACACAGTAAGTTATATAAATAATCCACAGTGAAAATTTGCCAGTGTTGAAAAATTATTTTTTATATTCATCATTTTCTAATGTTATAGTGATTCAGGAATGAAACATTTATTAAGAATATTTTATGTAGCTAAATGACAGACTGCATTTAAGAAGCAAAAAACATATGGGTGAATCTTCAGGACTTTGAATTTGGCAAAGAGTCTTAGAAATAGGACCAAAAACCTGCTCAACAAAATTAAAAAAAAAAAAAACAGATAAATTAGAGTTAATCAAAATTAAAAATTTGTTCTACAAATGACACCATTAAGAAAGTCAAGGAAAAAGAAAAGAAAAATTTTAAATCATGAATCTAATAAGGCAATTGTATCTATAACATATAAAGAATGTTTCAATTCAATAACCAAAAGACATATGAGCCGATTTAAAAATGGGCAAAGGATCTATTTCTCCAAGGAAAATGTACAAATATAGAGACACATGAGAAATTGAGAAATTAGATAATAAATTAGAGAAATACAATCAAAACCATGACTGAATATCACGTTACACAATCGGGACAAGATAGAACACAAAAAGACAGATAAGTAACACTGAAGACATGGAGATATGAGAACTCTCATGACAAATGGATTTAAATTCTCCCGCCCTCCCCACGAGAACCTATTAAATGAGAGTGCAGAGAAGACACTCGAAATAATTGTAGCACAACTGAATAGCCTACAGGCTGTTCTGTTAGTTTTTACAAGTACTAAAGGAAATTGCTCTGTAGTGGCAAAGCCCTAAATGTTAGATTTAGTCTCTTCACTCCCTCTATCATTATTCTTTTTTAAAAAGATTTATTTATTTTTGCATACAAGAACTGGGGTACAGGCCGGAGGTGAGGGTGGAGGGAGTAAAAGGATTCCCCAGAGACAGAGTGGGGAGTAGAACAGGTGGATCTACCGAAATACTCTGCTGTGGGGAGACAGGAGAGGTCTGCGGCATCGTGTGGGTCACCTCCCTGGCGGGACGCAAACTCAGGCTGCAGTGGCTGCTGACAGCTTCACAGTACTGAACTTCAACCCCTTGTACCACCAGGGAGGCCCCCATATCACTTCTTTCTGTGGTGAAATGACCACTGGCATTTAAGTCATCTTACAGCTGCCATGTTAGAACATAAACACTCAGTGGCCGAAACAGCACAGTCACTTCATATGTGCTCAGCAGCCTCATGAGCTCTAATGTGGCATTAATTTCACACCATCACTTTCTGTCGTTTTTCCAACATGCAGACTGAGGGCTTTATTTGCAGATGATTCTGAAATGGGTTTCAGCAAATGCGAGTAGAAGTCAATAATATACCATGGAATGCTAGCTAGTTACTATTTATATGCTATCAGGACAGATATCGGTCAAAATTATCATACTGTTATACTACAAAGCAAGTTCATAGAGCTTTTTCTTTATATTGCTGTGTGCATGTGCGTGTGTGTGTGTGTGGTTGTGTTTGTATGTGTAGATGTTTTGATCCCTCTACAAAGCTTCAGGCAGGGTTTCCTCTTTTTGAACAGCCATTGTCACCTCTTGTCCCTTAATTGAAGTTTTACTCATCTTATCTCACACCGTCTTATCCAAAACAGCATTAGAAATGTTCTATTTAGAAGGTGATATGCTCATTGCGGTCAAAGCATTTTAACATATTTATAACAGTGAATGCCATAATTTTTCTTTTGGAGATTTATATTAAAAGAATCTTAAAACAGGGAAAGAACTGTGTAAATAAAGAAAGTCATGTTACCAACTGGGTTAGCTACAAAGCAGGGGTCATAAAATCAATGTCCGATAATGTGAGCAGGCCTCATAAGCAAATTATGACAGCTACTTGCTAAAAACATGAACCTATCCAAGCCATCAAAAACACGGGGAATACTGAACAGGTGTGGATGCTTAAACAACGATTTTATAATTTATAATTTTATAATTTATAGTTTATATCAGCCAATGTAGCATTAATTCCAGGGTGTTAAAAACAGAAGATTGGCTCCATTAAAAAAATATATTTATAGGCCCTCCCTGGTGGCACAGCGGGTTAAAGCACAACACTGAGAAACTAAAGCCACTTCCGCATGAGTTAGATTCCTGCCTGCCCCGGAGGTGACCCACCTGGAGCAGCAGACCTCTCCTGACCCGCTCGCTGCTCCCCTCAGCAGTGTACTTCCTCAATCTGCCTGTTCTGCTTCCCACTCTGTCTCTGGTAAAGGCTCTCACCACCCCTGAGCCTCTGGCCTATACCCCAGTTCTGTATGAACAAATAAATAAGTCTTTAATATATATATAGAGAGATAGATAGGTAGATAATATATTTGATAGATAAAGCATAAAGTGTAATTAAAACTGTGAGATTGGTAAGCTTGCCTTCTCTGGTGAACCTCTGCCAGTTTTTTACTCGATCTTTCTTTCTTTTTTTTTTAAAAGATTTATTTACTTATTCATACAGAACTGGGGTACAGGCCAGAGGCTCAGGGGCGGTAAGAGGATTCACCAGAGACAGAGTGGGGAACAGAACAGGCAGATCGACAAAGTACACTGCTGAGGGGAACAGCGGGTGTGTCAGGAGAGGTCCACACCACACCATGTGGTCACCTCCGGGGCAGGTGGGAATCAAACTCATGCGGAAGTGGCCTCAGCTTTTCAGTGCTGTGCTTTAACCCGCTGCTTCACCAGGGAGGGCCGATCTTTCTTTTATATCATTATTTCAATCTTCCCTTTGAGAGAATCTCCTATACAGCACAGATGGGAAATGGTGGCTACATTTTCCACACTCTGGTACAGACAGGTCATCTGAGGTTCAGTCATCTCAAGCTTTCTCCTAGGGCTTTGAGATTTGAGCTTATATGTAATATATGTTAGCTTATATGTAATATGTAAGTTAGTATGTGTGATTAATCTCAACAAGTGCATCAGATGGGCATCACAACTCAGCATGGACTTCATGATAGGTTTTGTTGATGTGGGTTCTGTTTGTCCCCCAACATCCAGAGGTCCTTTTGTTTTGTCTTCATCCCAATCTTTCCTTCTCACTGTAAGAAACCTTACTGATTTATAATCTAGCATGTTTTCTCATCTATTTTTACACATAGGACTTCACACAATAAAGTTACACTCAAATAATATGGTGGACAAAAATGTGCATAGACACCAATGAAGAAGAAATGTTACATTTAAGGAAAAGATTGCAGTGGACTAAGAGAAGTCAAAAGTTAATGAAAAATCAAAGAAACCAGAGAGTACTAGGTTATTAACTCAGCTTGAGGACGCAGGCAGTGAGAGCAAGTAACGTAGGTAGTTAAGCTCAGCAAAGCCTAAGCAGAGGTTGCTTTACGATTCTAGACAATAAAAACTCCCTCTTAGCCCTGTAGATTTTTAAGACTTAAGGGAGAAGGTCTCTGCTTCATTTCAACTTTGGTTTGTTTTTCTTTAATTAACGTGCCTGACATGTTGATGACATTTTTCTTTATATGCAAAAGGGCAGGGTTGTTATAAAAAGGGAGGGATGGCTAACGGACGCTTGCACAGACAAGCTGGCAGAGAGAGCTGCCCCCAGAAAGGGGCAGGATTGCTTTAAGTCCAGCCAGCGCAGGCACTGGTAGCACAGGACTGCTGCCCTTGGTGATATTTTTCTTCTCATTTTGGAAAGCACGGAGGTTTTCTGCTGTGACACCAGAGAGAGGTATGTGAAAAGAAGGACACAATGATCTTTTTGTTCTGTAACTGAAGCGCCTCAGTCTTACTGGAGAAAATGACACTAGGTAAAACTAAAGGACTCGAATGTGAGTTGTTTCTACTTTTTCACTATTATGGATATTGCTGCCATGGACATTCTATGTTTGAGTCTTTATATGAATACATATTTTCATTTTTCTTGGGGATTTATGAAGAACCGAGTTGCTAGGTTATATTCTAGGTCTAACGTTTGACGTTCTGAGAAACTACCAGATTATGTTAGCAGAAACGAAACACATTTTTTCTCGAGCCATGGAGAAGGTTTTTGTGCAGGGTGTTTCCCTCCCTGCTAGCACCCCCTCATCCAGAGCTTGGCCAGGCTGACGGCTCTGAGCAGCCGTCCCCGATAAATGCTCAGTCCAGGAGAACCAGCATGCAGTTCAGTTGGGAGATTTCAGCGACGGCTGTCCAATCTTTTGACTCCACAAAAGAATGGGTGTAGGGCCTGGGGCACTTTCTCATAGAGGAAATGAGGGGTCGAGCCTGTGCCAGGCTCCTGCCTTGTGTAGGGCGATCTTTCCCTGTCCATGCTTAACTGCACCTTTGCTCATCAAAGCAAAAGTCTGCATCAGTGACTTCCCAGCATGCTCCAGTCTTCATAGTTTAGATTGCACAGGGGAGGGGTGTGGTCCTTTTACTGTACCATAGGGGTAATTAAAGTTCAGTGTTCTTCCTGGGCTTCTGGGGTTGGGAGCAAGGGGTGCCGCTGGCCATGAGGGACCAACACACACAAGTGGAGTTGCTGTCTCTCGTCCTGAGAGTGAAAGTGTTGTTCCACCCAGTTATCGACTTTGTGTTTCCTTGGCAACGCTGACACCAAGGCACTGTGGGCTGGTGTGTTTGGGCCTCTGCTCCTGCTGAGGGGGATTCTGATTATTGTGCTGTCCTCCGTGCAACTGGGAGATTTCAGCTCTTAATACCAATAGATTGTTCTCTCTGTGGGATCCTGGGAAGTCCCTGCCTATCACTATAGCACTACATGTCCTTCGATCAATACAACCCTAACCTCCAGTTCCCTGTTTTCAATTTTTCTGAAATTTTCTGATTTTTGTTTTGTTTTGTTTGGGGGGTGAGGGGGAGAGGATCAAGAAGATCAAAGCATCCAATGCAAAAGCATCATCCTACCTGGTCAGGCTCAGAGGAAAAATATATTGAGACAATCTAATCCCTATATCACCATGGACCATTTTAAGGATATGATTCCAGAAGTGGACAGTGTTGATTCCTTTGGCTACTGGCTTGACACTGAGCATGAGCTGGTTATAATTGAATTAACCCTATGTCCCCCACCCCCCATGTCACTACAATCCTTGTGAGCTTTTCTCTCTCTGCTTTGTCCCAAACAACTTTACTCCTCCTCACTAGAGAGTGGAAATCTGGCTTTCTAGTCCATGCAGAGAACAGAGAGAAAAACAAGAGGGCCAGATGCACACAGTTGGACCCTCAGACTTTCAAGAGATTTACCGAAACTCTCCTGGGTAAATAATGAAAGCAGGAAGCTATCATTTCATTAAGGCTTTGGAGACAACAAACCTCCTTCACAACACTATAAAAGGCTGGGTATAAAAGGGAGTGTGAACAATAGCATAAATGATCTGAGGCAACAGCAAATATTAACTAGTGAGACCTTGAGTGGAAAGTTAACATTCCAGCAGAGACCAGCCTCAGAAGAGAGCGGGTGAGGCACTTCAAAACACACTTGTGCAAACTGGTCAAGGAAAAATCCAGAGACAGTAAGGTTGGCCACCAATTCAAAGCAAGAAGAAATGGGACTTTATATCTGCCGCTGTCCTCTTATCCAACTCCATGTTCTTTATTTTGTGTGGCATGAAAATAGGACTTGACATAGACTGTAAAGGAACAGAAATACTGAAGGAATTATGTGGCACAGGCCCCTTAGAGGGATGCTGAGGAGACCTTGGGGATTTCAGAACCTTTTATCATATTGAGAGGTGCCAAGGAAAAGAAGAAATGAAACTAAATCAGTGGTCTCACTGTCTTCTTTAGTGTGGGGATTTTGAATGCTGTTTTCCTTCGTCATTTGGAGTGTGGGAACTTTGGTTTACAGCGCTGTGTGTGAGGCATCAGCTGCCACTTCCCATATGCATCACCACATCACACCACCATACTACACCCTCCCTCCCCCAGCCTGTTCTGCCCCCTCCCTGTTTTCCCCTCCCCCAGCATTACTATATTGTCTCGATGACTGTAGCAAAAAATGTAATATTAACCTCAGAAAGTGCATGCATGTGTGTGTGTGTGTATGAATGGGTGCATGTGTGTGATTTGTCACACTATAGAATGTCAACTTTGAGGTACCTAAGTTTCTGGAGATAACTTATAGTAAAAGTGGGAATTTCTGGCTTGTGAATATTTTGTAGTCTTATATTGGGGTAAGCTACACTAGAGTTTGGCTGATTTGATTTATGTTCTCCCTGGATCTGTTGAATCTAAAAGGATGAATTGTTTGGTCAAGACCCAGCACAACAGGGTGATTTATAGATATTTCTAATACTCAGTGGAATCATGATCAAAGGCTTCATCAAATATTTTATCAGGCAACTATTAACTTTTATTTTTCAAATAAAATTATACAATTTATTTTATGAGTTCTAGTTTAGCTATGTTATCACAATCATTTTTTTAAAATGGAAGAAAAAATATAAAAGGGAAAAAATCTAATTGTATTCACAGTTTTTATACTGAGTGTTAATCATGCTCCATTGCTGAATTTCCCTCTTATTTTTCATGTTTGAACATCTATTTTTAAAAATTTGCAATCAATATATTTGTGTAAATTTTCCCTTCTTGACCCTGTTTCAGAATGAATCAATAGACTAGAAGCTTATAAAAGTAGGTATATTTGTTATTTGATACATCTTACCAAATTTCTCTAAAAGTTTACTCCATTACTGAAATTACATAGTTACTAGTTTAAAAATTTTGATTTTAATGCTAGCAAACCAATGATAATAGATAATAAGATGGTAACATATAGTAGATAATTTGTTAAATAGTTGTAAACATGAAAAAAAGTGTGAATATGGAATTGAATTACTTCCATTGCTTAAGTTTATGTCACTTTGCACAACCTTATTTTGATGCCAAATGGGTGAGAACATAGTTCAAAAGAAGAAAAATATGCAGCATTGACTTCATCATCGTGATTTGTGTGACTCACTTATAATCTTTTTAGGTTAATGCCAATGCTAGAAATTTGAGAAAAAGTAATTTACATGAGCTCACAAGTGTTTGGGAACATTCAAACAAGTATTTCTTTTGAAAACCATTAGTAGGTTATTACTCTTAACAAGTTGAGTGTGCCAACCTGAGTCTCACTTCTGGACCAAAGACGCCAGTCCTCTCTAACTTAAGCAGTGAAAAGACAATAGTTATTATTGTTATGCCAGAGGCATGATTAAAATTTGAAAATGTCACATTTTCTTTCTCTCAGATTGAAAACAAGTCTTCAACAATAATTAGTCTATTTTAAGTCATGGACTCTCATTAAGTCTGAAAGGAATGGGAGCTCTCAATTCTTTGAAATATTAAAGTAGACATTATCTAATCAGAAAACAAAATGTTCCTGAGCCTCTTTTATTTCTTCAATATGCTAGGTTATGATCAAAGAGCTAAGATTAGAATTAAATGGCAAAATAACACCGTAAGAATCTCATCTAGCATCATAATCAACCTAGGCACAGAAACTGTGATCTACTCTATTTTTTTTTTGTTTTGTTTTGTTTTAGTGAAACAAGTGTTTATGATATGCTAACTGGATGTCAAGTAGTTCTAAGGTTTTGAGAATGAGAAAATTATACAAGACCCTGCCCTAGAGTTCCTCATCATCTAGTAAGAATCCTACCCTAGACTAAGCAACTACAAGCCAATGTCAGGTGGATAAAGCTCATTTAGTGGGATAAACAGGTCGAGGCCCAGAGGAGACGTTCAGGCTGAGATTGGGTCCTGCGTCCTATATTCGAGGCACCTTAGCAAAGTCTTAAAGGATCTCATCCCAATAACGTTAATCCAAGCTTGGGAGTGGAATGAAAAATGAAAAGATTCTAAAGAGTTGAGCTTGGAAATAGAATGCCATGGTAGGGACTGAATGACGCACAGTCCCAGTCTTCCAGGGACACTGTCTGGAGAGACATCAAAGGACAAGCTGGGGACAGCATGACTGACATGATGTTGAGCTGCAGATTATCTGATGGATCTAAAAAGCCCATGCCTGCCATTGCCATTCAGAGATTGTGGGTGTTGACTTCAAACAAGATGTAGATGGGCAGACAATTCATAACATATATATGTTGTATATTTTTACTTCAGTAATTACGTCTAGTCATTTGGATAAAGGGACTAATTCTTTAATTAAGATCATCAATAAATAAAAATATACTTGCATTGCCCAGCAATATTTCAGACAAGACTCAAAAATCTTTGTGCTTTAATACTACAGATAACTGCACTAAAAATAAAACAACTAAACCTCAAATACATGCCTGTGGCATGAAAGTGGAACCATCTTATGACTAATTGTTCATCCTGAAAATTAAGGAATGTTTAATCTTAAAAATGTACCTGTGCACAAAAATGTATCAGCATATAGACCAACACAAAAATATAAAAGATAAGATATAAAAATAATAAAATGAAAAATGAAGATAAGATAGTTCTTCAGAGAATTATTGAAAAGAATGAATTAGGGAAAATCAAATCAACTCAACTCCAGAAGTGGCATTTACAATACAGAATTAATGAAGAGCTATTGTGCGCAGACTGGAAATGTCACTGCATATGTCTCATTTTCCAACACAGACAGAATTTTTTAGAAATGCCGTTACCACCTCCTGTAAATGCCATAACTCCACAAGCTCCTGTGGAAACCAGAACAAGCTTTGCGCAAAGTTGACTCCAGAGAAAGGTGAGGTCCTGGAGATCAAACAGCACAATGTGAAAGGAATGCAATTTTGGAGTCAGTTAAAAAAAATATGACACGTTATTTTAAAAGTTTGCAACATTTATTTTTCCTAATTTTTATTTTCAAATGGGCCAGTTCTGGGCGCATTCCTTCTCAGAGCCTTCTGTTCCAGAGACATTGATCACATGAGGTACTCTCAACTACCTGCCGCCTCTAGAAGAGTGTGGAATTCCCAGAGAGGAAATGTAGTTCACTCAGCTTCATTTCCTTGAGATTCACTGCCAAAGTAGTGTTTTTATGCTGAACCAGAGTTAGCACAAATTTATATAGCGTGCAAAAATGCAGGTCTAAGCAGATTAAACCAGGCAACCAGGTGCCATGGATAATAATCTGATATTGAACATACACACTGATCTAGAGCTGCTGAGCTGGGAGCACTTGCTAGTGGGAATTAGCACCATAGGGTTGTATACACTCTGGAGGAGTCTCGACATCTAAATCTCTAAGTGAGTAACCCGTATATATTCCGGATGTGCAGAGGTCCTCTCGATGCAAAGCTCAAGCTATTTCTCTTGTTACATGTTTCCCTGTTATACTCCAGTGTGACCCGAACAGAGTCAGATGGTATCTTATTAGACTTTAGATATAGAGATGAAAATCGCGGCCACTATCAAATAGCTGGTCTAGTACTACGAGAGGCCGGGTTTTGATGAGATAGTCAGGTGGTCACCAAGCTCTGGTCCTTGTTTTGTCTACCCAGCTTCCCTGTTAATGTATCTGCTACTTGGGGAGTCACATAAGTTCATCACCCTCCTTCTAACTGCAGAAGGTAGATGTGAGGGGGACATTTAGCTCTGCAACAGGCTTGAAAAGATAAGAGAAAGGATGTTGAAGATGAGACTGGAGCCAATATTCTCCAGGTGAAGAGTTATGGCTTGAGCTGGCCACATTTTTAAAATTATTATTATTGAATATTGTGAACATTACACTAGGTTTAGAAAAGATAACACACTTTTAATTCATGATTAGCAGTACAGTCAGTTTCCCAGAGAGCTCTCCATGGCCTCTTGATCTAAAATTTGGAAGCCTTCCCTGCTGCTTTTCTGTTTCATTTTCTTTGACTTTATTACTAGCTAAAATATGTTTTAGTAATTTATCTTATTAATTAAAGTCTGTCACTTCACAAAATCTTCATGAAGTCAGGGGTTTTTGCCTCTTTTGCTTGATTTTCTCCCAGTACTAGTACACTGAGACACACAAGAAATGCTTGTCAAATGAGTATATGAACAATTTGCCCCAGATCACAAGGGCTCTCTAAGTTTAAAAGAATTAAAACTGATGTTGTAGAATCTTGTGATTAACTCTCATAGAAAGTTCCAGATTTTAGTACAAGTATTTTCTACTGGGTACTAGAGAGTCCTTGTCCATCAAAACAATCTGTTTAATAATAAACATGTATGTGCTTATCGACTATTCCTCAAAATTACCTGTTAAATAAAAATCCTTTGCTTTGGAAACCAGGTTGTCTCAAATGAACTTGACATAAGCTATTTTTAGAGAAAAACCAACCAAAGTAAAGTTTCTAACAAAGCTTTCTATCTGTTACCATGATGTCAGGGAGAAAAATAATTAATAAATGTGCATGAACTTGCACATGTCAAATCTTATTTTTGTTGGGAACTTTAGACGAAAGAAATACTATCCAAAGTCATGATTAATATTTACTAGCAGCATATTGATAAAAAAAAACTCAAATATTGCCTATAATTGAAGCCAATGAGTGAAAAAAGATAAGAAATTTGCTTTAAAAAGGATAAATTCAAGATATTCAGTTTTGTTACAGAAAAAAATGAAGCAGAGGGCAAGAATATTTGCAATAAGTTAAATTTATACTAAAGCCAAAAAAATACAATTTCTACAAAGGGGTATGTTTTAAAATTAATAGATAAGGATAAAAATAACTGCAGAAAATATGTGAAATGATAGAGTGGAAAAAGGGATGAGAAGAAGGAAGGCATTGAATTAAATATGAGTGATGACATAAGGGTAGATTTAAATTCTTGAACTTAAGGGAAATCATCTGAAATGCTGTTCCCAGAGGAAAATGGTGTAAAGGTTAGTACAAGTTTTTCATTGTGGCCTTATATCATCAAATAACAGGATAGAAGAGCGAAGACTAGGAGAAGTCTTTGTATCAGAATTAACTGATACATTATATCTTCAGCTAGATCCATAGTCTAACACTGATATATGACTATGCTCATTTATCAATAACAACTATAATTATATGCCACATTTAAATTAATAAATCATGGCAAATGAATTATTTCCCCAATAAGGACAAAACTAACTTGATTGGCAAATGAGTCAGACCCTGAGGTCATCTTACCTCCTGCATTTTCTGTCATTTCCACCTTACTAGCTACCTTAGTTCTTCTGCAGAAAAAAGAGAAATGTTCAGAGCAAATGTGGCTACAGGGTAGTTATCTCTGCCTTATAATTAAGTATGCTGTTTCACTGGTCCCTAGGTCCCTAGGGAAAAATGATTCATTTTAACAGGATAGCATATCTGGGAAAGGGAGAGGATGTTCTTCCCAGTAAACCAAAGAGAAATGTCATTTCCTTAAAGTTTCCCTTCTATAGCCAAATTGTGCCTGTTCATTTCAGCTCAAATATAGGACATCTCTTGTTTTAAGTACTAGATTTTGGATACCAAGAATCTTCTCAGTTCAGTTTTAACTCAAAGACATTCAGTATGCACCTTAGTTTGTGTTGGAGTCTGCTGTGTTATTGAGGCATATAATGATGTAGAAGACATAAATCTCTCCCCTCAAGCATTTTATAAAACAGTAGGGGAGATAAAATGTTTACGTGGGTGATGATACATCAGAAGGTACTAGAAGCATCACAATAAAAGACAGCCACACTAGAGAAATTCACCAGGGGTTGTGTTGGCATTATTGAGTGCTGAATTGGTTGGGCAGCTATAGTATTTAGGATAAAATAAAAAAGAAGACAAGAATGCTTAGGATAGATTGACAAGTTGTGGGATTTAGTTTCCTTCTTTGAAGGAATCAGAGGCTAATTTCTTTCAAAGTCTTAAGAACCAGTGAAAACCTCATAGCCAAATATGTACAGCTCAGAAATGAGCCAGACATTAAAAATCTAGAGTGTGAAGTGAATTTCAAATAGTAGTGAAATTCAAAATCTCCATCATCTGTTCAGACACGATCTAGCTCAACAAACGGATCAGTTGTAAGTCAAATACAAATCAAAATAAAAGTATATTCTAAAGTATATCATCAAAGGAAAAGGAACATAGAAAAATTGGAAACTCCTCACCTGAGAGAGTGTGAAAGAACTAAAGGGCAATGATGTCAATCTTCTGTAGAGGGAGTTCACCAATGGCAAGGCAAAAAGTGCCTAAGTTAATTTTTCTTCTGCCCTTAGCAAGGCTAAATATCACCTCACCAAAGTTAATATTCTATCCCAATTTAAAAAGATTTCCGTGAGTCAGAATTTTCTGTTCATCTCTTTTCCTTTAGATAGTTAATAATATTGGATAGATTTAATATGCCACTAAAATTTTTCACTCTATCCATCTAATTTGACATGAGAAAATTTATAGTTCATGACTTAAAGAATTGAATTTAAATGTATGGAATACTTATTTACCGTAAGCGTTTCTTTTTTTTTTAAAGATTTGTTTATCCGTACAGAACTGGGGTACAGGCCAGAGATGCGGAGGGTGAGAGGATTCACCAGAGACAGAGCAGGGAGCAGAACAGGCAGACGACAAAGTACACTGCTGAGGGGAGCAGTGGGCGGGTCAGGAGAGGTCTGCCGCGCCATGTGGATCTCCTCCGGGGCAGGCGGGATCGAACTCATGCGGAAGTGGCTGTAGCTTCTTAGTGCGGTGCTTTAATCCGCTGCGCCACCAGGAGGGCCCCAGTAAGCGTTTCTTTTTAATGATACCCTGACCCTTCCCTCCCTTCCCCTGCTTTTTTTTCTCCTTCTGTTTTTTCTTCCTTTCTCCTTAGTTTGGCTTTGATTATTGGAGTCCCTTTCCCTCTTCTTACATACAGTATATTTCTCATGTATAGTAACTGCCTACAACTTTTCATATTGGCTCCTTGAAAAGTGAATCAAGAAGTTAAGATATTTAAAGCACCCGATTGTAAAACCATTCAAGGTTCTGTTGCTGATACTGCTTTCTCTATAATATAATCTTGTAATTTTTGCTCTAAATTCTACAGCCAATTCAATCTCTTTTAACAACTTGGGAGACCTTTTGAAACACATATTTCAGTCTTGGTAGATATAGCAACAATTTTGTGTGAGAACAGATGGCATAAGAGTTTGTCTCCCA
This sequence comes from Condylura cristata, assembly GCF_000260355.1. Taxonomy (NCBI): domain Eukaryota; kingdom Metazoa; phylum Chordata; class Mammalia; order Eulipotyphla; family Talpidae; genus Condylura; species Condylura cristata. The sequence goes on along the minus strand of NW_004567104.1, from coordinate 70,440,522 downwards.
GAAGGAAGGATGATTGGAGGCCATCCTGAGATCTGAGTATCACAGACTATCACCATGAAAACAACATTTTCCATTCCATTTTTAATTTTTCATTTGTTATGTGAGCATGCAAGATAGTGGCAGTTCAGACTTTAAAAGATATATATATATATATATAAGGACCCCAAACAGATTGAAAAACAAAGTCTGAGGCTGAGTTCACCATATTAACTCTAATTCATGAGTTTAAGTGTATTTTTAACTTGTAAGTTCTTAAATGGGGGGGATCACTAATATGTAGAATATAAAGTAACTAAACTGAAAGTCAGATAAAAGCAAGCTTAAAATTAGAATCTGGCTGCTGACTACATAACTGAAGCTCTGGGGGTGGAGAGGGACTGAGCAGGGGTAAGAACAGAGAAGGAAGCACAGTGGACCATGATGGTGGACTAGGGGTGAGTTGGTGGTGGGCACATTATGATATTAACAACTGATGGAGGTTAATGCCTCCATTAAAAATAAATAATAGGGCCTACCTGCTGGTCTACGGATTAAGTCTGAGTGCTATCACCATGACAGCCTGAGTTTGATCTCCAGCCAGGGAGCTGACCCACATGGCGCAGCAGACCTCTCCTGTCTTCCCACTGCTCCCCTCCGCAGTGTGTTTCAGTACATCCACCTGTTCTGCTCCCCACTCCTTCTCTGGTGAGTCCTCTCACCCTTGTACCTCTGGCTTACACCCCATTTCTTGTATGTATAAATAAAATAAATCTTTTTAAAAAATGAAGAAAACAAGTATATTTTTCTTTCAATCTTTTACATCATTGGACGATGGATAGTGTCACTGTATTTAAGCTAAATTGCCAGATGGCCTTCACGATCTTCACTGTATTTTCCATGGCTTTTATTTCAATGATTCTCTACAGGTTAAAACTTTCTCTTAGGCCCCAGAGGAGTCTTTGAATGTCTACCTTACCTTTTATTTACTTTCTTGAGGCCTGAAGCATTTTTGAGACTCCTCAGAGCTATGAAAGCAACTAGCTTTTCTCCCCGGAGGAAATTTGAACAGCTCACAACAGCTGGTAAAACAGCTCAATTCTTCTTTCTTTTCAAAGATGAAACCAAAGATGAAAGAAGGTGATTTTTCTAACCACTGTTTCAGCCGGGATGCTCCCAACACCTTCAAGATCAATCAAATGGAAAATAGTTCTTCAGCTCAATAGAGAATAGAGATCCTGCAATAGAGAAAGAAGAAAGCAAGCAGAAGATGCAGATACGCCCACAGTGGGATAAACTGACTCGTAAGCAAAAAGAAAGTATCTAGAGATTTATGAGACCCAATCCGATCTGGAAAAATAAGCATATAGTTGTCAATTTAACCTTGAAATCTTCTCTGGGTGTGACAGTCGTGTTTAAGAATAAATGTCTTGATATCTTCCAATTTTCAGTGATACTTGATAAGCAAATCTGAACTAAACTAATTTCTTTAACAGAATCCCTAAGTGTAGTATGATTACAGAGTTCAGCAGACATTAGCAGTGAATATTTAATTTATGTGTCAATTTGTTACACAACTACAGATTAGGTTGGTGCCATCATGGTGATATTTTGGTCTCTCTGGTGTATTGGGAGCTATATTCACAAGATCTACTTTCATGAATAAAACATCACGGAACCTACTCCAATGTCAGTTGGGGCAACTAAAGTAAAAAGTGTTCCAGACAGAAGACACCATTGAAGTGGAGATAACATTAAGTGGGACACCATTGAAGTGGAGACACCATTGAAGTGGAGATACCATTAAGTGGGATACCATTGAAGTGGAGATACCCCTGACTGGGCATCACATAGAGCTTCAGGACCTAAGAAAGAAAAATTCTTCATTAAGGTCATTTTCTGTACATCACACTAGCTGCTATTAAGGCCAGAAACAAGGGTCAATTTACCAACACATTCTTTATAGAGATGCAGTTCTTCTTTAATGTATACTTAACTAAGAACCAAAGACATACACAATGCATTTCAAACTGTAAATAAAAAAAAGAATAGGCATTACAGTTGAAGATTTAGGAACCTCCTGGTTGTGCAAGGGGTTAAGTCTCAGCACTGTTAAGCTTTTGAGTTAGATTCCTGGCCAAGGAAGTGGCCCACATGGTGCAGCAGACTTCTATCTCTCCCATTGCTACATGCAGCAGTGTATTTCAGTAGATCTACCTGTTCTGCTCCCCACCCTGTCTCTGGTGAATCCCCTCATCACTCCTGCACCTCTGGCCTAACCCCAGTTCTGTATGCATAAATAAATAAATCCCAAAAAATATGTACATTACAATTTAGATTCCAAATATATGTATATGCCTGTGCACACATATAAGTGGAGAGGAAGATACAATTAAAATATTACTGATGCTTTTAATTTTTTCTGTAATTTAATCCCCTTACATTTACAGTTTATTAAGTATCCTATGTATGATGACTTTAATCTTGGTGCCTAAAAGCCTAACCAAAAAGGTATTAAAAAGAAGTGAGAGCAAGTCCTCCTTGATGGTGAAAAGGGTTAAGACTCAACAACTATCAATCTATTATTGCCACTGCAGCACAAATTCGATCCCCAGCCAGGGAGGTGACTCACATGGCGCAGCAGATCTCTCCTATCTCTCCCACTGCCCCCATTGTTCAGCAGTATATTTCACTCAATCAGCCTGTTCTGCTCCCCACTCTGTGTCTGGTGAATCCTCTCACCCCTGCACCTCTGGACTATAACCCAGGTCTTGTATGCATAAATGAATAAATCTTAAAAAAAAAAAAAGTGAGAATGATACAGATGCTGTAGATCATGGTGAGCACCGGGACATAGAATCATGTTGGAGAAAATGGAAAATAGGTCAGTGCTTTAGACCATGACAGTCTTTACAAAATTAAATATACTCGTACCATGTGATCCAGTAATCATGTTCCTTGATATTTACCCAAAGGAGCTGAAAACATGTCCACACAAAAATCTGCACATATGTGTTTATAGTAACTTTGTTCATAATTGCCAAAACTTGGAAGTAATCAAGGAACCTTCTGTAGATGATGGTTAAATAAACTGTGATGTCGCCAGACGGTAATGTCATGGAATGAGCTATTAAGCTATTCAAAGGCATGAAGAAACTTTGCATATTAGTAAAAAAGAGAGATTTTAAGTTATGTGACATTCTGAAAAAAGTCTCCAGAGACAGTAAAAAGAATGATAGTTAGAGGTGGGATCAAGAATGAATGAGTTGTAGAAGAGAGAGAATATGGAAGGCAGTGAAAATACACAATATAAGCCTACAATGGGATATACCCATCATCCTACAATGGGGTATACGCATCAGTACACCATTGTCCATGCCCACCTGCTTCCTACCTCCAAGAATGAACTTTAATGTAGGTCCATTGATTATAACAAACACACATATGTGTGGGAGGGAGTTGTTGGCCATGGGGAGGGTATTTATGTGTGGAGAAGAAGCTTTTCTTTGTACTTTCTCCTCAGTTTTCTTGGGGAACTAAAACTACTCTCAAATTATATAAATTCTTTAAAGAAAAAAATAGGTGTGAAAATCATTTAAAAATAGGAAAATAAAAATGGGATAAGATTAGTGCCCAAAAAATGTAAATGTTTTATATGTCATACCTAAGGCTAAAAATGATTTTAATTCTGAATTTTGCTCAAATTCTGTGAGTTTGCTTTGAGCTTTCCAGAAAACTTGTCTAAAATTTCAAAGTATTCAGAGAATAGAAAGTAGTATATTCAAGGAAAAACATAGTCAATTTTGGTATTAGGAGCCAAAAGAAATCTATGTGTCTTTAGAAAAGGAGGACACGAAGTGTATAATATTTCCACAGCAGCCTGGCAGCAATACAACCATGGTTTATACCTCTATTTCTTTGGGCTAGAAATGAGCTATATGAAAACCAAAATATATTCTGGGGTGAAGATGGTCATTTATGGTGGGTAATATAAAATGGCCCAGATGGATTCCAAGTTCTATATGGTTCTAACTTATATTGCAAGTTGAGGTAGCTGCATAAAAGACTAGATAAGGGACAGATCTGCCTGGTGTGTGTCCATTCACAGTCCATCTCCTGCTGAACCTTGAAAAGTCTTAAGATCTGATAAATTCTGGATTCTTTTCTCCTATGAGAAACTATTCTAGATGGTGAAAGAAAGATACTTTAACAGAAGCCAATCTACTTATACAAGAAGGGGTTCAAGGAAGAATTTGTAAAAGTTGACCCAAAACCTGGGTCAAAGTTGTCACCCAGAATTAATTCTGGTTCTAAGCGAACAAACCAATGACCAGTAAAGGTCCCCCAACTTTCTACACTAAGGTGTCTAGAGTGGTGACCCCCCTAAAAAATTGTAAATTCAGTGTAGCCAATTATTTATTGTAGATTATTCTCACACACACACACACACACAATTTATTAACAATCAGAACCTGTCACATACCAATGTAAATTTAAGATGTCCCACCTAATTAAAAGATTTTCATGATCAATTCAGAGATAAATGAAAGCATTAATGGGCTGTTTAAAGCAGTCAGTATATAAACTGAATAAATGATGTGGAGCATCTAACCCAAAATGATGAAAATATTTCTAGAATACTTGATTGCCTTTTATTTTTCCTTGGTAGTAATTTAACAGCACAGTTAGTTATAGATTAAGTTCATTCCACTTCATGACAATAAAACCATGCCATCTGCATCTATAATGATGTCCTTTTTCTGCTTGCTATAAGGAAGGAATGCACATGAGCTAAATGAAGGCAATCCAGAGTAATTAAGATAAAGGGAAAAAATATATGTTTTACCCTCCTGGAAAAGTGACCTACACTATGAATGTATTGTTTCTCCTAAGCCTGGACTTCAAAAGAGTTCTGTATAAACATTAATAAATATGGTTCTCTAAGAGCATGATCACTGCCTTGAGGTTTTTACTGTCTTGAAAACAGATTGAAGTCACTTAGAGTAACCATATATTATATTTCATTCGAACGAGGTGATAAGGAATGTAACTGAAGAGTTACCATAGAAATGAAAAGATTATGAGAAAATGGGAAATAGCGTTCAGTCTATCCTTGTAAATTCCTGTTGGTTGAAGCTGCTGAGAAATGAAAGGAAGCATCATAAACTTAGGAGATGCTTCTATTTAAAGATAGCAGCCTATTTGCTGGTAAGTGAGACAACCCTCTTAAGATTGTCAGATAAAGTGTAAGATGCTCAAATATATTTTTATTTCAGGTATTTTTTAAATGTAAGTATATCTAAAATGCTACATGGGGATTACTTATACTAAAAAAAATATTTTGTTCATCTGAAATTAAAATGTAACTCGGCATATTCCATTTTTTTTCCAAATTGGAAAACTTTATCTCTTAGAACACTTAAATTTTCATAAAATGGAATTGCAAAGAGTGTGTGTGGAAGTTAATTGGTCGAAGCAGTAATAAAGTAAAAAGTTTAAATAAAAATCTGCTCAAAAGAAGGTAAATGAAAACAACCCACATGCCTCACAAAGACTGACTAGATAAAGAAGATGTGTCATATACATAATGGAATACTACTCAGTCATAAAAAAGATAGAACTGTACCATTTGTGATAATATGAGAGACCCTGAGAGAATTGTGCTAAATTATATAAATCAGAAGCACAAAGTCAACTACCATATTATTTCACTCATATAAAGAAATGAGACTAATGGAAAAAAAAAGCAAAACTTTAGATTCTGACAACAGAATGATGGTTACTAGAGGCAAAGTAGGGTAAGGCAAACAGGTACAGACCCTATCAGTTGGTGATGGATAACAATCAGACATTTGATGGTGGCCATGGTATGATAAAGGTGGTGACTTTGGTGTAAACTTCTATCCCTTAAATATAAACAGTATTGTAGAATTACCTCAACAAAAATAAACAAATAGAAAGTAGAAGTGATAACATTGGCAAAGCAAATGATACTGAAGTATGAACTAGAATGTCTGATAAGGATCTGCAATGAAGAGAAAGCCAACCTGCCTTGACAACAGTGTGGAAAATTCTGAGCTGGGAAACATGGAGAGAAATTAATACAAAGTCTCCAGTGTGAAAAGCTGGTATCCTGTTTCCCAACACCTATACATCACTGCAGACATCAAAGCCTTTACATCTCCTGAGACATTCATAAAAACCACTATAACAATAAACATCTTCTGTAAAGAAATTGAAAGACCTGTTTGGTACAAATAAGGTAGTGAAGAGAGAGTGCTTCCCCTTACAATGGAACTGGTTTCTCAACATCTCCCTCCAAAGCAAAGCCTTTGAACAGTCATGTTCTCAGAGATCTGTTTCAACTTTTCTCCCTGGCGTATACTAAGCACTCACCCCAATCATATTACGATTATCACTGTAAAGGTCTTGCTACTAGAACAGTAAGTCAGCAGGCTCAGAAACAGACTGCAGGAACATCCTGGGCTGGTAGCTGTACAGAGAAGAGGAGATTGTTCAAGCTCAGTTTTTGTTTCTCCTGAAAAACAAGCAGAAATTCAAAATAGATTTTATCCTGATGGATGTCTCTGTGTTTCACTGGAAATTTTTCAGTGCTTTAGTTCTTGAGAAATTAAAATTGGGAGAAGATATTGTTAGGGGTGGGGCAGGAATCCTAACATTATTACCTCAGTTTTTATTGTTGAGCCACCATATACCAGATTATTGTCTCATAAAAGAACAAGAGCCCCTTGACTACTCTGGGGAAATTCAACAGGGAGGTCTTGTAACATTAAAAGCCTTTATCAAAAATATTCTCACTGGTTAACCAAATGTTTCTATTGTGTCCATAATTAATCAACACTAAAGAAAGGTCCAGAGGGGTATAGACCCTTGGCAATCTATTAACAAATATGTGTGTAATTAAATTCAGTCCTTTCCAGGTGTTTTATTTTTTCTTTTTGCATGAATATTTGTAAATAAGACTTCACTGTTGATAAAATTATTTAAAGAAAGCATGGAAAGGGGTGAAGACAAAGCATAGCTTTTTGAATTAGGTGAGATTTTTAGCTCATTGTTAAATAACTCTGTCCTCTGCAGCTCCATAAAGACTCACTGAAAGAAGCAAGCTTTTTCCTGAGAGAACAATGGGTGAGAAATGAATGTGCAAGAGATGGGTAGAACAGCTGCATCCTTTAGAAGCCAGCCCTGCAAAGTGACACTGGATATTTCAGAAAGCTGTGGCCCACCGACAGCCCCAGCCTGCGGACCTACTGTGGGGGACACCCCAAAACAGCAAATGAAGCGAGAGTATGCACCTGAGACCTCTGAGAATTTTACACTTAGCAAAAACATGGTGATTTCATTCTGAAGCAGGAAGAAATTGCTGAGTGGCAGACACTGGACATTCTAGGTAGGAAGGGTTTAAAATCATCCATGACTTGTTTGCAAAGCTCCCTCCCTTCATTAATAGAAGCAATTTCTTGACTCCTATTACTAAGGTCATGAAGCTTTTCCTACCAACATAGACCCCTGATGAAAGATCTATAGTAATATTGCGAGTGATCAGGAATGTTAGTAAAAAAGAGGCTGTGGAAACAAATAAGGAGCGAATTTCCTTGGAAATTTGAAGAGCCAGTGGTTTTGTTTGTTAGTTTTGTTTTTAATCTCATTTAAGCTAAAGGTTTTGCAGAAGCAAAGGTAGATTCTGACAATTGTGAAATACAAGACTCCACACCTGTCGTATTTAGTATCTTACATGTTGGAGGGTAGTGGGCCACTCACTAGATTGGGGGAAGATCGGAGCAGCAAGAATCAAGGGCAGGAAATCTATTCCCACTGCCTCATGCTGACCTCATGACTTGGAATGCAGTGGAAGGATGTGTGAGGTCAAGCTAGACTTTGGTAGCACAATGTGTGCTCTCTCTCTGCCCATGCATGCCAAAACCCATTCTAACCCTATAGACTGAGAGGTGAAAGAGTTCCCAGTTACCCGGATGAAGTCCTCTTAGATCTGTCTGTCGTCTTTGATTCTGCGATTCTGTAGCAGGCCAGCAGAACCACTTACACCCAGATTTATCAGACCATAAATGTGTGTCTGAGCCCAGTTCAGGCCAGAAGACCTGTTGATTCATGAGCAGTAGTAAATGCTTAGGATTAAACTCACTGAAATTTAGTTGGCTTGTTACATAGCAATAGCCATTTGACAAGGGAGAGCTGTAGCAAATTAGGACACAAAATGATCAGACTGAGATTTCCTTCATTTTTATTACATTTATGTGGCCAAACTTACTGAAAGTTATCCAAAGCATGGAAAATAAATAAAAATATGTAAAGTCATCCCAGGAATCAGACTGAGAAGAGAAAGCAACTCTGCTACAAAGTTAAATCCTTTTCCAAGATCTGATGAGATCTATGTATTAAGGTAATATGACTTTAAGACAAAGTTACATCTTATAGGATTGCCTGCCAATGCACTAGTGGTTGTATCAATATATTGGAGGATAAAAGATTAAGTTAAAGTGCAAGGATAGGGCCCTCCCTGGTGGTACAGCAGGTTAAAGCACAGCACTAAGAAGCTAAATTCACTTTAGCATGAATTCGATTCCCGCCCCAGAGGTGACCCACAAGGTGAAGCAGACCTCTCCTGACCCGCCTGCTGTTCCCTTCAGCAGTATGCTTTGTCAATCAGCCTGTTCTGCTCCCCACTCTTTCTCTGGTGAATCCTCTTACTGCCCCTGCGCCTCTGGCCTATACCCCAATTCTGTATGTATTAATAAATAAGTCTTTAAAAAAATGCAAGGATAAACTAATTCAAGGATCATACCCTTTTTGTAAGAATCATTCAATGTAAGGGGAGAAAGAAAAGGAATTGGCTTATCTTTTGATACTGAAAATAAAATATCCTATCAATCTCTTTCATTGTATCAATATTGTCTCTATCCTAAAATGCAGATAAGGAAAATAAACTTCTGTCATCTGTAATTCAATTTCCTTCTCTAGGATGTTACTCTCAGTTACTTTTTCTCTGCATCAGACTCAAAATGCCCAATTTCTTCCTATCAGAAGCTCATGGGAAAACAAAAATATTAAGGGACTTCATTGAGATCTCATCAACATCTACAGAGAGTTACCTCCTTTCCTGGAATGTACCTCTTAAGGAAAAGTAATAGTACACATGCAATGAAATAGCTAGGAGGTGACAGACATGAGTTTTTCTTGACAAATGAAAGCATGTTGGTTATAATTCACTTTGACTGTGGATATGTGTGGTCTCTGCAGGACAAGCTCTGAAGGTTTCCTTCAGGTGAACAGGACACAGGTCCAGTTGTCCTGTCCTCCGGTTGGTGAAGCAACAAACCCTTGAATCCTCTTTTGGAGGATTTTATGTCTGATGGTATTTCCTAAATCCACCTCTCCTCCTCACTTTGAGAACCACAGGAATTATTGCTCCAAAATAAATTGAAAGGTTAGGAGAACAATTCTAGAATCCCTGCCATTCTTCACTGGTTGAAATCTTTTAGAAGATAAAGTAAAGCTTCCATTTCCTTTGTAGACAAGAGCCTGTTACTTCTTGGAAATGGCCAAATTGTTCTTGTCCTCATCATTCTTCCCTTGATCAAGAAGGAAGACTGGATGACATGGGTTTACAACACAACTAATAATTCAGGAGAACAAGTTCACATCCCAGATGCATGTCACTATATCACTCCCACCACCAGAGCCCTAACAATCTTCCTTCCTAAACCACCGGGGCCCCCCCTCCCTTTTATTCCAACCCCACTCTCCCTAACCTCCTAGAATGCTCAATTCTCCCATATTTGTCAAGCTAGTTTTGTCTGTTCTTTTGTTTTGTATCTTTATATGCCACAAATGAGTGAAATCATCTGGTGTTTGTGCTTGTCTTTCTCTTTCTAACTTATTTCATTTAGCATGATGCCCTCTAGTTCCAAACACAAATGTTCTCTCTCTTTTCTTAAAGTGATGCTGGATATTAAGTATACAACTTAAGACTTGATTACACTTGATACTGAAGTAGCTATTTATACAGAAATTCATCTTTCTGACTAGAGGCAATAAAGTTTCCGTTTTTTTCCATTAAAATGTCTCAACAGCCTATGTTACCTTTCATTATATCTCTCACTCTATCTGGCTCATTCCCTTTACTTATTCATTCCTTCTTTTGACTTGCATCGATTCATGGCTTAAAACAATTGATTTTTCTTGACTAGCAACCCCAGGAAAATAACTATCTGTGGTTTATAATAAGATTTATGCAAGAGTACATAAATCTGAACATTTCTTTTGATTTCCCATAGATAAATTGGTATATAATAGCTTCTAGAATTTCAGTCAAATGTCAAATTTATAGATAACCTATGGTCAATTTATTGCACTCTTTTCAGAATAAAGTTAGCATATCAGTAACCATATAAAAAATGGATATCTTACAGAAGCATTTATTTAGAAGCCATTACCTCTTCTTGAAGGAAAATGCACTATAGAACTTAAGTATCAAGTTAAGTAAGACTCCCTAACCTTAGATTTTTTGATTGTGAAGATACAGCAGCTGGTTTTGTGAGTGATTTTCTACTCTAGTCATTGTGTCAGAAGTGGAGAATAAGATGATGAGAAAGGAAGTTAGAAAAATGTAATGCTTAAATAGTTTTGCTCATCTTTAAATTCCAGTGGGAATTTAAATTCCAATTCTAGGGGATTGAAGCACACAATCTAAATTCCCTTTATATGGAAAAGTACTCCAGCTTTCTTGTTTTCAATATCCACATCCTGATATCATTTGAAAAGATCATTAATACACCCACTGACATAAAAGGTCTAAAAATGAACAGGCTTTGAGAGATGAAGCCAAGGAAGAGTGTTGGCTCGGAGAGACACCATTGTCTTTGACAGGGGGAGATGGTGACATCTGCCACCAAGGATGAGACTGCCTCACAGCTTCAAGTTTCAAGAGGTGACAGCACACCTGAGTCACAACCTGTGACTGAAGAGTATACTCTGCTGCAAGGTAAATTCATGAGAAACCTTTGTCCCACTCCTTCACTAAGCAAATCTTTTCCCTTCCAGGAAGTGCTAGGTTATTCCTACCTGGCATCAGTATTCTTTATTCTGCTTATTTGCTGATTAATACTTTCAGGGTAAGTGAAACTTATTAACTTCTACCAGCCAGGAGCAAATATTTTTGACTTCTCAGGATAAGTGACCAGAGAGATTAACGACTGTTGGCGATATCACACAGAGACCATACACATTCTACCATAATATTTACTTGTTTAACCTTAGTAGCTTATTTAATCATAAACATTTTGTCAAGGACAGAGACCAATGTCAACAAGGACAAATTTTCTATGAGGACTATTGTAAGCAGGATAAGGACAACATAGATAGTGTAATTTTCAGATAAGATACACGTGCTTCCTCAACAAGCTGTGATGGTCTCTTGCTTATCTTTACTAGAGACATAGAGAGGAGAGGAGTTATGAAAGCTGCTCTCCCTCCCCTAAAAGGGATATTTAATGAAGTCACCCTCTTCATCTTATGGAATTAGTTAGGTTTTCTATGACCCATGGAGCTGTGGTTTATATGGCAGAGGGTTAAGTGCCCAAAGAGTTGGGTATGTGATGAAGACATGAAGCCACTAATCTCATTAACCTGGAATCTGTCCACTTTCAATAGATCTTTCAATATCCAGTAAAAGCTTTTCCTTCTCATATATTTTCAGTTGAGTATTTTACTGCATGCATCTTAACATCTTCAAATTAGCTTTTCTTCTAACTCATTGTTTGTTTGACTCCTCACACTTTATGAACATTTTTCTATGGGGACATACTAGAGAAATGAAGATCCATTAACATCAAATTCACACTTTAACTATTTATTCAAAGATTTGATAAGCTAAAAGGGTAACATTATTGACCAAAAAGAATTTCAGGGATTAGGCTCTCCCTGGTGGTGCAGCGGGTTAAAGCACTAAGAAGCTAAAGCCACTTGGACATGAGTTCCATCCCTGTCCCAGAGGTGACCACATGGTGCAGCAGACCTTTCCTGTCTCACCTGCTGTGAGTGTACTTCATTGATCGTCCTGTTCTGCTCCCTGTTCTGTCTCTGGTGAATCCTCTCATCGCCCCTGCACCTCTGGCCTGTACTCTAGTTTGTATGCATAAGTAAATATGCCATCTTTAAAAAAAATTGCAGGGATTAGAGATAAACAGCAAATAGGCATACTCTATCTTTTTATTTCATTTTTTAAGAAATTAACAAAAGTATCTCCAACAGGTAAAGCCTCAGGTAATAAAAATGTAGTATTTGGGATTACCCTTACAAGTTCATTAAATCAGATGCATTAATATGAATCTAAAATCATGGGAAAATATATAGTTTTTATAATCTGTAAAGAAAAATAAGACTGAAAGTTTTGAGGTGCCTAATTAATCTCACATTTTATTTTGAAGATTGAATATTATGTTCATTAATAGTGAAGTAAATGCATATATGTGTGAGACAGGGTTTTCTCATTCTTTCAGGATTTCAGTGAAAAAGCAAACACAGTTCAGTTGGTATAAGGTTGATCAAATAGCTGAGAGACATTTAATATCCCTTTATAATTGATTCAGTGTCAAGTAGCCATATCATCAATGAGCTGGGAGTTTATCTGTTTGCCTTATTTCCACAGACAGAGCTTCTCATGCTGCTTGGCTCGGTCTCCCTTGGTTTTCCAGTTTCAGAATGTGTACTGACTCATGTGGCTGTATTTATATCCAAGACAGGAAATAATGAATGAAAGGACCTATAATTTGCTAGCTGTTAATTTTCCATTTGCTGCACTTTTTTCATTTGTATCTATTTGAAAAAAGCCTGCTTGTCATTTTCCAAAGGAGAAAAGTAAAACCCAATCTACTAGATAACTCTATAATGAACTTGTGGATGAATGTTAAAATAAAGCAAAATAATAACTACCCAAAAGCCATTAAACTCTCTGAGGCTGCATTATGTCCTGTGTAATCCCTTTCATTTCCAGAAATATAATGACAGTTTTGCCTTTTTATTTTGATAGAAAAATAATCAAATTGCTTTTTTCTCTAAGCTGTCGGGCGAAGTGACATGTGGTAAGACCTTGAAACTATTATATAAATTTTAAACTTACCAATTCATTCATTTAGAGGAAAAAAAAAAGAGAGAGGGAGAAACATGTCAGAGTCATTGGGACAGTGGCTTTTAATTGGAAATTTGCACTTATAGTATAAAATCTTAGAGTCTCAAGGTTGTTACTTCCTGATGGAGACAAAGTCATTGAGAAAAAAAAAAATCTAACTGGCTTTCTGTCAGTTTTCTGGTCATTTATTGAATTAGCACTGCCCAGTGAATGGAATTGTTGTAACTGTTAACATTATACTTTCACACAAGCACCACCCAAATGAGTTGACCAGATAGCTTTTACTCCAGCTTTCCTTTCCAAAATGCACAATTTTGTTCTTGCCTCCTGGTTGATAAAGGCACGCTACATTCAACTCCAACTAGGATTTTGGCAAAACTTACTTGAATAATTACCTGAGTAGCCATTAAATTTTATGTAACTTGGCAGTTTTGCAACTCTCAAATGAATTGCTTATTTAAAGATAGAAAAGCAAAAGAGCTGACTTTTTAGAGTAGATGTAAAATTAAGGTTTTTAAAAGTAGTCCATCTTTTGCTTATGCTTTTAAATTAAAATCTCTGCTATCAAGAGATCCCTTGTAATTAATGTGAAACATCATAATTGACAGCTCTTACCCTTTACTTTTACCAAAAATGATGGTGTAAATTATTGTAGTATATAAATTGGAATGAAATACAGTATGTTTATTATTAGAGTGACATCTGGTGTAATCGGGACTTGCTTAAATTCAGGTTGTATGATGCATTTATCTACCTGTCCAGTTTAGTTGGATTTTGAAACATGAATTTCTTTTTGCCACTGCCCTTCCAGATTCATCCTCTTTTGAGCCACTTACCATTCCCATCATTTTCAACTTCTGAGATTAACTGTAAACACCAACTCTGTCTAAAAATTATCCTTCTTGCAATCAAAAATGTCATCTTCCATTTTTAAGCTATGAGTCTTCTATTCTGAACTAGAGTTATAGTACTTTTGTTCATTGCCATTTAGTGAATGTATATTTGCATTTTTGTGCCTTTTCAACTAGATTAGAAAGTTTTTCATTTCAGAGAGAAATGTATATTAAATTCAAATTATTAAATTGGTATTTATGGCTTTGCATGATCTGCATGATCTGGTCCCTATTCACCTTCCATGAGTTCATTTATATGCACACATCATATATCTGATAAGGGGCTACTGTCCAAGATCTACAATGATCTCATGGAAGTCAACAAAGAGAAAACAAAAAAATCTAAAAAGAAAAAAATAGAAGAACTAAATAAGCATTTCCCCAAAGAAAATATACAAGTTACTAATAGGAACAACAACAAAAATAAGCATTATTAGTGTCAGAGAAATACAAATCAAACATACATGTGAAAAAAAGCCAGAAGCAACAAGAGTTAGAGAGCAAGTGAAGAAAAGAAATCCCAGTGTACTGTTAGCGGGACTGTGGCTAGGTCCTATCCCTATGGGAAATTGTATCCAAGTTCCTCAAAATATTAAAAGTAGAACTGTCAAACAATCTAGCAATTCCACTCCTAAAGTATTCACCCAAAGGATGCAAACTCTAATTTGAATCAATCCATGCACGCCTGTGCTCATTACAGCACTATTTGCTATTTATTTACCAGCGAAGTTATAGAAACAACCTCGGTGCCCAAAGACATGAGTGGATTAAGAAGTGGTGGTATATGGAAATGATGGGATATTTATTGAGCAACGGAAAGAATTGGATGCTTTTTCTGCTGATCTTGGGACACCATTGGGGTTCACTTAAATAGAACCTAATACAATAACTTAGTATTTATTCATCAGTTTGTTGGATTATGTCTTTTCAAAAACGTCTACAGTAAAAAATGTGCTTACAAAACTCAGGATTATCTTCTAAACCCAAAGATGAATCATAGTTGGTTCATAAAAAAAGGGCATGTGACCAAATTCTGGCCATAAGTAAAAGGTGTTCACTAGAGCTTCTTAGTTGACTGAAAATAGGCTTGCTTCCTACTTATGATGTTGCCTATCAAATGTCTTCTTCATTGGCCCTCCCAAAGATAACAACTGTTAACCCCACATGAAATACCAAGAGCAGCTACTCATGCTTGGAGTCACTGGGAAGTAGATCAGGAGGAATCTGGGAGGAAATGGACATGGAGAAGGAAATGACGTGTGAAATTTCAGGTTAATCCTGTCAGCCTGCAGGTGAGCCAGTCACTACTGCCCTGTATGGCTAAAGCCTTGACAGAAAATTCAGCTTCCTGAACTGGAGAACCAGAGGATAAACATAAGGGCGACCATAGGTGCTAGCAAGTGAGGAAGAATTCTATAAAAGAATGGGAGGCGTAGGGAGGAAATGACTCAAATTCTGAGTATGAACTTTGCTCAGATCTCTGGTGCATCCCTAAAACATACATGCACAGCCCTTATTCAAAGAAATGAAGCTAAGAATGAAATAACTGAATGGAAATTTGAACAGTTGCTGAAAAGACAGCACGTGAATATGGAGTTCAACCAACTAAACTGACTGCCAAAAGAGCAGCTGTAACAACAACAATAAAACTGTTTTCTGGGTAATTTAATCAGATCCAGAGCCTCAACAATGTAAGTCACAAATGCATAGTATGATCCAAAAGTATACAATGAGCAGAGAGCCAGTAAAATGTGCCTTCTCAAAAGAAAACATAAATACAGCATGATCCAAGACTGCAGATGTTGATTTAATACAAAAAAAGTTAAAGTAGTTATAAACAGAGCAATGAAGTAAAGGAAATGTATGTTTGCAATAAATAAAATAACAATAGTTAAACAAAGGAAACAAATTTTAAAAAACAAAGAAAAGCTTTAGAAATATCTTTCTAAAATTTTTTTTAGAAATAGTATCTTAAGAAAATACTGTTTTTTCTTTCACTAAAATACAAAATAAATGAATGAAGAGTACATCTTAAAAAGATAGAAAACAAGACTACATTTCAGTAAACAGTAAAACAAAAACTAGAAGGAAACACTAAGCTAATATACATCAAAATATGTGTGTATTAAAATTTTTATCTGATTGTTCTTCTTTTTAAAAACTGTATACAAAGTGTTAGCAAGGATGTGGAGAAAAAGGCGCCCTTTACATACTGATGGAAATGATGTAGCCCTTATGGAAAACAGTATGGCAGTTTCTCAAAAGATTAAAAATTATCTGCCAGGCCCTCCCGGGTGGCACAGAGAGTTAAAGCACAGCACTAAGAAGCCAAAGCTGCTTCAGCATGAGTTCGATCCCTGCCCTCCCTGGAAGTGACCCACATGGCGTGGCAGACCTCTCCTGACCCACCTGCTCCTCCCCTCAGCAGTGTGCTTTGTTGATCTGCCTGTTCTGCTCAATGCTCTGTTTCTGGTGAATCCTTTCACCACCCCTGCACCTCTGGCCTGTACCCCAGTTCTGTATGCACAAATAAATAAATTTTTAAAAAATGACCTGCCATATGACCCATTAATTCCACTCCTAGGTGTCTACCCAACTAAAGCAAAAACACAAAATTAAAGGGAAACTTCCATGCCCATATTCATTGCAGTACCGTATACAATAGCCAACCTATCAAAACAACCAAAATAACAAAGCACAAAGGAATGGATCAGAAAGATGTGGTGTATGTATCCAGTGGAGTACTACTCAGCTGTCAAAAAGATCGGCTCTTGCTGTTTGCAGCAACATAGATGGAGTTGTAGGGGACTTTGCTAAGCAAAATAAGCCAGAAAGGAAAAACCAAATACAGAGTGGTGTCGCTTTTATGTAAAATGTAGAAGAATCAAAGAAAGGGTCAGGTAAAAATCAAAGAAAGAACTAACATTAGAAAGCTGACTATAGACCTGAGGCTACCGGAGGGGGAGGAGAAGTGATGATAGCAAGGCAAAAAGAGAACACAATGAGCTACAGCGCTGGTCTATCAGTGCATTGACTGATGGTGTGTGCAGTGTGGTAAAACGCCTCAGGGTGAAATCCTATACTTCTAATACAAAATGAAAGCCCAAGTACAAATAGCAAGAATAATAAATATCTTGTGTGAAAGAAAAAACATAAAAACTGTGTGTTTGCATCTCAGTGAGTCATAGTTATAGATGTTTTATTAATTTTATAATGCGTCAAATAAAAATAGCTACTCTATATAATGAAGATATTCCCATTCAACTTTGTACTTGTGGGTACATAAAAAGAGCTCAGTAAATGCTTGTTTGATTAATAAGTGAAATAAAATGAAAGGATAACTATGTAATGATGACTGTTCTTCATTTATTATCTAATTTAATCACCACAATAATACTTCATTTAGTCAGTGAGTTTCTATAGACTATCTATTATGTGCCAGACACTTTGCAGTAAGTATCATTACCGTTGCCTTGTTGTTTAGTTATTATTGTTGTTATCATTACAGGCTTTAGTATCACTTGCAAAAAAAAAAAAAAGTAGGAATTATAGAAATCTCCAGGCATCTAAACTGCAAAGCTGGAGTTTTATTCTACAAACTGAGAATTTCAAACTGCCTCTTTAGTGTATTGACTGTCTTGCCACTTTCTTCCCCACAAACTGGTATTTGCTGATCTTTTTAAGTGAGTGTACTTTCCTTGCATGCTTGGTCATCTTTTTTTCTTTTTTAAGATTTACTTATTTATGCATCCAAGAGCTGGGGTGCAGGCCAGAGGTGCCGGGGGTTAGAGGATTCACCGGAGACAGAGTAGAGAGCAGAACAGGCAGATGCACTGTAACACACTGCTGAGGGGAGCAGCAGGTAGCGCAGGAGAGGTCTGCTGTGCCATGAGGGCCAGCTTGCTAGCCTGGGATTGAACTCATGCTGCAGTGGCTGCAGATAGCTTCAAGTGCTGAAACTTAAACCCTTGTACCAACAGGAAGGTCCCCACACTTCATCATCTTGCTTAGTTAATTTCTATTTATTTTTCAGATTTCTGCTCAGGAGGCATTTCTGCAAAAACCTTCTCTACTCTTCAAGTTAATTTATGTTCCCACTACAGCCTGAGACTCTTTCAAAACACTTACATAAATGCATTGACTAATTCATTAAATGTTTTTCCATTATTTTTCTTATTTTCTAACTGACCTCTTATAATGTATGACTTATGAGGACAAAGCCAATGTCATCTGAACTACTGTTAATCCTAGCATAGTGCCTAAAAAATATTAGATGCTCAGTAAATAGATATTCATTGAATGAGTAAATGTGGCAGATAAGTCATAAACTTTGAAGTCAGATATGAGTTCAAAATGATCTTGAGAAAATCACGCAACTTATCAGGCCCTAATTTTCTTCACCTGTAAAATGGAAATGATGAAATAATGATTATGAGAAAGATTTTAGTCAACTTCCTGTGACACAGGTGGCACTCATTGAATACATTATTTTCTATTTAAAAATATTTAGCTTATTGGTTATTACAACCAGGATGCAGAAAATGTCACATTTACTTGATTAAATCTATGAAAATTATAGACACAAAATTTAGAAAAAGATTAATAACCCTTGAGAGACAAAGAAAAACAAACCCTAACTTGTGACATGACTTAAAAATCTAGACTATTCTTATTTCAGAGATAAGATGTTTTACTTACGCTTATACTGAAGGTTGAAATTAAAATAGTCACTGATTTTAAAAACAAAGGCTAAAATTTTAAAGCATGAAATAATCCTCAAGCTCAGTGAAGTTGTAACAGAAACCAAAATAAAAGTTGTTTACTAATATTAATAAGGTTCTAGAAATGAGCAAATGACTCTAAAAATGAACAAAGACAACCAGGATTTGTACATGTCAGTGGGGTGGGGAGAGTTTTGCTCAGCAACTGTCTGAGGGTAGTCCTTCTCAAACTTAACAGGCATAAAAATCATCTGGTCTTCTTTCAAAAATACAGTTCCTGATCTAGTAGTATTAATTTGGCTTGAGCTTCTACATTCAACAAGCTCCCAGGTGATGTCATCAGTACGGGTTTAAAGGCTACGATTTGAATACTGAGTTATTGAAAAATGAGCAGCCTGAGGAAAATCGGGGGAAATAAAATTATTTCTATTTTCTACAGATTGTAAAAGAAATAAGATGAGTGTTACGTCCCAAAATTCATCTTGACCACTATATTTTGAAATGATCAGGATAACAATAGTCTATTAAGCTTTTTAAATATATATATATATATATATATATATATATATATATTTGTTCTTGAGGCTGATTGTAAGATTTATTCACATTTAAATGTACACTGTATTCAATTCATTTCAACAAATACTAATTCATGGATTCTATTCAAGAAGGATCAGGCTGAACATTTGGGAGTTTACTCCAATAAATCACACATGTCCCTGTGTCCCTGGCCTCTTGTACTTCCTAAGGGGTAAAGACACTGATTAAAACAAACAAACAAACAAAAAAAAAACCTCAGTGTCAAGTACTAAATATTTATTTAATATTGAGTGATAAATAATAACTTAGAAGAAAGATAACCAAGGAGCGAGCTATACTCTCCTATGACAGCATGGCTGAGGCTTCTTGACAGAGGAAGAATTTGAATTGTTTTTGAAAGACAAGTCATGTAAAGACAGGTCTTCTGGACTATGTGTTTCAAAGCTAGAGGCTACAGGGATGACTTCCCAGCAGCAGGTGAACAAAAGCCTCCACTGCAAGTTGGAGGCAGAAGTTTATCAACACTGTTTATAAGGAGTTTATAAGGCTACAATAAGAGAGTCAAGAGTTGGTGGTTTGATTACAACACTAAGAAACCAAATACCTACCTGCAGAGAAACATGTATGTACATGACACGATTGAAAGTAGTCTGTGTGTTGATCCTCTCTGGTGATGCAACGGGTTAAAGCACAGCACTGCAAGCAAGCTGCAGCTGCCTCAATGTGAGTTGGATCCCTAGCCCAGGGGATGACCCACATGGTGTGCAGACCTCTCCCGACATGCCTGCCTCTCCCCTCAGCAGTGCATGTACTTCATCGATCTGCCTGTTCTGCTCCCCACTCTGTCTCTGGGGAATCCTCTTACTGCCCCTACACCTCTGGCCTGCACCCAAGTTCTGTATGCATAAATAAATCTTTCCAAAAAGAAAAAGAGGGCCCTCCCTAGTGGCATAATGGGTTCAACCCACAGTACTATGAAGCTATCATAGCTACTGTATCAGTTCAATAACCAGTCCCAGAGGTGACCCACATGGCATAGCAGACCTCTCTTGGCCCACCTGCTGCTCCCCTCAGCAGTGTATTTCAATAGATCTGTTCCCCACTCAGTCTCTGGTGAATCCTCTAATCCCCTGCACCTCTGACTTGTACCCCAGTTCTTGCATAAATAAATAAATACATCTTTAAAAAGAAATTTGTGTCAGTATTGTGAAAGACACATGAACAGACTAGTTGGTGATGGGTTGCATTTGTTAGCAAACCACCATGGCTGGGGGAAGAAAGAAGATGACAAGGTGAGGACAACCTCAGAGGATACAGGACTTTGTTTAATGTGACAGGGGTTGGAGATATGACAACTGTGTTTTGAAAACAGACCTAATAAAATATCAAGAATTGGATGACAGAAGAAATGAATTTTCAAATAATAGTAGGCCGTCATTGGAGAGTGGCATTGACTTTGACTATGATGATGCAGTCGCTAACTCCCAGAAGTGAGCACTGAAGCTCCCAGCCAGACAGAGCAGCACCTTCAGCAGCCAAAGTATGACACCGAAGGGGTCCTCTTCCTTGCTCTAGGCCTACCATTGCACATTATGACTAGCAGAGTAAGCACAAAAGTCATTTGGGCAAAGACTGCTTGAGGAATATCGTGCTTTGTTTTCTTGACACGTAAGACCAACCAAGTCACATGAACTTTTCACTGGAATTGTGCTTTGTTCACTAAAAAGAGAATCAAAAACTCTTTGAACATGTTCCAGCTACTAAGAACAATAGCTTATTCCTGGGCCACTAAGGTCATGTTTATGATGGAAGAAGGTGGGAGTTAACTAGAGGTGGGGGTAGGAATGATTAAGCTGTCATTAAACCAGTGATTGAACTTTCACAAGCCAGGAATCAGAAGTGGGGGCGGAGAGAATTAGCAAATCCTTACAGCACACAAATCCAACCGACCCCAAAGCAATAAAATTCCTCAAAGTAATAAATTGCATTGCAGAACAATATATAAGGACATCCCTTGTTCTGGCAAACACTGTTCTTGTCCTGAGACCGCCTATTGTGTCTGTGCAAATGCCTTTTTTCTTTAATAAACATGCCAAGTGTTGGGGAACAGAAATGGACTGCTCTTTCTCAGCGGAATCAAGGATCCTTTTATCCCCAACCCACATACACACCAATCTCCAACATTCAGATCCCGCTGTACCAAAAAAAAAAAAAAAAAAAGTGGATTTTTTGGGGAAGAGGGAGAAGGAGAGAGTGTTGCAGCAATTTCTGCATTAGAGGAATACTGCTTTTCTTTTAAAATATACACGTTTCTAGTATAGCAGGAAAAAAATAGGACAATTTTAGTGTTCTGGAAGCTAAAGCTGATGTCACTTAGTGTTCTTTGTTCCCTGTCCTGCCTGGCTTTTTTTTTTAAGTTATTTCACTCATGTATATTCAAAGCAACAAACTTAAATCTTTTCATCTTCAATAGCTTTCATTGTGGCCTACATCAGAGAATTTTTAGAAGAAATTTGGCTGGCCTTGCAGGGTTATCTTGGGGGATAACTTAGGCAGTCTGTGTGGAGTTCCTTGAACGCAGTCTGTTTTACATAAATGTTAGCTTCCTCCTTCGCTGTTTTAGGACACTGAGGTGAGATGGAACTTAACGTGTTACTAAATAAATGCCTTAATTGAGGCTGCATATTTCCCAGGGAAGGTTTAAGGCTAATTTAAGATAAGAAATGATCTCTATCTTAGTTTAATACATACCTGGTATAAATAATACCCTGATCTTTTGATCACTTAATTTTATTTTAATGAACATTAGTTTGTTAGATTCTTATAGGAAGAATAAAATTTTTAAGAGAAATCAGCTTTTAAGACCACCCTGGCGATGCAGGATGTTAAGAAGCAGCATTATAAAGCTCTCCACAACCACTGCAGCATGAGTTTGACCCCAGCCAGGGAGCTGACACACATGGCACAGCAGACCTCTCCTGTGTCACCTTCTCCTCCCCTCAGCCATGTATTTCAGTAGATCCACCTGTTCTGCTCCCCACTCTGTCTCTGGTGAATCCTCTCACCTGCCCTGTATCTCTGGCCTACACCCCAGCTCTCATATGCATAAATAAACCTTTAAGAAAAAAATGAAGGAGCCCTCCCTGGTGGCACAACAGACTAAAGCACCACACTAAGAAGCTAAAACCTCTTCAGCATGAGTTCAATCCCCACCCACCCCGGAGGTGACCCACATGGCACGGAAGACCTCTCCTGACCCCTCAGCAGTGTACTTCGTCAGTCGGCCTGTTCTGCTCCCCACTCTGTCTATGGTGATTCCTTTCTCCACCCTTGCACCTCTGGCCTGTACCCCAATTCTGTATGCATAAAT
Source organism: Condylura cristata (assembly GCF_000260355.1). Lineage (NCBI taxonomy): Eukaryota > Metazoa > Chordata > Mammalia > Eulipotyphla > Talpidae > Condylura > Condylura cristata. The sequence continues at coordinate 70,417,854 of NW_004567104.1, read as the reverse complement.
AAATAAATATTTTTTGAATCAAAAATATTTTAAAATAAAATATTGAGCTGAACTGGCTCTAAGAATCAACCAGTTTCTCATTTTACAGATGAAAAAAGTAAAACCACCTAGAATGTATGATACATAATAAGAAAAAAAGTACAGATAACAAATAAGATTGGAAGCCTTTAGTATAAGCATGTATATTAAATTATATTAATGATCATTTTCTCAAAGTTAATGTAGAAAATGCATTTTCTTATTTTTAACAGTTAAATGTAACTCCATAATTTTGTGATTATTCTCATGAGTAGCAGCTACCCTATAAACTATATTGAATACATGTACATATGTATTTATAAAATATAAAGTAAGCAATAGCACAAAATTAATATTTTTTCTCTTCTAGCATCCTCTAGTAACAAAGTATGTTCAAGGGTGAGTCAGTTATGAAGTCTTTAGGCAATTAGTAATAACACTTAATGAGTCATGTTTTAATAACAAAGATGAATATGACTTTAAAATCACTTCACTCTTATTTCCAAACAGAACTTTGACTTCTAAAGGACCTAGAAGACAGGGGCTTATCAATTCAGAGGCATGGTTTTCTAACTGCTCTTGCTTTGAAAGAGGCGATCGATACTAAAATGACGACTCTAAATGTCATCATTTGCCTTCTTTATTATTTGTAGTATAATTTACTTTTCAAATATTTTAGAGAGATATTTGAAATCATGGGCTGAGTGCTGACAGTTTGGAAGTTGTAATCTGCAATATTTCTGCTCAGACGATATTTTCACCTAAAACACATTTTAGCATCCACTCGCTGGCTTTGCTTCACACTTGGGCTGAGTCCTTGCCAATTTGAACATATGACAAGCAAAAGTGTGTCGTGGAGTCCTCACTCTTGTTTTGTGAGGTAGCTCCCTCTGAGAGAAAGAGTATTTAGTTTGTTCAGGAAAAAAATACCTAAATAACCAAGAGTTAACTCAGGCAAACCATTTGTAGGTTTGTCAGTTTTCTGTTTGCTGTGGTGCTCTTGTGACATTTTATCTGTTTGGTGGGGAGACTGTGTTGCCCTCAAAGGAAACGCTAGCCAGTTGGGTGTTTTAAGTGAGGCCATCTATTCCAATAAGCTCCACTTTTAAACTTCAAACACTTGTAACTGTCACATCTTTCTCTTCTTACATAAGACTGATGGAAAAGTTACATAAACCCTTACCAGTTTCCCTTACTTCATTCATAGTATGGATCCAGCCCAATGGAAAATAAGAAGCTTCATCTTAGTACTAGGTGGGAGAGTCCTAATTACAAGTAATAAGAAAGTTAGGTCCTCCCTGGTGGCGCAGCGGGTTAAAGCACAGCACTAAGAAACTAAAGCCACTTCCGCATGAGTTCGATTCCCGCCTTCCCCGGAGGCGACCACATGGCGAGGCAGACCTCTCCTGACCTGCCCGCTGCTCCCCTCAGCAGTGTACTTCGTCGATCTGCCTGTTCTGCTCCCCGCTGTCTCTGGTGAATCCTCTCACCCTCCGCATCTCTGGCCTGTACCCCAGTTCTGTACGAATAAATATAATAAATCTTTAAAAAGAAAGAAAGAAAGAAAGAAAGTTAAACAGCAACATGAGAAATCCAGCCAGCAACAGTGTGACTCTGGGCATATTTACTTCAGTAGTTTCTCACGTGATCAAACATCAAGGATCTTTCTGCACTTGAAGCTTTGCTATACCTTTCACAATGACTCCTTCGTAGCTTAGTAGAATCCATGGTTCGAATATTTGGCGAGGGCCTCCCTGTGGTCCAAGGGGTTAAATCTCAGAACTAAGCTGCTGTCTGAAGCCACTGAAGCGTGAGTTGACCCCCGGCCAGGGAGCTGATCCACATGGCACACTAGACCTCTCCTGCTGCCCACCACTCCCCTGAACAGGGTATTTCAGTAGATCCACCTGTTCAGCTCCCCACTCTGTCTCTGGTGAATCCTCTCACCCTCTGCACCTCTGGCCTGTACCCCAGCTCTCCTATGCATAAATAAATCTTAAAAAAAAATAAAAGAAGATATGGCTGCTTTTCAAGATGCCACATACAGATATGGCAAGATCCAAAGGGAGTGGAGAACTCCCTCTTCCATTGTGTCTGTCTGTGAGCAAGGAGATGTTCCCCTAAAAAGCCAAAGCATATACTTTGTAGTTCACTAACTAGGGGTGAACTAGACACTGGTTTGACTAGACAACTGTGGGATGAGGACTTTTGGATATCCCTCCAAAATTTCTTGGAATGGACAAGAAAAATATAATGACATAATAATACTGTGGAATTACTTACCTTTTTTTTTTTTGGCTTTTCATGGACAGTGCAGAGAAAATGGTCAGTAAAATCTCAGGTGCCTTAGCGGGAATAGAGCCATGGCCTCGAATTGCCCTTGCATCCAGGTGTTCTTCATCATCCTGCATTCAGTAACAATCAGTCCTAAAGTTAAAGGCTTAGTTATAAATTTCCTTAATAAATTAGTAAGCACTGATTATTACATTAATGACATTTTGAATGAAATATGCATTTTGGTGCTACAGAATGTAAAACATTCTATCAATGGAGAATGATGATCTATTGAAGAAAACTTTATCTCCAACTGTGTGAGTTAGGAGCTGACCATCCACTGGTTTCAACCACCACCATTTTTCCTTGAGGGACATCTGATAGACAGATTATGATTATTCAAGTGTGGACATTTGGTAGATAGTGTCTTGGAAAAGAATAAAAAGAGTCTTTGTCTTCAAGGAAAATAACTTTTTCTGTCACAATGAGCTGGACAACTTCCTAATACTTAAAAGACTTTTCAGAAGAGATTGATGATGGTATTAATAAATGTAATTTTTTGATACTGAAAAATGGAATGTGTCAAGAACTCACTGAGCCACGATTTTCTAAATGATCAATGCGTGTTGTTCTAAAGTTATACATAGATAAAGAATTTGTTTTAGTCCAGATTAGATTAAGGAGGTTTAATTTAACCAAGACAAAACTATCCATTAATCGTTTTCTTATTCTGTAATACCGCACTTAGGAAGTAACCACTCATTATGGCTTGGTGTTCTAACAAAGAAGAAATTTATTATTATATGAAAAGACTATAAGATAACTCTTGTCTTTCCAACAATACAACCACATAAGATTTACACTTTTCACATTCTTCAACCAAAGTGACATAATGTCGGATAGTGAAGAGAATCTGTCCTCTGTTAAGGCAGACATTAAACTCTGCATTTAAAGGTTTGTTTTCAAAGGGAGGATGTTGGCAGGTGGGATTCAGACAGTTCCAGCCTCCACTACACTACACAGAATATTCTAAAATGTAGCTCTTTGTATACTGGGTTTCTTCTTAAGACTTATTTTTTAAAAATGTTCTGGGCCCTCCATGGTGGCGCACGGTGTTAAAGCTCCACACTACCAAGCTTGCTGCAGCCACTTCAGCACAAGTCGGAACCCTGGCCAGGTTGCTGACCCACATGGCACAGCAGACCTCTCCTGACCCGCCCACTGCTCTCCTCAGCAGTGTACTTCATGAGTTGGCCTATTGTGCTCCCCACTCTTTCTCTGGTGAATCCTCTCACCACCCCTGCACCTCTGACCTCTACCCCAGTTCTGTATGCATAAATAAATCTTAAAAAATAATAATAATTCTGAGGAAGAAAAGATCTGAATGTCACCAACTTAATCTTTCTATTATGGAATGTAAACTTTTGATATTTGACCTCACGAATTAGCTTTTAAACATCTTGAAGATCAGATTCTAGTAGTATGCTCCATTTTGGGCCAGACTTCAGAGCACACACGGTGCTGAAGGACAAAATGGAATAAAGATGGGGAGGAGGTGAGTCCTCATGGGGGTGGTAGGCATCCCAGGGGCAGGCGAATCAGACACAGAGTGGTTCACAAAACTATGGCTAAAGTGATTCAATCCTATCAACTTCCTCCACCTTAAATCCCATTTTTCAAGAGTTAACTGATGACAGACAGCTCAGCGACCATCTCATTTTCCAGCTGCCTACTTGTGCAAATCTCATCATTTCCAGACCTCCAGGCTATTACTGTTCAAAGTCTTCTGGGATATGTTCAAAAGATTTCATCCTCAAGATCTACTCACCTGGACCATATGATCCTCTTCTATGCACAGAGCCCAGACACCTATTTTATTTCTTCCCCACTGAGTATGGTTTAGTTTCTCCAGTCTGCTGACTCTCTAATGAAACTCTTCACTTAGATCTTTGGGGCTATGTTTTCCATGGGACCAACAGCCGTAAATAACTTCGGAGAGATTGTTAGAAATTCAGAATCTCAGGGCACCACATCTCAGATCTGTACTGTAACAAGATCTCAGAGTTGTTTAAATAAAAATCTGAGAACACTTGATTTTGTTCATTTAACTTTCTAAGTTCAGCCTATACAACTCAGAAGCCACTACTTCTAGGGAGTACTTGGCCAATTGTATCAATAAGTCTGGTGAACGCTGGCAAGAAAATCTTTTTTCTATGCTTTTTTAAAGCTTTATTTATTTATTTATTTATACATACAGAACTGGGGTAGAGGCCAGAGGTGCAGGGGAGGAGAGTTTTCACCAGAGACAGAGTGGGGAGGAGAGCAAGCAGATTGACAAAGTACACTGCTGAGGGGAGCAGAGGGTGAGGCAGAAGAGGTCTGCCACTCCATGTAGGTCACCTCATGGAAACTGAACTCCTGCTGAAGTGATTGCAGCAAGCTTCATAGTGACACGCTTTCCATTGTGCCATCAGGGAGGGCCCTTTTCTATGTTTTTCTAAGTATGCATCTATCCATCATCTACTTATTATCACCTATCTATCTATCTATCTACTTATCTACCTATCTATTGACCCATAGATAGGTAGATAGATCTCTCTAATTCTATTGATGTGGAATATTCCAGTACAATCTTCCTTCAACTGTAGGACTTTTTTTGATGAATATTTGCCTCTCTGGATTTTCACTCCTTAATTGTTGAGTCTTCTCCTATTTGCATTTCTGGAGGAGTAATTTATCGGTGTTCCTTTTGGGTCCAATATTCAAGTATAACAGAGCAGAAAAGGATGTATTTTGATAACTTAGAGTGCTGAATGAGGCAGCAATAAAAATGGTATTTCAAAACAGTTAAGCTGTCACCTTAAGAAACTCTAAATGGATTGTCAGTGGGGAAAGCACTTTACAAAAGTAATTCAATATTGAATGCATGTGTCTGTAATTTGATTTGTAACAAGTAGAGAATGAAATGCTATGGAAATTTTGTTTTCCTACACTTCATAATTTTGACCAATATGTGGATATTGATTATACTGAATGCTCAGTGAGTGAAGGATTTGCCTGTATCTATGGTCTAATTTCTGTACTTTTCCAAGACTTTCTAGGGTTCTCAGGTCAGTGTATGAAAGAGATCTAAACCAACTACACTATTAAAAATACAAAATTCCTCAAATCCCGACATATGCTTCTAGCCTGACTAAAGTGGAACACTTTATATAAGCTGCACCCTCCAAGTTGGTGCAGGTAACTGATATTTATTCTTCCATGCACATAGTAATATTTTTTTTCTAGCAGTGAGTTTTGTGTTGATGAAAAGAATAGCTGCTTAAGAACGCAATAAGCAGATCTGTGCTATGTATTCTTCTTAATGAATAGCAAACCCAAAGGCCTATCAAACACATGTCCAGATCTGTTTTGTAAGGGGGTTGCCTCCTGGAATCTTCTGTAATCACAGAGCTAGCCAAGTACATAGCTAAACTAAAATTGTCTCACATTTTCCATTTTAACACCACTTTCTTACAACCTCCTAAACTGTCCTTATTAAATTTGTCCTTGAAGAGAGCAGCTTCCTGTAAACATAAACAATGAAGAAATAAAGTGGAGGGATAGGGTTCAGTTGATTATGCATGGTTAAATTGCATTTTATTCATCTGGAAATAGAATATGCATATGTTTCCATTCCAAATGATGGAAGATACTTTAGATCTCTAAGATTAGCAAGGTAACTGATCATTGTTGAAGCCTCTCAACAATAGCTTCTTCAGTTTGAAAAGAAAATAAAAATGAGTTTGTGTTTGACAGATGTCATGTTTTGAATGGGAATGAGAAGTGGTTGGCATGATGATGCCTTACAGAAGAGCTGCACTGGTTTCCAGAAAGACTGTCATTTCAGATTGTGAGAAGGTAGCTAAAACTGATAACCTTTAACACTCAAATTAACCTTGTTCCCCAGTAGCTTATTCCCACAACCCTCAGACTCCCCCCCACCCTGCCATTAATTTTGTTCTTATAGTACAACACTGACATCAAATGGTAAGTAAGCAACCTCAAAGATGAATTTCTTCTTTCTTAAGTTATCCTAGAACTTGCAAGCATAGAGACAATATTAAATCGCTATTTACCCTTCAGTGGTATCCATACATTTTTTTAATGGGAAGGATATAGGGCATTAAAAAGAAGGAAAACCCATCGTTAGGGGGTAGCATTGTTTTCACTCTTACTGATTTCAGACACCAACACAGACCCAGATAGCCTTAGTGACAATTTACCCTCTCATTGATTCATTGCAGAAATGATTCACGTAATAAAAGTAGCCTCTAAATCTATAGAGATTTGAAAACATGCTTTTGATTGTCATCTAATTCCAGATATTTGCTAAATAAGCCACGTGTTCAGCATGAAGTGATTACGGTCAGCCTCTCCCTGCAGAGTGGATGCCACTCATATCCCCAGCTGAGTCCCCAGTAGCACACACAGACTTCATGGTTGGCTTTTGTGTTCTGTGTTTTGTATGATTAATGACCTGCTATAGCAAGGTGACCAGCTACCCTGGAGGTCATTCTGGTTCTCTCTACCCTTCTAGATGTTGCTAAGAAAATCTTAGGGGAAGCACAGGTAACTAACAAATAGCAGATGTGGAAGAGGTCTTCAGGCGGCTAAGTAACAGGATATGAGATAAAGAAAATGCCTAGTTTCTCACACTGTGCCCCTACATCTTAAAGAAACTCTAAGTCAAAATTAATCATGAAGCATTCATGTGCTTTTATCATTTCCCATTGGAAATTGAGAGAAAGACACGTAAGTTAATAAAATTATCAATTTCATTGTCCCAAAGGTGTATTGAGTTTAAAGAAAATAACACAGGTTAAATTTCCAGAGTATGTCTGTCATATGATGGTGATGTTTAACTCTCATAGGTATAAATTTCAGCTTTTATTCATTATTTATATTTGGAAAAATATGTCTTCTTCACTAAAACCACAGGTAGTTTTTCAAGAGCAACCAATAATGTTGAAACAATGGTTTTAGAAAGCCACTTTCCAATGACTACAGACCAAGATAAAGGCAAAAAATAAAATTAATAAAACAAAAATAACTAATCAAAAAGTCTAAAATCTGCATTTGCTTTGTTTGATGATCATGCTGAGAGTAAGATAATGCTTTTTGCCTGCTGGTGACCATAGAGCTACAGAACAGCTACAGAGGGTCTCATGGACTGGACTGACAGGCAATTCAGAGACAGGCATCCCCACCTGGGCCAGGAGTCCCTGCACAGAGGGTCAAGCTCTGACACTGATTCTGTGCCTTGGCTCCCAAAGTCCCCTGTTCTTCTGAGATATTCCCTCAAAAGAGACATCTTTCTTCTAATAGTAAGTCTGGTTATCTTCAACTCAGGCCAGTCCATTTTCTGCCCTCTAGAGAGAATTTTTGACCTCTTATCAAGTAGCCCGGTGTTTGAAATCCTACAAGGTCAGAGTAACACACACACACTAGGGTGGCCCACGCCCACACTACTCATCTCGCCTCCCCACTTCTCATACTGTTGACCCTTATAGAAAAAAGCAGTGTTAGGCCCTCCCTGGTGGCACAACAGGTTACAGTGCAGCACCACAAGCTAGCCTCAGCTGCCTCAGTGCGAGTTCCATCTCTGGCCCCCAAGGTGACCTTCATAGCACAGCAGACCTCTCCTGACCCATCTGCTGCTCTCCTCAGCAGTATACTTCATTGGTCTGCCTGTTCTGCTCCCCACTCTGTCTCTGGTGAGTCCTCTTACTACCCCTGCACCTCTGGTCTGTACCCCACTCTGTATGCATAAATCAATAAATCATAAGTAAAAAAAAAGTGCTAATCATCTTTGCAGGAATTAAAATTTGTGCAAGTGTTAAGGGTAACAATATGTTGTGATAAAAATTGAGTTCATTTTTTTTTGTTGTTTCTGCCATCTTATTGCCAGCAAAGCAAATGCTTCCTCAACATCTTCTCTACCTGTTATTTAGCAAACTCAGGTATTGTATCTTATAATCTTTTTATGTAGTCATCTAGACACTTGTTTGAATTAGTTTTAACATTATTTTTGCATCTTGGTTTATTGTAAAAACTAGAAGCCACATTGTTTGTAATTTATTAGCAGACTTTGATGTTACATTAGCCTTTGGCTATTTGTTCAAAAATTAGGCTTACCCTTTATTAACTTGTGTCAATAAAATTATACCTGGGAGGAACTTCTTTTGCAAATTAGTAGTTTTATTTAGTTGCAAATGATCAAATGTCATTGATATTTGTCCAATACTGAACATATAAGCTTTTTCATGTTCATCTCACTTTCAGGAATTATGTCTACAAAATATCCGAAACTTTTTCTAGAAAAGCAAATAAAATTGTCTTGGACATAATATTGAGATATCTCTTTTTTCCTTCAATTTTCTTATTTCTGGAATACGTGTATTTTTTCTTTCATAATAATTTAATCGTGAGTGCATGCATATATGTTTCACCTTGTTTTTAACCGAGACTGTGGTATAAATCTGTCCAGAAGTTCAAGGTGATAAACAAGTGACAAAATAGAAAACCAGAAAAAGAAGCCATTTGAGTGCCCTCTAGTGGAAGACAGCAGCACTGCAGCTATAGAAATTGGACAATAAATTTTGGTATTCACAGGTAGAAGTATCATGTAAGAAAATAAATAAAGAAGGCTAAGACATAAGGAAAGACGGGAACAAAGAAGACTAGGGGCATTTATTTTAGGCATCTGTATGGAAAATAACAAAAAGGCTTGTAACATCTACAATGAACAATTTAAAACATTATGCAAAAAGCATCTTGGTTTATTGTAAAAACTAGAAACCACATTGTTTGTAATTTATTAGCAGACTTTGATGTTACATTAGCCTTTGGCTATTTGTTCAAAAATTAGGCTTACCCTTTATTAACTTGTGTCAATAAAATTATACCTGGGAGGAACTTCTTTTGCAAATTAGTAGTGATGGCTATTTCTATTGAAATGGGAAAGTACTGAAGCTTTCTCTACAATGCGAATTGTAGAGCCCAGATCAGAAATGTGACCTACATTAGCAAATGTGATGGCAAATGCCAAAAAAAAAAGCAAATTTCAAAGAGAACTGAGTGCTTTTTCTCATTCTCAATCAGACCATACCACTGATGGATACTTCTGGAAATGTAAGGTTGCCTATTGTGAGAAAAGAAGGGATATTGGAAGAAAATAGGAAACTTAAATTTCCCTGGAGGTTACTGTGGAGAGAGGCACAGATTGTCCATGCCACTGAAACTTAACAAATGAAAAAGCTACGAATATGAACCTTGTAGACTGAAGAAGGTTAAGGAAAATACAGGGATACAGGGAACTAAAGGTGAAATAGGGGTAAATAACTAAACTAATATTTCTCTTTCTTTTGAAACAATTTTAAACTAATAGATAAAATGCATGCAATGTATCAAGAGACTATTCTGGAATGGTGGAGAAAAGTCCACTGTATACAAGTAACTCTTCCCAAAATGATCAAAATCAATTTTTGTGGCATTTCTTAAAATTATCAAAGGTTTGCAGCAATGTAAGGATTTTTGCTGAGAGAAAACAGTGAAATGTCAACTTCTGTCCCCCTTTCTATTAAATACCAGAGGCCGGGCTCTCCCTGGAGCCTCATTATGAGGCTCTCCAAAGCCACTACAGCACAAGTTCAATTCCCGGCCAGAGAGCTGACCCACATGGTGCAGCAGACCTTTCCTGACCCGCTCACTGCTCCCTCAGCAGTGTATTTCAATACATTGGCCTGTTCTGTTCCCCACTCTGATTCTGGTGAATCCTCTCACCTCCCACACCTCTGACCTGCATCCCAGTTCTTGTATGCATCAATAAATCTTTATTTGAAAAAAAAAAAAAAAGAGACAGCTCAAGCCTGGCTCTGCAGTATAAATTCTTTTGAGTACAGCCTCTGTGATTCCCTAAGGCATTTTTTCTTTAACTTTCCTTCATAGTATTATCCTTTTCTCTAACAACAAGAAACTTCCTCAGTAGACTTTGTAAGGATTGGAGAGTAACAGAATGACCAATGTATATTTAGCAACTATCAGAATAAAAGGCATCAAAATCCATCAATTTCACAAATCAGTTCATTAAGAAATATTTTTTTGTCCAGTTTCCCTCATTTCATATCCCTCATCCCAGTGTTCTTGTGTCTTAAACCTTTGGATTAGTTAACAAGATAATTGGCACCTCCAGGTTCACCTGTAAGAACCACCAGAAGTCACTTCTGTTTGTCTTTTGACCACAGGAGAGTTAATTAATGAAAAACGGGGTGACTTACACATGCACAGACTGTTTCTGTGAAACTCTGAGAAAGATTTAGGTATTTCACTGCATAAATCAATGTAAGCAACAAGACATTAAAATGCTGAACTGGGTTAGGAAGTCGTTTATGAAAATACATTTTAGCCTGTGATTTATTAAATCAGCCATTCTGCTGTACTCTGTGGAGAAGCAAGCCCATTTGTCAATTATGCTACATTCACCAGATCTTGGAAAGTTACCCAAAACTCCTGGACATAATAGATTTTGAATTTTGTTCATTTTAAAGTTCCCCCCCACCCCAGTGGAATGAATTGTTTTGACATCTCTTGTATTTTCTGGTCTAACTAGTCTAACAGTTTCATCAGGTGGTCTTGGTGTTAGACTTGAATTTAAAAGAGCAGGATAAGGATGTCAGTAGGATTTCATCGGAACAGGTGGCGTAAAGCTATAGGAAGAGATCTGAGTGACAGCTGATAAGAAAGAAGAAAAGGTGTTGACTGATGTGATTTTGCTTTGGAGCAGGAAGGCACAAATCTTGATCACCTCACCTGGGCCCACGAGCACAATCTGTGATCTTTGAAGATAAAAAATTTAGAAAGGTGTCTCCCTAGGTCAACTTCCCAAACACTCCTAAACATTAATCCTTAAGTGGCTGAAATGAAGGATCAGCGTTCCTACTAATACTTTCATTCACAAAGTATAAAGGTACCAATCTACATCATGGTGGAACCATAGATAATGGTTTCTAGCCACATATTTTTGTGCATTTTCTTTCGTTTTTCTGTTCTGTGATTTACAAAGATTCATTGTGTGTTTTACAGAAAGGAAATTTATGTTTTCCTACAGAGAACAGAAATAATTCTATAAAACTTGACAAATTGATTCTTTTACATTTGAAGCCCCAATTAAAAATAGGGGCCTTCCATGGTGGCACAATGGGTTAAAACACAGCACCATGAAGCTAGCCGTAGCAGCCTCAGCGCGAGTTCAATCCCCGGTCAGGGAGGTGACCCACATGGCAACCCACATGGCAACCCACATGGCGACTCACATGGTGACCCACATGACATGGCAGACCTCTTCTGACCTGTCCGCTGCACCCCTCAGCAGTGTACTTCCTCCTTCTGCCCGTTCTGCTCCCCACTGTCTCTGGTGAATTCTCTCACCGCCCCTGCACTTCTGGCCAGTACCCCAGTTCTGTATGCATAAATAAATAAATCTTAAAATATATATATTGAAGCAGCCCCTGAGGGTGTTGGGAGGGTCCGAGAGCCAGGAAAGTATGGTTGTTCCCAAAACACCGTTTGCTGTGGCAGTAGCCGCTGCTGGACAAAGGCACAAAGGCAATCAAAATGTTTGGCACAGCCCTGGGCACAGCTGGAACTTAATGAATGCTTTTCCAAACTCCTAAATGACCAAATGCATAGGAGCAAGGCAGTTCTTTGAGTCTTGCCCAGAAAACCAAGCTCTGAATGATGAGAGTTGTCTTGATACAAAGCAATTTTATTTAAGATGGCTTTCAAGGGAGTGATGTGATGGGCACCCCAAAACAACTACCTCCCCTAGTGGAAGAAGTGGCTGGAACTTTATGGAAAGGTGGAAGGGCCCTCCTTAGTGGCACAATGGGATACAGCACAGCACTGTGAAGCTATCATAGCCACTGCAACATGAGTGTGATTCCCCACCAGGGAGCTGACCCACATGGCACAGCAGACCTCTCCTGACCTGCTGCTGTTTCCCTCAGCGGTGTAGTTCAGTTAATCTGTCTGTTCTGCTCCCCGCTCTGTCTCTGTGAATCCTCTCACCCTCCCACACCTCTGGCCTGTACCCCAGTTCTGTATGCACAAATAAGTAAATCTTTAAAAAAAAAAAAAAAGTATAAGAATGTGAGGTGGGGAGTGAAGGGCTTTGCCTCTCCAGACCAGAGGAGGGGTCAACCATCCAGGTGAGATTGTTACAGGGCACCCCAGTGTGAACTGGGCCGCCTGTCTGTGGGGCCTCACCCGCGTGCGCTTAAAATTCAGTTGCATTGTAAGCACACACAAAAGGGTCAAAATGGGTTTACATACAAAAGGGGAAAAGAACAGGAAACAATCCAGGGAAAAAGAGCGGGATACAAAGTAACTGGAGTATCTTACCGACTCAGCTGACTGAAAACCCTGAGTCACGTGGTCAGAGAGCTGTTTCCCAAGCAGAGTGAGAGATGAAATGGCACCCTATTATCCCCCAATGTCCCAGAATTCCTGCTTAGCCCCGCCCTTGGGTCCTCGCAGTTCTCTCCCTGGTACTGCTGGGAGTTGTAGTTCCAATCACTGGGGTAGGGGATTGAGTCCAGAAGCTGGAGTAGGGGGTGGAGTCCACAAGACTCTGCAGAGCTACTTTAGAACTTCCTTCCCCTTAACAACATGAGTCCACATTCGACTGCCTAAGGGGAGCTGTCATAGCCATTACTGATGCCTTTTCTGACGCTACACACAATCCCAGAGGAGCACAGAGAATTTTATTAGGGATGAAACACAATTTTCCCAAGGTTCCAGGAAGGCAGGCAGAGCCACTAACAGTCATTCATGAGGGGAGGTGGGGTGCAATGCAGTGAGTGAGGGGGCCATTCTGGGAGGAGAACGCCACCTAGTGTGGGCACAGCCCTGAGGAGCGAAGGGAGGGGGTGGGTAGAGTTTTATTCCGCTTGGTCCTCATTTTTAGTCTTACCAGAGACAGAGTGGGAAGCAGCACAGGGGGATCTACTGAATGCACTGCTGAGGAGAGCCCTGGGAGAGAGGTCTGCTGCACCATGTGGGTCAGCTCCCTGGCTGGGGACCGAACTTGTGCTGCAGAGGATGATGACAGCTTACTTGATCGCACTGAGACTTAATCTCTGTGCCGCCAGGGAGACCCTATTCTTTCTATCGTTTGTGCTCATAGGACCTTTCTCTCGCTATCAGAGGATTGTGCAGTGTGCCCTTGTTCACGGGAAAGCTGGGCACACCCATGGCTCCCCATCTGTCAGAGCACACCGGCTTTACCCAGAGGCCACAAATTCGATGTGCCTCCTGCTAGCCATGTTGGGAATGTTGTGAAAAGTAAGTTCTCACTAGACAGCTCCCCCCTCCGGAGCCATTGTTCCTGGAAGGTGCTGGCAGGGTGGGTTGCCAGAGATAAGCCTAGATTCCTGCTTGACCAAGATAAGTTTCCAGCACCTGCTGTATCCCTAACATCTGGACAAACAGGAATTTGTGGGTACCCACCACCAACGGACGTACTCAGTGGAAAATCCCCAGCCCTGCTAACTGCCCTTATAAACCCCACTCTGTAGATCTTCGGGATCCTTCCTTGAGGATGCGCCTACTGTCACAGGGCACGTAAAGGAAGGATCCTGGCTCGAGCTGGCCTAATAAAGTCTCGTTTGTTTTTGCATCAAACACGGGCCTTAGTCGTTATTGAACACGGCGATATTTTACACTCCAACAGCTGGTTCCCACCCATGAATTTCAGGAGACAGAGCTGGGAAGACCACGGTTCTGTGACTGTCTATGAGAGCCCTCTTTGTGAGAGGGTGGAAAAGCTGGCATACCCAGTTGTTTTCATAAATACAGTGTGACACTTACTTCACACCAAGCACTGTCATTACTATTTTACAAATATGGATCCATTTATTTTTTTTTTATAAAATATTTATTTATTTATGCATACAGAATTGGGGTGCAGGCCAGAGGTGCAGGGGTGGTGAGAGGATTCACCAGAGACAGAGTGGGGAGCAGAACAGGCTGACTAACAAAGTACACTACTGAGGGGAGCAGAGAGCAGGTCAGGAGAGGTCTGCTGTCCCCTTGACCTCCAGGGTGGGCTTAAGCTTCTTAGTGCTGTGCTTTAACCCCTGCGCCACCAGGGAGGGCCCTATGGATCCATTTAATCTTCATCATAAGCCTATCAACCTCATTGTGCAGACAAGGAGAAAGACACTGGGAAATTAGGTAAGATTCTTGCACCCTTTCCCCTGTCCCTACAGCACCAGAACCTGCGATTTGATTTGGGCTGTTGAACTCACTTCTAGGAAGTGAGGCAAAATAAGGAGGGGGAAATGGGAATAGAAGTGATCTGCTATTTCATTATTTAGGATATATAATTGCAACTCAGTTTCTAATGCTGCTTTGTATTTCATAAATTCAGGTGAGCGTTGCCAAGGACAATAAAAGGGAGGCTGTGGCTGTAAAATGGAGGGCTGATGCGGGAAAGAGTCGTTGCCGGGAAGCAGGGGCAAGAGGAGCCTTGCTCACATCCGGGCCTACGCTAAGAAAAATCTAATTGCTCACCTTTCGGTGAGAAGCATAGTTAGTTGAGAAATCTGGTTGAACTTTAAAAAAATCAAAATGTGTGTGAGGAGGAGAGCGCTTTCATCAAACCAGGCTGCAGGGATGAATTAGGGCAGTCTGGAGACAAGGTAAGGGACCCCGGCTCCGGGGTTAGGTCCGCTGGGACGTTCTGACCTCAGTTGCTCTTTAAGGAACAGAAAAATCCCCTTTATTGGTTGTTTCACAAGAGATATTTGGGCAGAACTGGAGGCTGCAAGGTGCATGTGATGTTTGAGCATACAAATAAAGAACACCAGAGACAGATTGGCCACTTGGAACTAGTGTGGATGCTGTGTAGGTCCCCAAGCTGATGACACCCTTTCTGGAGTGATTCTGGAGCTAGGTCTCCCTACTTAAATATGCAGCCGGTCACCTGGGGGTCTGTTGAAATGCAGAATTGGACTTAGTGGGGGTGGGAACAGGGCCCAGGAATATGCATTTGTCACGAACTTCCCATGGAGGGCCAGGGTTGGTCTCCTGGCCACATTTGGAGCATGCAGGCTCTAAATGATTTCAGAAATGCAGGGGATATTGCAATGAATTTTAAAACCATCTCCTTGATTTCCCAAAGATATCTGCATCATCAAGAAACAGTACAGCAAAATGAACTCTTCGTTGATATCCAGTTTGAATGAGTAACTCTCAAGTTTCCTTGCAAAATGATATGTGACTGAAGGAGGGTCAGCAATTGGAAGATGACCCTTAAGTGCATTGAGAAGGTCAGCTCGTGTTGATATTTGTGGGTCTGCTACTTCTCAGCGGCTTGTTGGGCCATCATGTTGTTACCTGCCATTGTGCGTCCTATTCAGATAAAACTGCCCTTCAGAAACCGGTCAGTCAGTCACAGGAGCCCAAACTCACAAGGTGCCTTCAGATCAATCAAGAGCAGAAAGCTGGATCATGCTGGGAAGGGTGTGCGTCATGAGGTATGACCAGGAACCACGGGGGAATGATGGCAGATGCATAAACTTAGTCCCAATTCATACATCACGAGGTATGATCGAGAATACCTGGGGGTGGGGTGGGAGGCAAAGGACTGAGGTATGACAAAGGACCCAGAAGCTGATCAGTGGATGCCTAGTGGGTAAGATTGAAACCCTGCCTGGGGAAATAGGGCTGGGTCTCAATTAAAATACTGAGTCATCAAGCTGATGAGAAGCACCTGGAGGGCAGACCCATACCCCCCCCCCTCATACTATAGATGACATCCTGTTTTCTAGTTCTACCCTTCCCTTTTTCTTTTCCTACTTCCCCAGATTATACTCTATGTAGCATCATACAGCTGATGCTGTATTCTATCAATAAAAAAAGGCCAGGATCCTTCCTGCTCTTCAGAGCATCCTGCATAATGCAGCTTGTTCCATGATTCCTGTTTCTTTATCAGTGTGGTGTTGCAGATGCAATAGACAAGGCAGCCGGAAAGGAAAGTTCTTAGAGACACTTCGCAGGGGAGTCGCACAGAGCTAGAGCAGCCTGCTCAGCACAGTTTCCTAGGTGCTACAGGCACAGGGTGGCTTTAAAATACTTGTGTCTGGACCCATCCGAGGCAGATGAAGCCAGTTGCCCTGGAGCTTAACCCTGGTAGCGGTATCATCCACATCTTTCATTTTCTCTATTCTGATATCCAGCATCTCACAAATCCCAGAGAGAACATCACTCTCCTGGACAGTGCTCACTCCCCAGGCCACTAGGCACTTGTCTTAACCACTTAAGCAACCCAACAAGTAGGGACGTTCCCTACATGTCCCAAATCTGCTGAAATGATTCAAACCAGCCAGTCCTCATCCTCCCGGGCCTCACCCACACATCACCATGCAAACCACAGTGAAAAATGTCACCCACACTTCCCCATCCGATCTCCCTCCAGACCATAGTCACTTCAATCAATTTTCTAATAAAGGGAAGACACGTTATGTTACAGGGCCCCAGTGTGAATTGGGTTACCTGTCTGTGGATCCTCACCCATGTGCTTAAGATTCAATCGTATTATGGACACACAAAGGTTCAATAATGGGTTTATTTACAAGGAGAAAGGTAAAGGAATAACCCAGGGAAAGAGAGAAATACAAGTCAACTAGAATGTCCTACCAGTTCTGCTGACTTGAACTCCACCAGCACGCTGAAAACCGATGGAAAGCCAAATGACCCGCCACAAACCACCTGGCCAAGAGAGCCCTGGAAGCCCACATGTCTGAATTTATCCTAACCTGGCTGCTCAGCTCCGCCCTCAGGTCTCAGCGGGCTTGCGGGCTTCTCCTTGATATTGATGGGATCTGTAGCTCCAGTAACTGGAGTAGGGGTGGAGTCCATCATGAAATCTGTACCTGTTACAATAATACATGGACAAGACCAGTGGCCAGAGGAGCATCAAAGAAAACAGGTCATTGATCCAATGTGTTTCAGGCATCTTCTTGTCTGTCCCACTCAGTTCCTTCTGTGAAAGCTAGACTTCTGAGCAGGGCAATATGGATGGAAGGGATATTTATCAGGGCTTTATGTATGGAAGTGTTTCAATGTATAAGGAGGTTCTGCCTTTAGCAGAACATGTAGCACAGATTTACCTTGTGGAAACTGTAACAAGCTACCAGCTGCAAATCCTTATCTCTAACTTGGACTCTGAAATTTTTCTGACAACTGTTGTATCCCTCAGTGAGACACACCCCCAAGAAAAAGACCAGCCCACCACTGCAACAGCAAAGGAAACTTAATACCTGGAGCCAACGGCAACCCACAACACCTAGTTACCAGGAAGGGTCCTGAACAAAGGGGCACAGAGTTTATACAGTCTTTTTGGTGCACAGGCCAGGGGCAGTTCCTGATTGGTTGACCTTTACATGTTTTCTATGTATAGTATGGCTGGCTGCTGCCATTGTGATTGGTCCCCTGAAATGGCCAGGTCACGAGTCCCTCCCACACGTCAATCAAGAAGAA
This sequence comes from Condylura cristata, assembly GCF_000260355.1. Classification (NCBI taxonomy): domain Eukaryota; kingdom Metazoa; phylum Chordata; class Mammalia; order Eulipotyphla; family Talpidae; genus Condylura; species Condylura cristata. The sequence continues at coordinate 70,399,980 of NW_004567104.1, read as the reverse complement.
TGGCATCCCCTCCTCTCTAAATGGCGGCTTACATTTTTATTGTTTACAAATCCTACAGGTGAGAACTGTTAGGACTCAGAGTCTGGGAACCTAGACTTCAGTCTCTATACTGTGAGTACCCAGAACTTGGGGCAGACAATGGCTGAAGGTCCTCCATACGAATCCGCAGTAAGGCACAAACAACTCCCGGAACTGTACTTCTCCAAGAAACAATTCTTCACTCTCACCAATGAGCATAAACCCTTGCTAGCCTGTTCTAGGGTGCGACTTCTTTGACTCCCTTTTCTGAGTCCCTGAACCTTGTCCGAGAGCATAAATAAACCCCGCTTATCTTGATACCTAATTCTCTCCCACTGTGTTTCTTCTCCATACATCGATCTTTCAGCAATACTTGTTGACAAAAAAATACCTCTTAAATGTGGAATTAATGAATAGTAAATAGGAAACATCTGTCAAGACAATAGTCCATCATGCAGAGAGTCTGTAGAGGGAGCAGAAATAGATCCCAGTCACCAGAATTGATGAAACCAACCTGGATGTTAAACCAGGAAGTACTTGACATGATGGGTTTCAAAGACTTCACACCAAAGTAGAGTGTAAAGTGTCTCATTCATGTTTCATTATATTGACTTACGAGAGCAATAATTTAGATCTATTGGATTAAGTAAAATATAATGTTAGAATTAATTCTACCTGCTGCTTCTTTTTTTTTTTAAGATTTATTTATTTATGCATACAGAACTGGGGTACAAGCCAGAGGTGCAGGGGCAGTGAGAGGATTCACCAGAGACAAAGTGGGGAGCAGAACAGGCAGACTGACAAAGTACACTGCTGAGGGGAGCAGCAGGCAGGTCAGGAGGGGTCTGCTGTGTCATGTGGTCACCTCTGGGGCGGGGATAGAACTCACACTGAGGCAGCTGCACTAGCTCGCAGTGCTGTGTCCTAACCTGTTGCACCACCAGGGAGGGCCCCCTTACTTTTTTTTTTTTTTTTTTTAATATGACTGCTGGTAATATTTTGTATGTCTTGTATTCAGGCTTTCTGCTCTCTTTCTATTGTCTGGTATTTATCTAAGCTTATGTCTTCTTTTCTCTTTTTGTCTTTTGAGGGGAATATTTCTCTTGCTTCGTACTTCATGCCTCTTCAGTAGAAGGTATACAACTGAACAAGTCAAATTATTTTCAAATAAATGTTTCTATTTTTAAATCATCAAAATAAAATCAATTAAAATAGAAGCTATATGTGTGTTTTTCTACATATTCATCTACCTATGCACTTGCCCACATAGATATCTCTATTTCACCCACTATTATGGATCCCAGAAAGTGAAGACTTTCTATGTACATGGCAATGCAGCTGGCCCTAGAAAAACACCTAGTCTCTGGTTCACACTCAATCTACATTTCTTGAATGAGTGAATGGATAAATATTCATTCTTGTTGTCCACTTAACTCCAAGGGAAGCTTCTTGGACTTCCCAAGTCATCACTAAATCATACTAGCAGTGTCAAGAATAGCAAAAATTGTCTTCTGTCATTACATCTGGAGAGAAAGAGAGAGGAAGGGAAAGAGAGAGAGGGAGGGAGGGAGGGGCAGAGGGAGAGAAAGGGAAAACTTAAAGAATTCAGCTAATTCCTGCTCTTGTCTTTTCTTCCTAGGTAGCCTTGGGGTAAAATTTTTGTTACAAAAGACACAATAAGAAACCTTAATTAGTTTTTTGAAATGCAAGCTCACCATAATTAAATGCTGAAAACTTTTTCAAAATGTCATTTGTAATACAAGAAGGTACAGCAATTTGATTATCAGCATTTCTCCAAATTGGACCAATTAACTGTCTCTAATTAATGGTATGTTTAGCCTTAAAACCAGCATGCTGATCAAGCTGGAACATTAAGAAATATAACTGGCATGTATCAAAAACACGTGAGGTTTGAAATGCAATGTTAGGCGTGGATGACATTACACTGTTTGCATCACACCTTCTAGGTGTCTGTCCTGCTTACTTTTAAACCAGGAGCAGGACACATCACACGCTGAGATCAGAACACAAGCATTTGTCTTCAGTTTTTCAAGAAGCTCTTTTGTGTCCCGCATACACCGTGGATTTAGAAAAAGTCCTTGTTTTATTTTTCTTGCTTTTTATTTTTGAACAGAAGTAGTCTTATAACCAGAGTTCAAAATTGTCCGGAGTAGGTGACTTGGCTTTACTTTGAGGAAGGTACTCGAGGTTTTATGTTGACACACACGTATTTAAATGCACTGAAGCCAGAGCAGATGGAATCAGAATCGATCATAAATCATCTTGAGTAGACAAGGTCTGCAGCGTGGCGTCTTAGCTGGCTTTTCTTCAGAGAAAAGGCCTAGCAGTCATGGAATGTTGCTGGGATCACTGTCAGAATCTCTAATTCAGCTTCAAAGATATGAGTGGACTCAAGAAGATAAGCCCTGAGCTTCGAAAATAAAATCATGACTTGAGAAAAATGCTGTAATTACACCCTGTGGCAGAATCATTGCCCCAGAATGTTTAAAGGAAAAAATAATTGGGAAATCACTGTCCTTATCTTGACACCTCAGTCCCTACTTCTGGCCCCAGGAATGGACACTTTCTTCTCTCCTGCTTTACCTACATATTAACAGCTTCTCTATGTCGTATGCCTTCAAGGTCCTGTTGTCCTAGTTGACAGTTTAGGTAATTAAACTGTCTGTATTAAAATCTTACAACCAACAGAAAACTATTTTTTTTAAGGATTCATTAATTTATGCACATAGAACTAGGGTACAGGCCAGAGGAGCAGGGGTAGTGAGAGGCTTCACCAGAGGCAGGGTGGGGAGCAGAACAGGCTGATTGACTGAACTACACTGCTGAGGGGAGCAGCAGGCAGATCAGGAGAGGTCTGCTGTGCCATGGGGGTCACCTCCAGGGCAGGGATTGAGCTCATGCTAAAGTGGCTTTAGCTTCTTAGTGCTATGCTGTAGCCGGCTGCACCACCAGGGAGGGCCCCAGAAAACTATTTTAATGATGCCTTCTGGAGACATGGCTTGTTTGTCCTATGCCTATGCAGGTGTTGCAGGTGTAGAAGTTAGGTCTGACAATCCATAGAGTTAGCACAACGCATCTCCCAGGGTTTGAACCTCGTTTAAACACTGCATTCCCTCATTCACAGCTCAGTTGGTGCCATGCTCTCCTTGAGGTCTTTGGGAAGCCAGTAAAACACTGGCAGTTACCTGTGCTCTGGAGGGACCCTTATGTCACTGGAAATGGAAAGATAATATAAAAATAGTAAGCACAGATGTGTGAGGAAACACTTTTAATATGAAGTTATTCATTATAAAGGAAACTTACTTTCAAGAGAAACGTGAAGAGGATCCAGTTCATGCAAAGATCCCCCATATACACTGTTGATTGTTATGAAGCATAGACAAGGTAGTTTGTCACACGGTCCTTGTCCTCTGCTTTTAGAAGAGTATCAGGGAGAATATTCTAGAATAGCCTCATCTTCGTGAAAAGGAATGACATTAGCAGTTTCTAGCTTCATCACCCTGGACTATTGTAACAAATGGTTTTGCCCCTGAGAGCTCAGAAGCGAGAGAAAAAGACAAAAGGAAATATATACCCTCAGAGCAAGCAAACAGGCAGAAGAGTTTACATTTTTATAAGATAAAGCAGAGTTTTTCTTTCCCCTCCCCCTCCCCCACCCCCATCTCAAGAATCCTGAACTTCTTATTTGGGGTTTGGTGTTCCATCTTCATTATCCCTCAGCTACCACACAATGAATGCAGAGCTATAAAATCTGTCCTTTTTAAGCCAATTATTTCTAAGGACAGAGGCCCTGCACCCACGCTCATACTTCTGATGTGGTCACGAGAAAATTGAGACACAGCAGGCTGCAGAACACTGCTTTGCCTGTCCCGGGTAGACTGAGGGCGGCCTTCCAACCAAGCCCGTGAAGCCTGGAGTCTTCCATTAGAACTGGCCCCCCTGGCTTTAGGAGGCATCATCCAATATTATTATTTAGATGACAGTTGAAAACTAAAAGCAAAGACTTTGGGGGCCAAGGTGGACATTCCATGAAGACAATGAAACTTAAGTCATGAGACACACGGCTTCTGGGAGTTTTAGCCAATTGGAGAGAAGCCCAGTCATCTGCCCTTCCATACCAAGTCTCTGTGCTATTTGCAAAAATAGGGCATGTTCAGCCATTCCTTAAACCTGCTAGATTTCCCACTTCAACTCTGCTCTATTTCTGCTTTCTTCTCATGTTTCTGTGACCTTGGGACAGCTCTCCATGTCATGTAGTTAGGTCACAGAGGGACACACACGTGGGAATCCATTCCGTGCATGCGTGGGGCATATTCATATTGCCTGCAGTCGCACATGTGTATGTGCACTTGAATTCACTGCTAGGAACCCACAGCAAGATTGTTTTCTGTGGAGCTCCCTACAACCCACCATGTTGACTTTCCAAATATCCCTTCATGAAGATCAAGATAAAGTTGTTTTGTGATATGATCACTTTCTGTGACACACAGCTGACATAAAGCAGGTAGAGAAGAAAAAATAAGATTATTTTTCTCCTTTACTTGCTAGTTTCCTGCTATTATTTATTTTTTTTAAAGATCTGAGGCATAAGCCGGGGGCAAGCACAGGTCTCAAAACAGGGGGATGGTAGGGATGGATCTTGGAGGCCAAGGTGGTGGGAGAACTATAGGGACTGAGGGGAGACATCAAATACTGTCCAAAAATGAGCAACAATGTAAGAATATAAAAAAGCCAACCAAGTTCAAATATACTACTTACATGTGGAAAGACATTTTGGAATGTTTCAGTGAAATAACTGGGAAATGCCAGACTCTTGGTACACACAATCAGGAGGACGTAACTTCTTTTGTCTTTTTTATGTTCACTCATTAAAACACTGGGACTATCCATATAAAAGGAACCAAATATGAAATGAAATAGATGCTGCATAATAAAATCATAAAAATTACATGGACATAAGAAAAAAA
>NW_004567104.1:70379288-70394874 GCF_000260355.1 Condylura cristata | reverse complement strand
TATTTTTTAAAAGATTTATTTACACATACAAAACTGGGGTACAGGCCAGAGGTGGGGGTGGTGAAAGGTTTCCCCAGAGACAGAGTAGGGAGCAAAACAGGCAGATCTACTGAAATACAATGCTGAGGGGAGCAGCAGGCAGACAGAAGTCTGCTGTGCCATGTGGCTGGGGATTGAACTCATGCTGCTGTAGCTGTGAGTTGCTTCATAGAACTGAGATTTAACCCCTGGCGCCACCAGGGAGGCCCATGCTCTTGAATTATTTGATAGTCAATTTACTGCAGGTGGGACGTGAAATACTGACACTATCGATGACATTGAAGTAAAGACAATGATGAAAACTGGTCAACATATGTCATCAATGGACAACATTAGTTGCAATAGAACATTGAAATGCCCCAAAATCATATAGCACTTAAGAAGACAATTTAACAGAACTTTGAGAAAGGTTATAAAAATCAAAAAAGCATAATTGATGTTACCAAATCAATTAACAATCAATAACAAATCATGAAAATGAAAAAATGTTCTAAATTATCAGTAATGATATCAAATCATGCTAAAGACAGAATTATCTTTCTACTCTTTTCATAAAAGTCAATATGCCAAGATTATTATCATATGAAGAGGGAATCAAAAAGTACAGCACCTGAATTAGTTAGGAAAAAAGTATTTATCATTTGAGTAGGGAGGTTTATGAATAAAATGTGATTTATTGTGAAGTGATTTCCTATATTAGTAGCTTTTAACTTTTTCAGTTTGTAGTTTGTTGGTTTTATCATTCTGCGCAGCATTTAGTTCTACTCATAACGTATTCTTTTTCTTCACGATAGTGTCTCATCTTGTCTGTTTTACATTTTACAAAAATTTGGATCCCATCCCCATTCTGAGTATTTGGTCAACCTTAATTCATAGTTGGGCATTTCAAACTCTAACCCATCTTAGTCTCAAACTATAAGGAAATAGTTTTCAGTACTGAAGATTTTGCTGAAAGGTTTTTACACAAACAAAACAAATAATCAAGGGAGAGACTAGTCATACATCACACTTTCCTAATTCTCTCCACCCTCTGATGCTGCAAAGCCCCCTTCTGAACTTTCACTAACTCACTTCATTCACTGGTGTGGAAGTTCTAGGTCATGTAAGTATCTCCACCTAAAACCTTAATTATGGCTCTGATTGTCTTGTGATTTCTAGCTGGCCCTGTGACTGGTCACCGAAGTGATTCTAGGAAAATAAATCCTTAAAGATGAGAATCTGGGGGGGGGGGGGGTTGACCTTCTCATTGGATGAAGAGTACAGACATCCGTCCTTTGTTGCCATGGTAAATGGTAGGTGGATGATCTTTGCCACTAAGTGTCAAACAATATTTAAATTACAGCTTTAGTCACCTAAAATCAAATGCTTTTAGAATTTGTATGATCAAGTCACTGTTGCTATCGAATATTTTAAGGAAAGTAAAGACTAGACTATAAAAGCTTTATGTTATTTGTTTGCTTGCTTTTAAATATGCTGGAGTTCAAGGAAAATAAAATGATGAGCTCAAGGCTTTAATTGACCAGTTCAAGGTCCAATTATAAACTGTAACATGTCTGTGAAGCGCCCTGTGAGATACCCTTCCATATAGTAGCTGCAAGGCAGAACGTTTAAAATTTATCAAAGAAAGAAAGAAAGAAAGAAAAACCTCACAGCTTCTTTTATGTTAAATTTAGCTATTAAAAATGGAGGCCTATTAAAAAATGGACAGGGGACATGTAAATAGTTTCTAGTGAGACTGGAAACCTTAAACCTAATTTCATAAAGCCTTCATTTTCAGTGGAAAATATCTGATGAGTTCATTCTCCCCTTGCCTGAAAAATCTGTCACCTTCAATGAAGTAGTTTCCTTTACAGGTATCCTTTTCCTTTAGGAATTTCCCTCTGGGCCTCTCTGGTGGCACAAGAGGTTAAGTCTCAGCACTATGAAGCTCTCTTCAGCCACTGCTGTACGAGTTCAATCCCCAGCCAGGGAGCTGACACACATGGCACAGCAGACCTCTTCTGCCTCACCCGCTGCTCCCCTCAGCAGTGTATGTCAGTACATCTGTCTGTTCTGCTGCCCACTCTGTTTCTGGTGAATCCTCTCACCCCCATCCCCCAACACCTCTAACCTGTACCCCAGTTCTTCTATGAATAAATAAATAAAGCTTTTTTAAAAAATGAAAAAAATTAAGATTTATTTATTTATGCATACAGAACTTGGGTACAGGTCAGAGTTGTAGGGGCAGTGAGAGGATTCACCAGAGACAGAGTGGGGAGCAGAACAGGCAGATCGATGAAGTACACTGCTGAGGGGAGCAGAGGCTGGTCAGGAGAGGTCTGCTGCACCCTGTGTATCACCTCCAGGGTGGGGATCAAACTCATGCTGAAGTGACTTTAGCTTCTTTGTGCTGTGCTTTAACCTACTGAGCCACCAGAGAGGGCCACATAAAGATTTTTTTAAAGAAGAAAAATAACCAACACCTGTTTTGCTTAACAGCTTGAGATACAGCTCACACACCACAGAATACTTCATAACTGTGAGCATTTTCATAGTTATACATCTATCACCACAATCAATTTTACAATACTTTCACGACTTCAACAAGAACCCCACCTTCAGTTATTATCCCTCTGCCTCTTGTCCCCCAGCTTTAAGCAGTCACATGCTATGCTCTATCTCTTCAGATGTACCCATTCTGGGATTGTTAGAGGGTAGGGAGAGGGTCACCTCTGATGAACCCCCAAACCTGCCCACTCTAAATAGGTTCTGCCATCTGCTGCATCAAGACAAAACATATAAGACTTTTAATGGAAAGGAACTTTAATACAATTAGTGTGCAATACAGAACAGAAAAACATATATAGTTTTCTAAATCAAACACCCAAAGTTACTTGTCCCCTCATGGGTACAAGTCCACCCAAAAGGGATTGGCTCAAAGCAAGGCCTGAAAGCTGCCACAAGTCTAAAGCAGCAGATAGTGCGGAATAAAATGGATGGGTGTGTTTTCTCCAGGTGGTGAATCCAATGCCATTGCTGTTCCAGATGTGGTTTTGTTAATGGATCCAGTGAGCACATCCCCAGCAGATAGGAGCCCATTGATTAGGTCAATGACTTTTCTGAAAGTAAAATATCGTTGGAACCAATTTGCTTTCTCCTAGCAGGACAAGAGAGGGGAGATGGCCACTGTCCCCAAAGGCCTTCTCCACTCTCCAACCTTCTCATAGTCTAGTGGGCAGGGACCAAGATTATTTTCTCTTCCACTGCCCATCACTCTAGCTCTCCATTGTCAAGCTCATTGAAGCTGATGAAAAGGAAGTAATCTTTTCACCTGCTTAACATGCCTATTTGTCTGGGTGTCTCTTTAGTTTAATGGTGGCTCCATTCCTCTAGTTAAGACCTTACTTCCTTCTAGTAATTATCTTTTAGCATTTGGTTTTAGCGATAGGTTATTCCCTTATCCTTTCAGTTCAAACAATCATAGTATCTTACTTTTTCTTGTTTCTGGATGTCTCAGCTTTCTTAACCCTTCTCATACCTTAAAGATATTGTCTTTTATATATATATACATATATATATGTATATATATAGTGATATATATATATATAAATATAAAACTATATATTTCACTATATATATAGATATATAGTGATGATATCTTGATTATACTTAACACACATTTATTGTTATTATGAGAAAAAATTGATGATTTTTGAAAAAATTTCTGTTTAAGTGAATAATTATCAATGAAGTTACTCACTTAGTTATAATGAAATAAAATGAAGACTACACTGAAGTAATGCATTAGTGAAATAAGCTTAAACTATTATTTTTGATCTAACAAACATATACAAAATCTAAATAATAATACAAAACAGCAGCAGAGATTAGGTATAAACATTGTCTAGTCACTATTTATACTAGTATTCACAATATTGAAAAATAAACAAAATATTTTTAATATATTAAATTTAATACATTTCATTTAGATATTAAATCTTAAAATTCCTATAGAAAAATTTTCACACCCCATAAAGATACACAAGACACAGCTTTGTCATCTAAAAATTTTATAAGATGGAAAAAAACTCCAGAGTAATAAGTAAACATCATCTCCATATATTCTTTTTTGGAAATATCACTTTATTAATATAGTTTAAAGAAAAGAAAAAGTATTAAGACATCAAGATATATTTTGTTCTTACTGATCCAACTTCTGGCTTTTATCAGGCTTTACAAGAATGGTTTTAAAAGGGAACTTCTTATTGTTTACACTCTATCGGGCCAACTATTTAACAAAAAGTTTGACAGAATTACTGCTACTAACTGCCAACAACTCAATAACTGAAAAATGAAGACTATTTTTTTGGCATTTCCCTAAGCTAATAATTATAGGTATAATGTTATTTTTAAAAACACATGCTACTGTACAAATAGTCTTTATAAAATCTTCCAGCATTTCAGATTAGCTCTTTGTCTTCTGGCCATGGAATTTGCCTCTCAGAGCCATAAATGGTGACTAGATAAGCAGAGTTATCTGCAGTAATAAATAAGCAAAGTTATAGGTCAAGTCCATTGTGGCAACTTCTCTCCTTCTGGGACACTGTGATTTCCTCCTGATCACAAATTTGTGCGCTGCTGGAAGAGAGCTTTCCCTGAATGGAATCCAACACCACATATGCTGTGCCTATGAATGCCACAGCAGGAGATTTTTATTGTCCTCTTTGGTGCTTGCGGGGGAAGTAATCTTTTTTTTTCCCCCCACTAAGTCCAGCGTCAAGACTTCCTGCCATTACAGAAAAGTCTTTTTTATTTCTTTTGGTTATATTCCATCTGTCACTGCTAAAAGTTCCTTGACTTCATCTCTGAATGGTAAAAGCTCCATTTGCAAGAAAACTAAAATGGGCTCACTAAGACTTTGATTTTTGTATGCATAGAACCTATATTTGCATTTTTACATGAACTTTTATGCTTGCATAAATATACTGGGTATGTATTCTAAGCCAAATACTTCCCCATTTAGTGAGATAAGTTTGCTTTGTCATTCATCACATCTAAAAGAACTGAAAGAGAGAAAAAAAAATCAGTTACTTATTTCAGACACAGATTAGAAACTAAACCTGGATCTTAGTTTCTTTCTTTTTAATCCACTTTAGTGATCTCTGTCCTTATATAGAGACGTTTAGTCATTGGCATTTAATATAATTATTGATATGTTTGCTTGAACTCTATACTGCTGTTAGTGATTTTCAATTTATTCCATTGGTTCTTCATTTCTTGGATATTTTTAATATATATATATATTTTAAGAAAATATATTGCTGTAGGTATTGCAATATAGTATTTTGTCAACAAAACTACATCACCTTATGTATAATGTTTAAACTTTGGAAAAGTATGATTTCTTCCTCCTATTTTTGTGTGTCATATTGTTCAGAGTTTATTTTCATTAGTAATGTCATTCCACACTTTCATAATGAATTTTCATGTGATTTTCCTTTAAGGAAATTAAGGGAAATCAATTGATCATGTTTATCCACATAATTATCATTTTTCATGCTGTTTTGTGCTTTCTAAGTTAAATCTTTAGCTTGAAGAACTTTATTAAGCATTTTTGTGGTGCTAGTGAGCTGTTGTTTTGGGAGACTTTTATCTGAACTTTAATCTGTTTTATAAGACAGAATCCTGTGATAAGAACTTTCTTTCCTTATCTCTTACGTTCTTCAACTTCAAAAATTGCATTCTATTGTTTTTCAGTTTCATAATTTTGAATGATACATCAACAACAGTCTTGAAGTTGTTTTACTACTTTGCCTTTTCTCCTCTCAGAACTATTTTTTTTTTTTTAAAGATTATTTATTTGTGCATACAGCGCTGGGGTACAGGCCAGAGGCTCAGGGGCGGTGAGAGGCTTCACCAGAGACAGAGTGGGGAACAGAACAGGCAGATGGATGAAGTACACCGCTGAGGGGAGCAGCGGGTGGGTCAGGAGAGGTCTGCCACGCCATGTGGTCACCTCCGGGGCAGGCGGGAATCGAACTCATGTGGAAGCGGCTTTAGATTCTCAGTGCTGTGCTTTAACCCGCTGCGCCACCAGGGAGGGCCTCTGAACTATTTTTTTAAAGGTTTATTTGTGCATACAGAACTGGGGTACAAGACACAGGTGCAGGAGTGGTGAGGTGCAGGAGTGGTGAGAGAATTCACTGGAGACAGAGTGGGGAGCACAACAGGCAGATCAGTGAAATACACTGCTGAGGGGAGCAGAGGGCTATCAGGAGCACCTTGGGGCAGGCAAGGATTGAACTCATGCTGCAGTGGCTTTAGCTTAGTAGTGCTATGCTTTAACCCACTGCGCCACCAGGGACGGCCCTCAGAACTATTTTTAAGGTCATCATTTTAGCTTCAACAGTTTGATTACAATGTTCCCAGTTGTAGATTTTTGTATTTGTCATGATTGATGGTTGTCTTTCATGGATCTATGAATTGATGGTCTCCATTTACAAGATGTTTACCCTGATAACAGCTCCCAGACACAGACATTTAAATCGCTGCATATTCATCTATGGAGGGTGTGTCCTTCTTTGGAATTTGGTGTCTCATAGAATGCCACTGCATCCACTCTCCTTCTATAGTTCATATAAAAATATGATTTTTATTCCATTCATTTATTTCTCTTGTTGGTACCATTAAATCAAAAGTGTTTTATGTCCTTCTAGTGTTCCAATCTTAAATGGAAGGATAAATAATCCATTTTTGCAGCTTGTACAGACTAACTGTAAACTGTATAATGCTGATAATATCACGTTTTCTTTTACATGCAATTCTTCTTTCCAGACACAAATCCAGTTTTTATAAATTTTGAATTAATTATTTTTCTCTTTCTAAATACCTTTTTCTGAGTTTTTAATATTCTGGTTTTATGAAACTTGTATTGTGAAGCATACATGTGGGTTTAACTCAAAAGGGAATCACAATTTCCAGCTATAGCTTCATCTTTTACACCTTTAAAGTTTCAAGACATATAAGCACTTACAGGTCATTTTTAAAATTGCCAGAAATGCATTATGTTTACTTATATAATTATGGAAATAGTAACATACATACCAAGTAAAATTATGAGCAATGTTACATATAAAGTAAGAGAACCATCTAAGAGCAATTAAAATGAACATATGTAATCACAAGTAAAATGATCCAGTATGTGCAAAATCAGTATCATACAAAATATCTCACAAAGAAAAGGTAATTCAATAAAGTAGAGATATGAAAAATGTTATATATTATTTTGATAATTTTTAGTTCTCCAGAATTCAGCTAGGTGAGATAACAAGTAAAGGACTAACATTCATTAAACATTATAATAGTATCAACCTCACAGTTATGGTGAAGTTAAGTAAACAGATAATAAATACAAAATTACTTGAAGCATAGCAGGTACCATGCCATTATTATTACTATTAATATTATCATCATTATTTTAAGCTATTATTAGTTGCTAATAGTTATATAAATCTTTGAAATAACAAAATTACATTTTGATAATGTTTATAGATTATTGTTTATAGCTTTTTTCTGAAGATAATAGAACTACTTTATTCAGGCAAATTAGAAAAGACTAATTCTTTTTTGATGAACTGCTAGCCTTTACAGTTAACATTTTGGGTAAGAATTGACTAAATATTGTGGGCTCTCCACACTGGTATCAAATTTCTCGATTTCATTCACTAGACAATCAACAGGAAAATCTCATATCTTATTGTCAACTAAAAAAGTCGCTCTGTGATAAATATTCTTACTTCAAGTAATTTATATCTTCCTAAGTGCATGTGGGAGGTCTATGTAATTTTGAAATTTTTAATTAATATGTTGGATTCAGAGTAAGAAACCTAAGACCAGGCCAGTTGCATCCATCAGACCCCCAAGCTGCAAGCCACCCTTATCAAAGAAGCTGGAAGCTTTTCTTTGGGGAGGAAAGATTATGAAGGTAGAGCAAGATGATTAACCCCTTTGTCCTGGTAAAGTTTCTACCATTACTACACTATTGAAAGGAAGGGAAGGAAGAATTTTGTAACTTTCATAGTCTTTGGCCAAAAAAGCCATATTATTCTGAAACAATTTTAAGGCCCTCCGTGTCTTCTGTGTGATTGACTCTTCATGCAAGTCAATAATCAATCTTTCATTAGTCACTAGGCTCCTCTTGGTTTTAGACTTATAATTACCCTATCTACTGTCATGTCCCAAGCACTGAGGTCAGATTTTAGTGATAAGAAAACAAATTCTTACAAAATTAACCATGATTGGTATCTGTTTCTTTTAAACAAGCTATGAGAAGCCCAATTCTGGTGACCTAAAAAATAAGCAACGATAGCATATCAAAATAAAATATATAAACAATTGTGACTTGCATAATCAGTGGAAAGCAAAACAATGGGATACTGTAGTTCTCAATAAAGATAATTTACAACAGAGAAGCAGTGTGCTAACTCCATGTCCTTTGTGATAGTAAGAAGAAAAACACCTTTAAGGGCAACAAGCTTTCTGTGTCTCAGGTTTAACAGGTGAATTTGGTATTACAGAAGAAAATTTGCATCTATTTTAAGAAAGGCAAACACTGTATAGCTTAGGCATGTCAAAAAAATGACATCTCTCCTATTTGGAAGGAAAATTAAAAACAAAAACAAATAAACGATATGAATCAAAGGCCTTTGTCAAATGGAACTTAAGAATCTACACAGTCTAATTCAATGGTCTTTGAAGCTCATTTCTCTTTTGGCTTAATTAGCATAAAGAACATGGAGTTCATCAGTAAATGTTAGATGTTTTCCTGAGAATTTTCACTTCATTGATGACATTGTCTAGAGATGTGGGTGGGAAAATGAGAGATTGGGAGGGCATCTGAGGGAGACAGTGTCCTTGTTCTCTTGTCCCTGAAAGGTAATAGGGTGTGTTTTCATTTACATAATGTAGGAGGGAGATCTAGTGATGCATGAAAAGAGAACAGCCCCCTAACAGACACTGTTACCTATTATCTATGATGCCAGTTAGAGAAACAATTACAGTTTCAACAGAGTGATATTTTTTTTTAATGTTCTTCTTACTAAATAAGTCAAGGTTGTGTGTGTGTGCATATGTGTGTGTGTTTGAATATCATAAACTCTGTCACAAGTCTTCCCATATTTGGTAACCAGCGGTCATTCTTGGAAAAGATCTTTGATTGAATAAATATATAAAAGAAATAACACAATTTTGACAGCTGAGGGAATGAAGAATTTGAAGCTGCCTGCCTTTTGAGTTCCACTTCCTTCTTCATATAATCAGTCCTTAGCAAACCATCAGATTGTTTTCATGGTTGGGTCCATATTTTCCATAAAAGCCAAGATATTTAGAAACCATAGTTGAGGCTTTCAGATATCAGTTTAAAACTGAAAACTGTATTTGGAACAACTTTTTAAAATTTTATCTTATCATACACATATGTTTTCATTGAGGTTTGCTTTTCCATGAGTTGGCTCTAAGTAATAATTAATATGCCCTCAAATGTTTTTTACTACTGCACAATGACAATGTCAATTCTGAGCAAGTTATGTTCTTGCAAAGTGAACTGAGTCAACAATAAGGACATTAGCATAGACAGAAAGTTTACACTGGCTTCTACTTATGTCAGTACTCACTGAAGGAGAAATTGAAGTCTTGTTTGACAGTTCAATCTAGAAAGAAACAAGTTCTGTGTTCATGTTTCCTGAATTCTCTGAAAAGAGATTTAGTATGGAGAAAACAGCTACCTAAAAAATCATGTCCTTCTTGACATCCTGGGACTAATGAACTGTCATTCCCTCTCACTTCATCATTTTTCAATATTCACTACCAAATTTATGATTAAATTGGGGATTACTGAAAGTCATAACGAGCCCTGGTGGTCTTGATATTGATAACTACATAGCAGACCACAGGCAAAGATGTACAAGATGGTGCCAGATCAACAGACTCCACAGTAGTGATGAGGAGTTATTCTCACACCATATGGTCAGGCACTGGGTACTATTTAGGTGGCTTTCGATAACTTGAGTGTTTTGTTACGAGTAAAGAAGCTCATATCGTGAGACTTCAGTTACTCTTGCTTAGAGTATTTTTGAGAGTGGAGAACACCAATCTCTGCTCCAGAAACTCTGTTAGGGAACTTTCTGGTAAAAAGATTTTGCCAGAATATGGAAAATCCAGAATTCCAGCAGGTGGCAACATGGAGATTAGAGAACATACACTTGCTATTGAGAAGAGAGCGTTCAGAGAGAGCACTCCATCTTGTGCTACCCAGATGTATATAATAGTATGTATCCTAGATACAAATGAAAAAAGTCCCAACCACCAGAAGTTGGCTTGATGCAATCCATAGATACCTGGTCTCTAACTTATTTCTGGGTTTGAGAAATCATTTTGAAAAGAAGTGTTTCCATAAAACACAATAGTGTTTGATGACTTAGAGTTAAATCAAGAGTTAAACTTTTAGACTTCCCAGTGAGTGACCTTGCACAAGTATGTCATCTCTCTGACCTTCTGTTCTTCCTTCAAAAGGCAGCTAACAGAATGAATACATCAATATGTATAAAGTCTTTAGTAGAATTTCTGGCATATAGATAGGTAGACAGACAGATAGATAGATAGATAGATAGATAGACAGACAGATGATAGACAGAAGGTAGTAGATAGAGACATTCTATATTATTGTATCATATGTAATATATGTGACATATGTATTATATATAATTTTTCTCAACATGTTTGTAAATATTGATATTGATATTTATTTCTCCATGTTTCTTATTGTCCAGTGATTCAGTCTCTTCTCATAACCAAAAACTGAAGTCCTTGAATCTCTGTCTGGATTCCAACAGTCCCAGCAGCAGAGTAGATGCTAAGCTGCCACAGGTGTTTACTATTCATGTCCTACCACATTCTCCCTTGTTTTCAGCTTTTATTTGTCTAGATGACTTTTTTTTTTCATTTCAAGATTTGAAAAGCTTATGTCTACATATCACTCTCACCTTTGAAGATCATGTGTAAACTGCATGCTAGATTAATTTGGCAAATGGGAACACACCATTAAAGCCATTATTTGGAATTCTTCTTACCTATGTCCTCTTATATTTACATTCCCTGTGTTAATTATTCTACAGAAGGAAAGAGTGACTTGGCTTTAACAGGTGAAACTATTTAAGAATGTGGATATGACATTTTTGATCAAACTTCAACTAAGTGATTTATGTGAGTGAATTTGCCATAAATTAATAAATTAATAAATTTCACTTTCAGTTAATTTTAAATTATTTTACTTTCAAAAATTCTAGGTACAAAATTAAAATGTTTTTCATTAAAACCCTGAAAACAGTAAATCAAAAGGACACCTGCAGCCCTATGTTTATTGTTTCTCTATTTACAAAAAGGAAGATGTGGAATCAACCCAACTGCCCAAAAATAGATGACTGGATCAAGAAGATGTGGTATATATACACAATGGAATATTACTCAGCAATAAAAATCATGCCATTTGTGACAGCATGGACGGAAAAGGTCATGCTTAGTGAAATAAGCCAGAAAGAAAAAGAAAAATGCTGGATGGTTTCACTCATAGCAGGAATGTAAGGGATAAGGGGAAAAATACACACACACACACACACACACACAGAGTAATTGTAATAATGTAAACCAGAACATCAGCTAACAACTATAAACCAGAGACACTCTATGGGGGAGGAGGGAGGAACAAGATCAAAATGGGGATGGGAAGGACACGGGACTATGGTGTGAAGTGGTGGTGGGAAGCCCACGGGGGTTACAACTGAGATGGAAAACTGTAAAATTAAGAATAATGTAAAAATACATACATAAAACAAAAAAAATTTAAAACCTTGAAAATGGGCCCTCCTTGGTGGTACAACAGGTTAAAGCACAGCACTATGAAGCTACCCACAGCTACTTCAATGCCAATTCGATCCCCAGCCCACCTGGTGCGGCAGACCTCTCCTGTCTCGCCCGCTGCTTCCCTCAGCAGTGTACTTCAGTGGATCCGCTTGTTCTGCTCCCTGCTCTGTCTCTGGGGAATCCTCTCAGCACGTCTGGCCTGTACCTCAGTTCTGTATACATCAATAAATAAATTGGCCGGGCCATGTGGGTCACCTCTGGGGCAGGTGGGGCTGGAACTCATGCTAAAGTGCCTTTAGCTTCTTAGTGCTGTGCTTTAAACTGCTGTGCTACCAGGGAGGGCCCAATAAATAAATCTTAAAAAAAAAAAAAAAACAACTGGGGGCCTCCCTGGTGGACCAGGGGTTAAGTCACGCAATCACCACTGAGGCTGAGTACAGTTCCTTGCCAGGGAGACAACTCCTTTGTCCTGCATGCTGCTCCCTTTAGCAGTGTATTTCAGTGGATAAATCTGTTCTCTTCTCCACTCTGTGTCTGGTGAATCCTCTCACCCCCATCAGGCCTGCACGCCAGTTCTTCTATGCAAAAATAAATAAATCTTTAAAAATAAATAAATCAAAACCTTATGCACTCACTGCAAATCAATGTCTACATGATGCCTTTAAAGAGAAACACTTAATGAAGTGCATTATGAATTTTCGAATGAACCTCAATGTCAATGGAATTTGATCCTGAACAGATGCGCTTGTGGCAGGACTTGCCAACTTTGATTTAAAAGCATTTCATCCTCAAAGAAGTAATCAGAGTTTAATCTTGTCTGTTTCTAGCTCTTCATATCAGAACTGATTTGCGTTCACTGGGGAGGAGATATGACCTTCTAGCTGGTCCAACTGCATTTCTCTCCTCTAAAGAAGAGGGAAGCATCTTCCCCCTTTTACGATATGCTGTATAATAAATACAATCCTTATAAATGTTTGCATCATGTTTGATTTTAAAATGTTCTCTGAAGAAAAAACTGGCTATTGATTAACTTCTGAGATAATCCATGTCAACCAAACTCAAATAATTGTTAATTACAATACCTTTAAATGTGAAAGATAATTACATATTCCATATATCCCTTTGTTTATGCAGGTATATTTGGAACAAGAGGAGGAAGGGGGGAAGCGGAGGGGGAAGGGAAGAGGCAGGAAGAGAAGAAAGGTAGAACGGGAGGAGGAGGCGGGAGCAGAAGGAGGGGAAGGTCTTCCTTGGAGGGGAGGTCTTTCTTCAGTACAGACTAAATGTTTCATTTTATTCTACAAAATGTGTGCACATTTGTATATGTGTGTGAAGAAGATAGTTGTTTGTTATTTTGGTTCCTTTGTGGGGCTACATAGAATTTTTCTTTGCTAATTTGTTCTATTTTCATTGTAGCATAGCAAATATTTACTACTAGTCATAGGTCTAATTTTTCAAAGATTTATTTTATTTATTTATACATATAAAAACCTGGGTGTAGGCCAAAGATATGTGGGGGTGGTGAGAGGATTCACCAGAGACAAAGTGGGGAGCAGACCAGGCTGATCCACTGAAACACACTGCTGGGGGGAGCAGCAGGTGAGGCAGAGGAGGTTCTGCTGTTCCATGTGGGTCAGCTCCCTGGCTGGGGATTGAACTCATACTGCAGTGGCTGGCGATAGCTTGAGAGTGCTGAGAGCTAAATACTTAGGCCAGCAGGGAGGCCCTTGATTTTGCCTATTTTTTACAAGAAGATCTGGGAACTTAGAACTCTCTAGAGAACCAGCTGGCTGTCCCCACAGATGAGGTGACAATTTCTGTGCTATAGTTCACAGTGAGCTGGGTCTGTCATTTATTAATCACACCACTAAGGGATTTGTATTTATACCCCCTATGTAAGTGCATTAAAAGATATCCGTGAACGGCCCTTCCTGGTGGCGCAGTGGGTTAAAGCACAGCACTGAGAAGCTAAAGCCACTTCCGCATGAGTTCGATTCCCGCCTGCCCCGGAGGAGACCACATGGCGAGGCAGACCTCTCCTGACCCGCCCGCTGCTCCCCTCAGCAATGTATTTCAGTCACTCTGCCTGTTCTGCTCCCCACTCTGTCTCTGGTGAAGCCTCTCGCCACCCCTGCACCTCTGGCCTGTACCCCTCAGTTCTGTATGCATAAATAAATAAATCTTTAAAAAAAAAATTTAAAAAAGATATCCGTGAACACAGTTGTTGACTAACTCCAAAAAGCAACGTAAACTAAGCTACTTATTAATGACTCAATAATATGAAATAGATTTCAGATATTGTTGAGAAAGCATAGACATGGGAAGATTTTGATAGAATTTAGTCTCACTCCAGCTGGCCATTCACATTAGATAGGACTGGAACAGAATTACATATGGAAGCTTTTCTAGGATTGGGAAATCACATGAGTAAAGGAATAGAATTTGCACAAATGCTATACAATAAACACCCCATGGATGATGTATACTCATTTGGAGATAACAAAGAAGAATAAGAATTCTTGCTCCAGTTAGATTGGTAAAGTGCTTGTTTTCTATCTTAAGAATCAGAATTTAATATCTCATGTACTGGATGAGTTATAAAAATGTAATCTCAGGAAAGGTGTTAAACAAGAAATATTTTTAAGTACTTAAAAATTATCCTGATAACTACAAATTCAGATATGGCACAGATTACTCTATCGAGGGTTAGCAATAGGAAAACCGAGTATTAGAACGGACACTCAAAAAAATAAACAACTCATAATTTTGTTCTCACTGTTAATAATACATAATACATAAGAAACTACATAAGAAACGTATGTAGCTTATTAATAAGTGAAGGAACATCTTAGAATTCCTAATAATGTGCATAGAGAACAATATTATGAATTTTCAATATAAGTGAAAAAAGGTAACAACAAACATAAAGTATTCTTATGCCTAAACTGGTATTTAGAATAATTGAAAATCTCACAAGTTAGTGCCAATGTACAGATTTATTCTCCATCTATACTTTGGTGAATATGGGAGTAACCTCACATAACTTTAACGTGTGTTCTTTAATGTCTATGTAGGATAAAATGATTGCCACATTTTTCTTTTTCTACCTGTAAGATTTTCTACATTAAAGAAAGAAATGAT
Source organism: Condylura cristata (assembly GCF_000260355.1). Lineage (NCBI taxonomy): Eukaryota > Metazoa > Chordata > Mammalia > Eulipotyphla > Talpidae > Condylura > Condylura cristata. The sequence goes on along the minus strand of NW_004567104.1, from coordinate 70,379,799 downwards.
GGCACTCATTTGGATGGCATTCTCCTTTAACAGCTAGGTAAGAGTGATTTAGTGTGAAATTCCATGACTCACATTTATGATAAACTGAGTGAGAAGAGGATGTGGCCAGATTGCAGTAAGAGCAGTTTACCTTGAAGTTGTTACTAAAAGCCAGTCCACTCTCCAAGGAAAGTATCAATTTTAGGTAATAGAAAAGTTGTGTTTCAGTAAAACTTATATGTGGAGGGGAAACTTAGAAGTGCAATGGTATCTCAGATATATCTTTATGGTAGCCTACTATTCCAGTACATTTCATTTATGATACATTATAATGATTAGTAGTTTGTTTCTTTCAGCTGAGGTCTGAACAGAGTGCTTCAGCTCACGAAGCATCTATTAGCTTCAAAACTCCTATCTTTGATGGCCTATCATGATGTCAATGCCATGTATATTACTATCATTATTATATATTCATCCTCCCTTCTTTGAGAATTCTTCTCCAGTTTAATCTTTTAATATTATTTTTAAAATT
>NW_004567104.1:70376082-70378803 GCF_000260355.1 Condylura cristata | reverse complement strand
AAAACTAGATAAGTGAACCTGAAATATGCACCTTTATGAAGATATTAAAGGAATAATCATTTGGGTTTTCTGTATTAGAATTTATTGTAGATAATTCTCCAATGGGAGATTTATTGTACACGTGTCTAGCAAAGATTTTATGTCAACTATTCTCAAAGAGTAACAGAAATCTAATAAGTGTTATATGTTAATCATTTAAATTTAAATGTTGTATCAAGATTAAAATCCAATTTTTATCTAGACTAAAAAGCAGCAGGGTTGAAAAATGAGCCATTCTTCAATACTTTTCATATTCAGATTGCTTCTTCAAATCTATCAGACTAAATACTTCTTTAAAGACTTGGGGAGAAAATGAAAGGACAATATGGTTCTGTTTCAGAAACTTGAGAATAAGTTCATAGGGCATCTGATAACATGATGGACTCTTATTGAAAATATTTCATTAAAATTGGGCTTGAATTTGCTGGAAACAGCTTAAGTTAATAACTATGAAGCAAAGTCAATTTTATTTATTCAGTAAAAATCTATGTAAAGTGAGAGGAAAGATTTATTAAAAATATCATTTTAAAGATATATAGAATAATAAATAATTGCCAGAAGATGGAAAATGTATACATAAATCAATGAAAGGTTTCTGACCTCTTTATAACATTTTGAACAATTATGAGAATATTGTATAACCTATATGAATATATGCAAAATAATGTGTATAATTTAAAGAATATGCTGGCTAAAGTTTTTTTTTAAGTTACTGTGTTTTTGTTAATTTTTTGCTTTCTTGTATAAAGTAAAAAGATAATTTTTTTATATTCTACTTTTGGTTAATGGCCCATATTTCTTTTTATTGCAATATCCCCTTTAAATAAATGACAAAACATCCAGGAAAATATGTCCAAAAGAAAAATCTTAAATTTGAAGAGCATGTGTCTATACCTAACTTTTCTTTATATGGTTTACTAAACATGTATCAAATTTCTTCTGGGTATGGATGAGAAAAAAGTAATGCTACTTAGGGAAAAGGGAAAACATTTAAGTGATGTTGTTTATAGGTTTTCTTTCTGCAAATGGAAAGTCATAAAAGTTGTCATGTATGAAATGTTGCTGGTAAATGAAGCTCTTGTGAAATTCTCATGTAATTGTCAGCAAATACATTTCATGCGATGTGGAAAGATGAATTAAAATAAAGGAAGACAAAACAAGATAGATTTCTATAAAAAAGAGAAAAGTAATAGTCAAGAAAGGAACTGTACAGAAAAGAATGTGCTACATAAAATCACTGAGAATAGGTCACAAAAATTACTGTTTTGTGGTATCTAAAATAATGAATGGAAAGGGAATAGAGAATAAAAATCAGTAATTAAGTAATTATTATGATCAAAAGAGAGATGTAACATGTGATCTGGAAAAATCATGAAGGTGTGGACTATTTAGAAGAGATGAGAATTTGACTGTCTAGAGAATGAGAAGAATTAATGAATAAAACTCTGAGACATTGTGACAAAATGTTGCTGAGAAAATACCATGAGTCAGTGACAATCAGCACATCAGAGAAGTAGAGAGATTCAAGGGGCAGAAAGAGAAAAGCCCACACTGGTCAAATCCTGGCAGTAAGCTGAATATATCCTAATATCCAGCCATGGATGGATATTATATAACTATGTTAGTTATAAATGTATTAGATATGGCCATGTAAGATACAGATATAGCCATATATGATAAAGATATGTGAAATGGAGTCAGACATAGAGAAAGAGATGGAAGAAAAGTAAAAGAATATTGATGTGAGCAGACCTTAACAATAATTGATTAGATTCTTTCCAGAAAATACCTGTCAACCCCCGTCTAGCAGCTGAAGGAAATGGTGTTTTTCCCATTTATAAACAGTCAGATAATAAATGCCTGTCTGTTTTTCAAGTGATTTGTTGTTCTTATTGCCTTATTGGAGAATGTTACAATGGCTCAATTTTGCCTTTTTAAAAAGCAAAATTAATCCATTGCCCCTATGGATTAGGGGCAAAACAATAAAAGCAAATTTTTTGCTTATGAAAAAAAAGTTCTAAAAAATTTCCATTACAAATAAACATTCTTATGGAACTGAACATTTTTTTGTAAATTCAGTAAATCCTAATAAGTGGCTCCTTCTTCCTCCATCAACCTCTAGGCGCTAGTGAGGAATTTCTTGGCCAATATTCCTTTCTTTAGTTTTTAAAAATTAGTAACAGAAATTTTTTGCATGGTCTTTTCTCCTGGAAACTCAAGCAGGTATACAAAATCAGCTCCTCAAATTCTACTTCAAGTTTGTGACAGAATTCCTAAAACTAGATAATTTGCTGTGGTCACATGTTATTTCTCTTCATAAAGCTGGTTGCACTGGCTTTGCATAACCAATCACTTGTGAATTCTTCATATTTACCGTGAAATGGTCCAATTTTGAAAAACCAATTTTAGAAGTCTGGAATGGGGCAATGGTGTACTTATGTGGTAGAAAGTTCAGATTTGTAATATTTCTCAGTCCAGTGTCTCCACCATTACCGATTCCAAGTCCCCAATGGTGTCACCGAGCATGAAATTTAGGAGGCATTGTATATCATTGCCTCTGTGAGCCAATAGGAAACAACCCTATAGCAGACAGGCTTAGAGTCTTAATATTTTAAATATTTGTTTTAAACACCTGACCCTGCTCCTAAAAAGTAGTGGCTGGTCTTTCTGTTCTGGGGAGAA
>NW_004567104.1:70369331-70371202 GCF_000260355.1 Condylura cristata | reverse complement strand
AAAAAACTGTAATGGTTTCCTCCCGGCGAGCCCACCAGGCCAGACTCTGCTGGTCGCTGTATTCCTAACCAGATGCAGAATGGATGAAATTTTCCAAATCTTTCCTCACTGCCCCTGAAGATAACCCTTTTCCCTGCTCAACTGCTGACTACAGAGGAAACAGAAAGCATAGCCAAATAACCATCAAAGGACAGTTTCAAAGGTGATGCCAATTTGAGACTCTTATGTAATACCTGCACACACAGGTGGAAGGAAGCTCACTTTCCTTGCTGCACAAGTTGAATATCTTCAGCGTAAAGACAAGCATCATGTACCTCAGAAGTCAGCAAGTTCTTTGGCTTAGTGACCACAGAAATGCTATCTTTCAGAAAAAGGAAGCTGATCTCTCGTTTGTAGAACCAGTCATTCCGCATGTGCCCCAGGCTATCTATCAGGGAACAATTTAAGGCTTTTTGTTTCATGATTGCCAGATGGGTTGCTGAATCTGGTGATCACAACTGCATTCCAAGGATGAAAAAGGAACAAAGGAATGGCATTGGCCAGAGGCAGAAGAGAGGTACCACTCTCAATTATCCAGGGAAGTCTCCTTTTCTCCAGACATCTCCCCAGCAAATTTACCCAGACATCTTCACCACAGCTTGATCATATGTCACATATTGACCAAAGAATGGGACCACCTTCCTTAGGATCAAGGTTCTCTGGCTAAAACCTGAACAAATTTATCATTTTGTTATCAGGAAAAAAGGGGAAGTAGGCCAGCTGATTAAGAAACCCATATCTGCTACATACACTTACCTTTTGACTGACCTATTCAGAATTTATCACATAGAAATAAAAGCACAAAGAAAACTGTGCTATCAATAGAGGAATGGATGAAAAAACTGTAGTATAGCCACACGAAAGCATATTCTATTGCTATTAAAATAATGAAATTATATTTAATCCTGATGATCAGAAAAATGTGACAGAATCCACACCATAATTCTAATAATACTTACACCTCATTTGGGAGTGTGTGCATTTAGGGGCTTTTAGCACTTTTTACTCCTGTAACAATTTTTTACCTAGCTAAAATAGAAATGGCACAGTGATGTCATCTTTCTTGAGGTAAAATCACTTTGCTTTGCATAGTTTTAAAATATGCATGCCTTTTCAAGAATTACATATACCAACAAATACATGTAATTACCTTAGTAAATGTTCTATCAAAGTGTTAGTAAATTGTATAGTTTTAAAAGGATGGTGTTGGAACATGGATGGAGTTGGAAGGGATCATGCTCAATGAAATAAGCCAAAAAGAAAAGGAAAAATACCAGATGGTTTCACTCATAGCAGGAGTTTAAAGGGGGAAATAAAGAGAGAGAAAAAAATCAATGGAATAGCATAAAAATGAAAACAATGAATAACTATAAGCCAGAGACATTTTATGGGGGTATAAGGTGAATGGGATAGGAAATGTGGTGGGAAAAGTGCACTGGACTGATGGGACATGTGTGAATTGGTGGTGGGAAGCCCATGGGGATTACAACTGCGATTTTTTATTAAAAAAAAAAAAAAAAAGAAAAAAAAAACTGTAATGGTTTCCAAGAGAAGTTTCAGTGTTCTGAGATGCTACATTGAAAATGGAACTTCAAACACAAATAGCAACCTTACTCTTGGTTTTTCAGACCCTGACAAATGTGATCACTGCACCTCAGATTCATTTCTTATAAGCTTCACTTTGATCTGCATGAATATACTCATCATAAATATGGATCTGTGCTTCATAAATATTCAACATTAAATTGAATATTTCACAATACTTAGGCTCAATTTCACACATAGCAGGGGAATAACTTCAGAGTGACAAAAGGTTGCAATGAGTTTGTTAT
>NW_004567104.1:70323321-70368642 GCF_000260355.1 Condylura cristata | reverse complement strand
GGGGGGGGGGGGGGAATAAAAAAACATGAGATGGGGCCTCCCTGGTGGTTAAATGTCAGGTCAGTGCTATCTAATTATTACTATCCACTGCAGCACAAGTTCAATCCCTGGCCAGGGAGCTGACCCACATGGTGCAGCAGGCCTCTTTTACTTCTCCCCTCAGCATAAGTGGTTTTACGTAATTATTTGTAAGTTCTCCCTAGCATATCAGTGTTGTGTGATGTCAATTAGTTACTTATCCACTGCTGATTCTGATGACACTGATCACGTCTTCATAATGATGCTTCCAGAAAGCTACGGTCTCTCTAGCTAATCAAATTAAGGGATAAGCTGCAATTAAAAATTGGGTAATAATTGAAAAATTGTTCGAAAAACAAATGGTTAAACTCAGAAACTAAACTGAATGGATTGTAGAGTCATGTAATTAAACACAAAGTGTCCAGAGCACCATGTTTTGGAAAAGTCAAGAAACAATACCTCAAAGGAGCTATTCATTCTTTGCATCAGATAAAATTCCTCAGCTAAGAATATGAACACTGATTTCAACATTAAAATTACCATGCATGAGGATATTTTACCTTTCACATTATTTTCACATTTCTCTAACATGCACTACTGTTTCACTTAGTATCTTAAATCTATTCTGTATTAATTAAAATTTATTGTGTTTCAGTTACAAGGAGCAAAAAATGAGCCAATGGGTTTGACGATCAAAAAAGATGAAAAAAGAAACAGAAATATTTTTTAAATGACTATATTTTAAGCTTAGTCATTAATCTGTAGACCATTATAGGAATTGAGATAAAGGATCTATAGCCATGATGGGAATTATGCTTAATTTTTCTTATTTCTACAGAAATAATACAGAGATTTCTTCAGTTATTAACCTATCATCTTTGCAATTAACTACTTCCATTTTGGCATATTAACTGACTTAAACATCTATGGTCACTATCTGTTATGTTTTTATCAACTCTGTACCCGTTTGGCTGAAATGGTGGCTCGTCCAGGTTTGTGATACTACAGAAATCTTCAGAATGCTTTGCAGATACCAAGTTCACTCTCCCACTCCTGCCAACAGTTTTATCTTTCAGAGTGATTCCTAGTCTGCTGCAGACACTCTTTCCTTCCTAACATCTGCTTCTTATTTCTGGCACAAATCGCTACTGGGACATGCTGTGTTCATATGAAGAAAGGTGCTGGAGTCACAGCACAGGAAATGAAGAGGTGCTCGCAGTAGCTACAGAGCTGAGGCCCCAAGGGTTTTCTAATCCAAAGAAGAAATGCGAAGGGTGTGGGCTGGGGCCGGGGGTAGATTAGAATGGATCAGATCCATATGTGTGTTTCCTATCACTTCCATAACTTTAATTAATGAGTGATCCATTCACCTTCAATTATTTGGTATCGCTGAAAATTCTAGGAGTGGATTAATCTACAGCCCTAGCTTGCAGTGGTGTGTGGCAAGCAAGGAGAAGTCTTCACACACATTCAAGAACCAGCTGAGAGAGAACATACAGTCACCACTAGTTATTTTTAAATAAAAGATGCCCGAGCTACAGCAGCAATGGACAGACCTGATGACCAGCGATTCCTGATGTAAACCGGTATGGTGAGGAAGGCTTGGGCTTATATAACGCGTTGCATTAGGGGACACCCGACCAATCCCCTTGATGAGAAAGGAAGCTTCGCTGAGCACTGTCATGTGCCTCCTGTTGATGTGCTTCTCTGAGAATCTGTTTCTTTTCTTCCTTAATTGAAACCCTATTTACTGCAACTGACTCTCCTGACGTTTTGTAACATACTCTTTTGTGGATACTGGGGGGTGGGGAGGGAGAAGGCGGGGAATGCATGCATGCTACAAAAATTTCGGCTTGGTATATTTTATGTTTTGTTCTTTCATAGCAGCTTGGCTCCCCTGCTTAATCATTCCTATTAGTGTCATCAATGCGGCTGATGTTGCCTTAATGAAATTGACAACGGTGTAAGAGAACAAGCAGAATAGAAGCAAACTCAAATTTTTTTAGTTTATTTGTTTCTTGTTTCTCTCTGACCTTCCAATTTAGACTTGAGATTTTGTATTCTGCCCCAGAATTCAGCTGTCTCCCTTGTATATTTTTTAGAAATTTATCTCTGTTCTTGACATAAATGCAAAGCAAGCAATTTGCCATCTTTCATGGAGAGTTGACAGAACGAGAAGCCCTCCGAGCTCTGACTTTATTTTGGCATTGGCTGAGAACCGAGTCCATGGCGGCTGAAATGTCAAATGCTTTTCGTGAATCCAGTGTCCTTTATATCACTAAAGCAAGCCGCTCCCACTGCTTTTCAGCTTCATTTCTTCCATTATCGTTTGCCCACGTGAAGTTTTGTTCATTTGAAGTTGGAAAGGAGGCATTGTGCATTAGCAGTAATGGTGGCATGTAATCATCCCAGGCCTCCAGGAAGCTGCAATTTAGGCAGCAAACTGAAGTTATAAAACACGCGTAGAGGAAAGGACTGGTCTCTCTAGTTATGTTCTTTCTCTGCTACTTCCTTTTAGAAAATTCTTCCCAAGGTCCCTCAAGCCCTATGGCCTCAGACACAGAGCCAGGAATGGTGGCTTGTAGTAGCATGATTTAAATTTGAAGTAAATAAAAAGAGATTCTCTCCAGCTGGAAAATTTTCCATGTTTGAACTCGGAGTGAAATTGCTTAAAGATGTGATGGGTGTTTGTTAGGGGAGGGACGATGTTCCCAGCCCCACTTACCTGCAGCCACCTTGGGTTAGCTCCTGGAGCTAAGCAGCCGGTGGAGTCTATCTCTGGAAGGCAGGTGAGCTCCAGGGACCTCTTGCTGCTCCAAGACCTACAGGAGAGAGACATGGAGAGATGCTTAGGAGAGGCAAGGTGTGGGAGAAGCATGCATGCATCCTGAGGTGGTCTCAGCTGCTGGGGAGCAGCCTTCCCCTTTCTTGCTGTTTTCTATCTGAAGGTGCTTCCTTCTGTGACAAGTTTTTGGGCTTCAGCAACCCTATTTAAGCCAACCCTGTTTGGCTGGGCATTTATTCATATGGAGATGGGAGGGTTTAGAAATTTTGCTGGGAAACTTGCTAGAAATACCCTTTCTCTCTGTCCTAGTCTTTCACATTAAGGTTCTGCTTCCTTCATCTTTATGTGGAGAAGGGCAGGACCCCATGTAGCCCTTAAGTTTGGGGTCCCTGGCTGCCCCTTGGGTATGCACTAACATATTTAATAAGTAAAAATAGGTACCAATGCCCTCTAAGTGAGGACAAGCCCTGAGAAAGAAAGCATGAGCACTAACTATAAGAGTGGAATAAAATATCACAAGTCTTTGACTGACTTGTTTGAGTAAGGAAGTCTCTGCAGTGCTGGTTGGAGAAATGGAGCACTCACTAGCCCAGGGTAAGTGGATATTGATCTCCTATTAGTTCGCATTTTAATTCCTATTGTCCTTTCTCAACACTGTGAAGGATGAACATTCATCAATGCTTTCTGTGATTTACATTCCTTCCTGTGAATGCTACTGTAGAATGGAGGGTCTCAGAGAGCGATACATGCTCTCTCCCTGCTTCTGGCTTAAAATTCCCTTGGCCCACATTACCACTCGCTGCTTTTTGCACAAAGTGGATCCATCAGCTTCTACAGACCCTAACCCTTTGCTCCTGCGGAGGGAAAGTCGGGCAGGCAGACGGTGAAGCCTCTCCCATCCGTGTTCTGGTTCTTTTCCCCACTTCCCAGAGGTTTGCATAATTGTACAGCTAGAAAAGTGATCACATAAAATAGAGATTTAGAGAGGAGAAACGTGGAAAAAAAAAAAAAACACCACACCAGGTGGGATGTTCTTCAAGCTTTTGCTCCTATGCAATCTGCCACAATCGCATGCTTTTAAAAGCTTTTACTTTAGATCTCACAGCTTTTTTTATTCTCTCCGTAATTTCAGTGCAAGTTGTGGGAAAGATGCATAGAGAAACTGAGGGGGCTGGGGAGGAAGGGAAGCCCCGCCCCCCACTGTGCACCCCACAGTACACACATTCATGTGACTGCTGTTATATTCTCCTTAACTCTCCAAACTAAAACTATTGCTTTGAATTGAGATTCTCGCCTGATGATGCCCAAGTGAGTGTCAGACACCGACACCATCAGATGCAGCAGGGTCAAAGGTCAAACTAACAGGAGGCCAAAAACAAGTGCTGGGGCTGAGCAGGACGGAGAAATACCAGCATCGTCAGCTGGGATGGGCCTCGACACGCTTATGAACAAGTGTGTCCAACTAACCCAGGCCAGCTCAAGATGAGAGGGCAGAACAATCGCCTCAGCATGGCATGCCCATGGTTCTCTCAGATCTATGGTCAGCGGTCTGAAAAATAAAAGCAGTTGTAGATGCAAATTCCTGTCTCTACTTACTAGCTTTCCTGACAGGCAACAGAACCCAACCCAACCCTCTTCCCCTAACAAACTAATCCAAACCTTTACCCCTTTTTGAGAATACATGGTACATTTAAAAAGTGTTTGGGAGCACACAGAGATGCCAATGGATTAAAAAATAGTCTTCTGTTCTGATCCCCTGGTACAGAACCCTGGACTAATAAGCAGTATGGTTTAAACCATCAAGCAACCTAAAGCTGCTTTCTCTTTTGCAGGAAAAATAAGGATGGTGTCACTGTGGTTCTGCTCACTCCCTGCTGGTGATGTTTGAAGGGGATTTCCGGTCTGTGCCCTTGCTCAGCAACCTGGGTCTTCCTCCTCTCTGGGGAGAGACCAGGAAGAGCCACAGCTTCACTGCTGGCACCACGGGGGTAGAGCTAAGGGCCAGCAGTGCCCAGGGACCAGCCCAGCTGCGGGCTCAGAGTTGGTGCTGACTGAAGGTTTTTCCCATCTTCACATCCTTCAGAGTAGACTGTCTGGAGAACATTTTTCTCTCTATGTTGCTGGTAGCTCCACAGGCCTCTTTAGCGCCCATTCCAGAAATAAATAGGAGCTAAAACCAAACCAAATCCAGGGACGCACCACCTTATCATTCCTAAAGTCCTCGGCTTTTCAGTCAATTCCACTTCTATTTCCATAGAAATAGAAACTTCATAGTTCTCTGGTCATTAGCTGTTGAATCACGTCCAGGGTGTTAGATGAATTTCAAGAAAAAGAGCAGAAAAAAGTGACTCTCATCCCCAGATACCCCCCTTTCCCTCTGGGCAGCAGAAGGGACATTTCTAGGGATGGAAATCCCAAAAGCAATGGGATTTGAAGGACCCCAAGTGAATGCACACCTCTGATTTAAATGGGCATTACAATGAAGCTTAATGACTTAAATTCTAAGGGCAGGAGCACTGGCAAGTTTCTAGAGTGTTGGATGGTAGGCAACTTAGCCAAAAGGAGATGACCTGATAGAAATACTTCTTTTGTGCACAACTCACCTTTTAAAGTACTCTCTACAATTCAAGATTAATTGAACTTTAAGAAAAATTGAGGCCCTTCCTAGTGGTGCAGGAGTTAAATCTCAGAACTATGAAACTATCTGCAGCCACTGCAGCATGAGTTCGATCCCCAGCCAGGGAGCTGACCCACATGGCGCAGCAGACCTCTCCTGTCTCCCTGCTGCTCCCCTTGCAGTGGATTTCAGTAGATCCACCTGCTCTACTCTCCCCACTCTGTCTCTGGGGAACTCTCTCTCCTACCTCTGGCCTACACCCCAGTTCTTACGTGCATAAATCAATAAAAATTTTTAAGAGAAAAACTTAGAAATATCTGCCAATATTTTCGCTGTCAAAACTGAAGACGTGTTATTCACTTCAAGTATACATCAACAAGAATCATCCTCAATAGCCTATGAGATGCAGAGAAGCCCCCAAACCAAGTTTCCACACTCCCAAATTTCAGTAGTGAAGAGGCTGAGAAATTCTGCTTTAACACCATATAAAACAATGAAGATACCAATCACTGCTGCCATTTGCGCTTGTAAACCTCCAGCATGTGCTGTGAAGGCACCCGCCAGCGAGGGGAAGCCAGTCCCAGGAAGAATCCAAAGGAATAAATCCATCTTCAAGGCACTTCACAAATACCATTTTGTTTGTAATAAAAGTTCACAAGTGCTCCACAGGCCACAACTGTTATTTTATTCTATAAAGATGGTGATTACTGAAATGAAAGCAAGAAAATAAGAGAGGCAGATAAAACTTATGTTAATGGCTGTGAGCTCACTGATGTTTGCTTTTAATGTATGGCACTGATTAGGTACCGTCTGCTAACACCTCGGTAATGGTAACATTAGGAACCTCCACTTCCTCGCTTTAAATGAAAATAATTGAGATGGACAAAGCGCAGGCAGAGTTCTGTCGCTACAGTTCACGGAGAACCAGCCTCTAGCAGGCCTTTCCTTTAAATGCTACGTAAATCCTTCAGCCTTTAAGAAATAAAGTGCCGGGCCCTCCCTGGTGGCGCAGCGGGTTAAAGCACAGCACTAAGAAGCTAAAGCCACTTCCGCATGAGTTCGATCCCCGCCTGCCCCGGAGGTGACCACATGGCGTGGCAGACCTCTCCTGACCCGCCCGCCGCTCCCCTCAGCAGTGTACTTCGTCCAACTGCCTGTTCTGCTCCCCTCTGTGTCTCTGGTGAATCCTCTTACCCTCCGCATCTCTGGCCTGTACCCCAGCTCTATATGTATGAATAAATAAATAAATCTTTAAAAAAAAAGAAATAAAGTGCCAAAAATTAAAAAGAAACTGCATCTTCAAGGAATACTAATGAGAATTTTCTGACTATGGTCTGTTACTAAAATATGCATCCTCATCATAAAATATATTTCCCTTGCACACCTAAGGTTTTATGACTTTTGTTTAATAACATTGAAATATTTTAGACTGTATAAAGGGCTTTTCACAATATTTGCATAAATAAGAGTTGATGTTTATACTGTGGAGGAAAATAAAGATGTATCGTTCCTATAAACAAATTCTGATTTTGTTTATATGTATAAATAAGTGATAACCATTTACTGATTTTATAAATGCTTTTGGAAGTAATAAATCTGTTTCCTTTAAGGATATATTAATCTAATTTAGTGGACTTGGTTGTAAGTTACTGAGACAGCTTTGAGTGAGCCATTGAATTTTCTTGGACCTCAGTTTCCTTACTGGTTAAATAAGGCTAATGACAATTGACTGTCCCCCGGGATATTTCTAAAAAGTCTAAAGGAAGTTAAATAGCACAGGTTGACACCTAACTTATTATTTAGTGATACGAGGATAAAGATGGAAATTAGAATAACATGAGCACTGACCTAACTGGACATAAATTCCTTATTGAGGAGTGCAGAGACAGGATGTGCTCGCTTCAGCAACATGAGCAGCCTGCTTGCCCCATGGAAACAGCAGTTCTACACAGCCTGTCCCTTAAGGCACACTTTGGCAGTAAATACCTCCTATTCCTCTATACATTTTGCATCCAGGTATAACTAAGTACATGATACTTAGAGCTTAGTACCTAGTACCTTGAACTTAGATGTACTACTCCAGACCCCAGAGGCAACCCCAAAGTAATGTAAAGTCTATGGAAAAATTGCATGTTACCTCAAAGGAAAACTTTCACTAATTTCTTCTCAAATCAGATTGTTATACCTAAGCCCCCCTACATAGAAATTAGAATCCACACCAATGATCTGATTGTTGGAAAACAGAGTACATTGTATGGGTGTATGTGTACATTGCAAGTTGGCTGGTTGCCCAAGTTATTTCAAGTCTTCTGACTTAGCAAAGATTGTGTGACATGTCACAGTCCCTTGGACTTAGAAGGGACACAAGTCACCTATCTGCCTATGCTGGAGACAGAGGAACAATACGTCAATTCTCCAGCTACCTCTAGCTTGCTCCATCTTATTTTTGCCAAAGCTTTGGCCCCTTGATCCTTGTCATTTCCCTTTCTAGCTCATTCCACCCCAACAAAAACAGTAAGAGAGCGTCAAGTTTGCTACCGAGTTTTCATCCCCACCTCTCCCTTTGGGGAAAAATTATTTTGTTCTTTACAGAGGTCAAAGGAATTACAGAAATTCACAGTGAGCAAAGAACAAAACATTTTTTTCTTACTTGGCTGAAGGACAAAGCTTACGACTATTGTTTAAAATTCTGTTGTATCCAATATATGTAACAATCTGTTGGCTACAAAAATGTTCATCCTTCAGTTGATGGCCCATATGGTGACAGACCCCAATAAAAATGAGGGACTAGACTAGTATTCATGTGTTTTACCTTATTATTCATTATGTTGCTTGTTAGGTATTCCTATGAGCTGCCTAAAAATATAAACAGTCTCACAGATAAAATTATTCCAATCTGATGATTCCATTCACCCCAGGTTCAATGTGAAACACTGTACTTCATGTGGAAAATAAATCCCCAAACTGGGGAAATAAAAGGAGCTTTATAATAATAATAATAAAAATACTGTTTTCAAGGCCAGAATAGTCACATTAATTAAGCAACCAGTGCAACTTTGCTTAAATTACTTCAGCCCTGTATTTGAAGAGGCTTATTAAATAGTTATGACCCTGTTTATTTAAAGAATTTTATTCATTTGATTAAACCATTTTTACTGTGCAGAATAACAGTGTAATAATCCCATGTATTTCATTTCTCTCATGTCCTCTCTCCTTCTCTACCTCCTCAGAGAGGTATATGCGAAGGAAATGACTAAAATAAATGCATTTCTAGAGGGTCAACACAAAAGTAAAAACGAGAATCAGAATAAAATTGCAAAGTGCCCTCTGACAAAACTTCCTCATAAGCATGACAGACTCCCTGTACTTGTTTAAAACAATTCAGAGGTGGCACAACAGGTTGAAGCGCAGCACTATGAAGCTCTCTGCAGCCACTGCAGCACAAATTCGACCCGTGGCCCCAGAGGTGACCCACAGGGCACAGCAGACCTGATCTACTTGTTCTGCTTGTTCTGCTTGATCTGCTTGTTCTGCTCTCCACTCTGTCTCTGGTGAATCCTCTCAACTCCCACACCTTTGGCCTGTACCCCCGTTTTTGTATGCACAAGTAAATAAATCTTTTTTTAAAAAAAAAAAACATTTCAGAATATCGTCCAAATACTTTTCCTGTGCCATATGAATTAATTGTAGCTGACCAAGTAGAAGTTTCCATTCAGCTCCAATTCTCATCAAATAAGCAAATTACCCCATGCGAAGGGAGACAGTGAAGATATTGTTTATCTTTCTTTTCTTCTTTTGTAGCTTTCAGAAAGTCATTAGGTGCTTTCCTAGGACAAAACTCTTTTTGTGACTGTTACTCTCAATAGTAACAGTCACTCTAACACACATTACTTGTATTAAAGGCACAGAATGTCGGAGCCTGCAAAGTTGAGCTAACATTTGGCATAAGCACTTGGTGGTGGTGGTGATGTTACAAAGCTTATTTAGGACAAAGACATCACCACTTTTCTGTGATGAGTTTCTCAGTTATGAATCTGAAACATTCTTTGGAGAAGAAAAGCACTAATTAAAATGGAAGATCATCCTTGAATCCTTCTTGCTATAATCTGATGAAACAGACTACGAGGCCCTCCTTGGTGGCGCAGTGGGTTAAAGCACAGCACTGAGAAGCTAAAGCCACTTGAGCATGAATTCGATCCCCACACCAGAGGTGACCCACATGGCGCGGCAGACCACTCCTGACTCACCCGGTGCTCCCCTCAGCAGTGTACTTCATCAGTCGGCCTGTTCTGCTCTCCATTCTGTCTCTGATGAATCCTTCACCACCCCTGCACCTCTGGCCCATACCCCAGTTCTGTGTGCATAAATAAATAAATCTTTAAAAAAAAAAAAAAACAGACTATGAAGAGGGCTCCCTGGAAGTGCAAGGGGGTGGGCCTCAGTGCTGTGGGGCTGTCCTAGGCCATTGCAGTGCGGGTTCCATCTCCAGCCAGGGAGCTGTCTGGCCCACATGGGTGAGGGACCTGTCCTGTCTCTCTTGCTGCTCCCTTCAGCAGTGTGTTTCGGTGGATCCAACTGTTCTGCTCTTCACTCTACCTCTGCTGGGTGCTCTCCCCCACCCCTCTAGCCTACAGCCCAGGTCTTGCATGCAAACATAAATGTAAAAATAAAACAGGCTATGAAGTTATGCTAAATTTTGAATTCTCTGACAAAGGAGCCAATTATGTAATATTTACTATCTCGTGTTAGGAGACATCGACATGAATCTCAAGAAACTCAAAGAATGCAGTTTTGTTTTCACTGACATTTGATTAAACATTCACATCAAAAATAATATTAACTTAGGGATAGATATTAAGACATTGCATGGGAGGTGATAAAATGAGCATTGTTCCTTGGTGATGAAGAAGTATCTTCAGTCAATTCAACACTCTCTTTTGATAAGCTACTTAAGTGACAGGGGAGTAATTTCCTTTTTTAAAAGATTATCAATTAGTAAGAGTCAACTTTTAGCTTGATGTTCTACTGGAAACTGACAAAGATCTAGAAAATACTAACACTGCAAATTATAAAAAATAGTTAATATTTAGGCAGGAAATGCATTAGGTAATTGTTTTCAGAAAAGTACCTTTCAAGTTGTTTTGAATGCTTAAAAGGCTAATTTTAAAAATCAATTTATTTAGCAATTTTTGCAGATATGTTGTGTAGGGTAATATGGCATTAGATGAAGACTAAAAGCCTGGGGTCATAAGCAATGCAAGCACTTAGTGTAGTTCAGAAGAAGAGCAATCTGACCAAAAATGAAGGGAGCCAATTTGGCTATTCTAGAATCATTTCTATAGAAGTTATCCAAAATAACCATTATTGCAGCGTGTTTTGGCTAGGTAATCCACTTTCATGCCTGTTTCTACATTTTTCTTTTCTTTCTTTTTTTTTTTTTTTTAAGATTTATTTATTGGGCCCTTCCTGGTGGCGCAGCGGGTTAAAGCACTGCACTGGGAAGCTTAAGCCACTTCCACATGAGTTCGATTTCCGCCTGCCCGGGAGGAGATCCACATGGCGCGGCAGACCTCTCCTGACCCTCCCGCTGCTCCCCTCAGCAGTGTACTTCGTCGATCTGTCGGTTCCGCTCCCCACTCTGTCCCTGGTGAATCCTCTCACCCTCTGCATCTCTGGCCTGTAGGGTGAGAGGATTCACCAGAGACAGAACTGGGAGCAGAGCAGGCAGATCGACAAAGCACACTGCTGAGGGGAGCAGCGGGCGGGTCAGGAGAGGTCTGCCGCGCCATGTGGGTCACCTCCGGGGCAGGCAGGAATCGAACTTATGCAGGAGTGGCTTTAGCTTCTCAGTGCTGCGCTTTAACCCACTGTGCCACCAGGGAGGGCCCATTTTGCTTTTCTTTTTGAAACTTGTCAACCCTACTTAAAAGTTGAACTATCACCATGATTATCTACCCACACTTCACCAACGTTTATCAATTCTTAATGGTTTACAACATTGATTTTCTTATCTCTCTTTCTTTCTGTCACCTTTAATCTAGACTACTTCTTTGCTATGTTCCAGAGCTCCTGAATCTCTATTCACTATGTCAGTCTGCTCTGTGTAATGGACTGGATGATGATATTTTAGCTCAATGAATCTTTTATCATTCCCATCCTGTCATTGAGATCATAGGATATTTATTTTATATTTTTAATTTAAAAAGTGTGTTTCAGTTCTTTCTTTTAAATGTCATTTTTCTAAGAATATCTTTATTCATTTCAAGGGTGTTTTCCTTTATGTCATGAAGCATTGTTGTAATAACGGCATTAAAGTCTTTATCTAAAACTAATGCTATATATCAACTTATCTCTAAAGGTATCAATTTAAAAAGTCTCTGAAAATTTCAACATTCACTTCATCTCAAAATGATGATCTATTGATTATCTATTGATGGATCTATTATCTATTGTTTGATCTATTGATTATCACTTTCCTTAAGAATTGGTCAGATAATCTTATTTGATCACTGCATAAGTGTAGGGTGCATCGTGAACATATAAAATATTGTGTCATGTGACTCTAGTTCCAACTAAATTTCTGTTAAATTTTTGTTAACACAAAAAAATGTGATTGCTTTAAGAAGCAGTCATCATAGTAGGATTCATAGTAAATACCTGTCCTGGTTGGTGGTTCTAATATTGATTCAGTTTTCAAGATAAATGATATGTTCTATTTATCTTTTACGGTTATGCATCACTCCGGACTTAGTCTGGGTTTTGGTAGAGGCTTCCATTATAATTTAGTGCCCAAAACCTTAGCTTTGCTCATTTGGAATATACTACATTTCTGGAGCTAACAGGTAACTCCAAGGTTGCTACCTCTTGTTCATGCACATAATTAGGGCATTCTGCTACAGCTCCTCTTTCTGGGAATCTTTTGCACATTTTCAGTTCTTAGGGACCCCTGTGCTCCTGTCTTATCATCAGAAATATAGCAGTGTGCTTAGAATTTATGTCACCAAATCTTCTCTACAGTTGCTTTGATTGGCACATTATCAGAGTAAAAGAGTAAGATGAGTCATAGAAAAAAAAAACAACAGAATTTTATGTTCCAATCACCTGATACAGAAAACTGGAATACTAACCAATTATGGTGTAAGCCATTGAGACAATCCAAAGTGTCTTTCTTTTTTACAGGGAAATGTTTCAGTGTCCAATTACTTTAATGTACATCCACATTAAAGGTTGCAGTCCTACTGTTTGTGCTAAAATGCAACTTCAGTTTTTAAAGTTCACATGGAATGCAACTTTGCTTCCCATATGTTTGATATTTAAAGTGCATGGTGTTCTCTCCAGCCAACAATTTACGATAGCTGTATAAAAGCTTTTCTCGGGTTATTCGATCATTAATTAATTATGATGCAGATTTTCTCAGGAGTTCATTTAAGAAATCAGGTATTGAAGAGTTAGTGTACAGCCATATTAATCCTGCATTCTTCTAGCTCCCACAAACTCCACTAATAATGTAAGTAGTGTAAATAACAGCTGATTACTTACACTCAGGTGCTGGGTATAAATGAAAGTACTCCTAAGCCCTATTTCTCAATCAAAAATGCCTTTTACTTTATATAAAGATGTTTCATACCTGCATTATTTATCTGAACAGTATTTGTGTCTTTGCTAAAACCAGAATCAAAAAACATTGGCTATTATGTTAGCAAAGTTCTCTTTCCTACCACCATTTTTATGTTGGTCAGTTGTTTGGAAAGGGTGCAGGGAAGGAGTTCTATATGTCAATAAATTTCCCTATTTTCTATTGTTTAACAAAGAAAACAAGGTAAACCAGTTCTTGGTCCTGACTTCCAAAAGGATCAAAAGAAGTGCATCTCTTTTAGGACCATGTTGTAACAAGCACCTTAACTATCTATCCCTGTTCCTTAACCATGATCTCTGTTACTCTTTTGATTGAAATCATTGTTAAAGAATAATTTAAGTACCATAAGATAAACTTATTTTAAATGTACATTTTGATAATTTTGACAAACTTATACAATCGGGTGGTCACAGCCAAGATAGCAGAATAAACAGTAGCTAAAAATTTGCTTTAGGTATTTTTCTATATTATGGAAAAACTTTAATAAGTTTCCTGTCACCAAAATTTTGATCACTCTAGAATTTCATATCTATGGGAAAAGACAATATATTCTTTGTGTCTATCTTCTTTTATTTAAGATCATATTTTTTAATATCTATATTATTTTCTTTTTCAAATGAAATATCTATTTATTCTTAAATATTCTTGCTGAATGGAGTGAGCCTTTTTTTCTTTGGGGTGACTTTTTTTTCTTTATTAGTAGTTTTCAGAAATTTAACTTCTGATGCCTCGTTGGGATTTTCTTTGTCTTTATCCTATTTGGGTTCATTGTTCAAGGTGCTGTAGACTTTTAGTTAAAATGTGAAACTTTTGGCTATTACTGCTTCTTTTTGCCTTTTTTATTTTTACTTTCTACTGGGAAAGTATGTTATTATCTTACAGTTTACATTAGTAAAACGATCAAATTCCTCTGTGCTTCAGTTTCTCAAAATTATATAGATATATTTGAAAGTTCAAGGATCTTTTTTCTGCACTAATTGTTGCTAAATTTATTGGGAGAATATTTTGTTTTCACATGTTCTCACAGTCTCCCTTACAAATTTCATTTGATTCCTTCACTTCTACTGTAAACAACTCAGTATAACTCTTCATTGTATTTGTGTCTTTCTTTAAATTCTTGCTGCTAGGGCTGTTCTTTGCCAGATAGTTTTATCATCTGTCACTTCTAGAACTGTTTTAATTGACTGATTTTTCTACTGGTAACAGTTGCTTCTCCCCCTCCCCTTTTAAAAATTATGTATCTGGCAATTTTTATTCAATCTTGAACATTGTCTATGTTAAATAATGAGTGTCTAGATTCTATCTGGATTCTGTTTACTTCCTTCAAGGAATAATGAATTATGTTTTGGTTCACTAAATTAATTGAAGTTCGTCTTGGTCATTTTAAAACGTGTTTTTAAAATTTGTAAGGGCAAAACTGAAACATTCTTTACTTTAGGAGGAAGTGTCACTGCTGAGGTGCTATGTTCCTGCGATGTCACTAGATAACTCTGGTGTTCACCAAGTCACTTCAGAACTCACACATCACTCAGTCCTATATGAGCCCTGGGATTTACTCCACTTACACTCCCTCATAGTTCTTTGTTTGCTACCACAGAGTTTTCCCCAACACAAATATAAATTAACATTTATCAAATGACTCAGAGACCCCTGTAATTCTCCAGACTCCCATTTCTGTGTATAACCCACTTCTCTGTGACTCTTCCTGACAAAATAGTTGTGTCTACCTCAACACACTAATTTCTGTATTCTACCACAATCAGACTGCACATTGTTTGGTTTCCCGCCTAGCACTGAAAACCAAAATGTGTGCCCAGCCAGAAACTCAGGTGGTTGTGAAACCCACCTGATTCCTCACTCCACTCAGAGACTGCAGCCCTCTGCAGCCTGTTGATGAGAATATTACAACAATAATTTCACTGATTTTTGTCTCACTTCCTAGTTGTTTTTCAACAGAAGGACAGATCAGCTCCTAGTCACTCCTCCTGGTAGGAGTAGTCAGTGGTTAGTTTTATTAATGATTTTGTTTTACTGTGTTTAATATGGCTATCCCACATCCTTTTGGATATAAGCATGTACAGTCTATATTCATTCATACAAATAATCTGAAAAGGATGAATATATTTTCATGATCAAGAGAATAACTAATAAGCCTTAATTAATCCTTGACTTTTATAAATTAGTTGGTTTTATGAAGTAGCTATATCATAAATTATTTGAGTTTGAATACCCTAAAAAACATAGTAGATGGATATACAAAGAGGTTTAAGTTTGACAAGAAGACAATTTCTTATCTTTCAGATGAGAAAATATTAAAGGTCCCTTACATCCAACTTTGGCGTTGTCTTCCTTTAGAGTTCTTAAGAAATGCAGATATTCAACTGTGTTATGATACTTTATACTGAAAATACTTTGAACTTTCATTGTGATTTTATGCACAGATATAGCAAGATATTATTACAAAACTCAAAAATTTTTCAAGTAAATGCTGCAATGTTGTAATCATTAAAGTCAAGATAATGAGCATTTGACTGTGCAAAATAATTAATGTCTGTGCTTGAGGATTTATGGACTTTATCATATCTCTGAATAAGGCCTGAATGTGCAGCATTAACACCAAAAGGCCTTGAACTAGAAGTAAACATTGGTGTCAAACAAGACATAAAGTCATGTCTACAAATACACAGCCATATGTGATACTAGTTTTAAAAACCCTAAAGGGGCGCATCTTTGTGTCTTACGGCATTTTTATCATTTTATTTAACTGTAACATGCAGCATCCTTCCAGATATTTACATTTAATATCTTGTTGGGTAGAACACTTTTGGCTCTTCATAATCAAGAAAGAAGTGGGTTTGGTAAGATCTTCCAAGGAATTCCCACCAGAAATTTCATTTGCGCAGGTATTTTACTCAAAATCAAAGACACCTCCACAGACTGCCTTGTGGACATACTGATACTCTTGCCAATGACCCAGTGTATGTATGGCAACAGGTGGCCTGTGATGTTTGTACACCTGGTTTCCTTCCATTGTTCAGAATTCAACTCAGTTCTAACTTGAACAAAAACAAAAACTCAGACCAATGGAATAAAATAGAAAACCCAGAGATATATTCACACACATGTGGACAGTTAATCCTTGGCTGGAGCTATGGCCATATAATGGAGATAAGGTGACCTCTTTCGTAAACAGTGCTGAGGAACAGGAATAACCATGCAGGAAAAAAATGAAGCAAGGGCCCTCCCTAGTGGTGCAATAGGTTAAAACACAGCACTATGAAGCTGTCGCCAGCCACAGCAGCAAGAGTTGGACCTGGCCAGGGAGGTGACCCAAAAGGTGTGGCAGACCTCTCCTGTCGTGCCTGCTGCTCCCCTCAGCAGAATATTTCAGTAGAACCGCCTATTCTACTGTTCTACTGAGACCCTACTATGTCTCCTCTCATCCCCTCTGCATCTCTGGCCTACACCCCAGTTCTTGTATGCATAAGTAAATACATATATTTCTTAAAATGAGGGCCCTCCCTGGTATCGCAATGGGTTAGAGCACAGCACTACAAGTTAGCTGCAGCCGCTTCAGTGTTAGTTTGATCCCTGTTCCAGAGGTGACCCACATGGCCAGCAGACCTCTCCTGGCCTGCCCACTACTCCCCTCAGCAGTGTACCTCATCTACCTGTCTGTACCCCCAGTTCTGTATGCATTAATAAATAAATCTTTTTAAAAAATGAGATAAGATACCCACTTAATTCCATGTACAACAATTAATTTAGAGGATGGAAGATTTGGATATGAAAACCAAGACCACAAAGTACTTAAAAGAAAACATTGGGACATACTGCAAAGCATCTGCCACAAAGACATATTGGGGTACCCAACCCCAGGAGCAAGGAAACAAAACCAGAAAGGAACACGTGGCTGCATCACTAAACTGAAAGTACTTTGTTCCTCAAAAGAAAGTCACAAAACAAAAAGGCAACCTCCAGAGTGGGGGAAATACTTTGGCATCACGCATCTGACAAGCTGGTCTCCAGAATTTACAAAGTTCTTATCAAGCCAACAAGAAGAATTAAAAGCAAACAACTGAAGCACCAAGAATGATTTTGGGTTACGCCCTCATGTTTCATGGAGAGGAGAACCAGTGCAGGGTGTGAAATCATACCTTCTGTTACAGGACAGGGAGAGGGGGGCACCCCTGAGGCCCCAAACCTGCCTGCTCTAAGTGGGTTCTGCCATCTGCCGTGTCAAGACAAAACATATAAAACTTTAATGAAAAGGGACTTTAATACAGTGAATATATACAATACGGAACACAAAGAATATAACTTCTAAATCAAACTCCTGAAGTGATCCATCTCCTCGTGGGCAAAAGTCCACCCAAAAGGGATTGGCCCAGAGCAAGGCCTGAAAGCCCCCACAAGACTAAAGCACCTTCTGGCCAGGACCCCTGGAAAAGGGTCAGAAGTGGCCAGACAAGTCTGGGAGGAAAAGAGCAAAATCAAAAGCAATATAAACACTGCCATAGTCACCTCCCTACAGGTCTCTCACCCACATCTGCCTTAACAAGTCCAGGGCCAGGAAACAAGCCCGGTTTCTTCCTCACATGCTTGCTGCTCCATGTGGCTTCCTCAGGTCTCCTTCTAGCTCTCCATCCTGCTTTCTTCTTTTCTTCTCCCTCTTCTCCTTCTCTTCTCTCCTTTTTCTCTGCTCAGCTCCACCCTCCTTCTGGGTAGGGCAGGGAACCTGGAACTTCCTCTTTTCCTAGGGACCCCCTCCCCTGTTACACTTCGAACTATGTCATATTTTCAGTTTTGCTCTTTGCGGAAGCTGCAGAAGGTTGAAATTTAAACAATAATGATTAAAATAATTTGACCTTTATCTCCAGAGGTTCACCACTTGAGGCTGAAATGATTGGGCACTTGCAAAGAAATCTAATACCTACGAAGAGGTATCCTGTAGCTGATATTGAACTGTCTTGATTTAGCAACAAAATTGCATTATTCCTGGGTGTGTGATATAAATAATCATACTCACAAAATATTGCATGGCGATAGCGCTTTTACAATGCTTATTCCTAAAGAGATTTAAAGTTTGTCCTATTTCGTGGAAAAAGAACTTTCAATTAATAATGCAGATACTTGGATTTTGATCAAGAGCTATTTTTTTTTTTTTAAACAATGAGTAATGTCCAGGATTTCCCTGCAGGGAATATATATGAAAGCACAGTTTTATATTATGAAACAAGAAATGATTCCAAGCTTACTAAGAAAGCTCTGAACAGCACAACTGCATTTTCACTTCAAGTAAGAAGGCCAAATAATTGATTTAATTCCATAATTTAAGGAAAAAAACAATAATTAGGAAATTATTGTTTTGCTGATGCTTCTTTAAAATGTCAAAATAGGCATATTTCTTTTTGACATAAGATCAAAAGTGCATTTACCACTTCAAAAAGCACAATGACATACTCATTAAAATGTTATAATAGCATTTTACTTTGGTTTTGATTGTTTCAAGGCAAGAATTACAGGTTCTTGAGATCACGGTTTGTGAGAAAATTATATGTTGTATGTGCAAAAGATGACATAACTATGCGTATTGTCTAATTTTCTAGCTTAAAGGCAATTTATTATCATTAAATGCTACCATGTTATGCTTCCTAACTGTATTTATGGAAGTTGCTCTGTAGCAAATGATTGATTTCATTGCTACAGCAAAGTAGAGGAGATCCACAGAGTTTCTGGAGGGTGGCCTCATTAGGATACATTTGGGAAACCTGAATCCCTTGACCTTGAAGCCCTGCATAGTGATCTATACGTGTGAATTTGAGGGCATGTTGCAGTCACCTGGTCTTCTCAGTGAGGCATTTTCAGCATTTCTTCAACTGGGTGCTTCAGCAGCTAACGATGGAAACATGAATTTCCAGATACGTTAGGAAGAGAGAAATGAGATACTTTGACGGAGATATATTATCCTGTCCTGTTTTGTAGCAAAAAGGCAGTGCAGTGTTTCTCCGGGGTCAAGTAACAGAAAAGTCATCAGCTAGTGGAAGGCAAGGCATTCATGCAGCAACATAATAGAGTGGACAGAATGTGAATTAGGCTGAAGTCAAGGATTACCAAGGAGGAAAAAATGCAACAGTGTACAAAAGGGACATCCATGGGCTGTGTGCTCGCAGCTCACGCTACAGATGAAGATACTACTAATACTGACCCTTGCCAGAGGACAAAAGGACAGAGCAGGGAGGTCTCCAGCCAGAGGAGGCGCCACACCTTGATTTGCTTAGAGACTATTTTCTGGTTTCTAAATAGATCTTGAAAGTGCAAAGAATGTCCTTTGGGAAAGCCCTCAGTACTTACCAGAAAAATCGATGCTCCTGCAAAAAGACATCTTCTGGGAGACAAACACAGCCACTACAAGAAAACATGGATCATCAGTAAGGCAGCTCCAGGAAATCTGCCCTAGAAGGAGGCTAACGCCTGCTTCCACGACAGTGAAAACTCCTTCACGGGCTGTTTTGTTTTCTGCTTTTCTTCTCTATCTATTTACACTACAAACATTTTTTAGGTGCCTAATATATGTCCAACTTATGCTGGAATTTCCAATTTGAAAGACACCTTTCCCCATAGAACATTTGAGAACTGTTAAGAAATGAATTCATATTAATGTTCTCAGGGAGATGATGCATTGCAAGCTACTGTCCTAAAATGCAAAGAGAAAAACAAGAAGGGCCCTCCCTGGTGGCTCGACAGGCTAAAGCACAGCACCTTGAAGATATAGCAGCCACTGCTGCACGAGTTCAATTCCCAGCCCAGGCGGTGACCCACATGGCATAGCAGACCTGTTTTCAATTTCTGTTTTTTACAAACTAGAGAAGTGAGCAAGATAAAAACAAGGAATATTTTTTCCTTATTTTCTACACCTTTAGCTAAAAGAATTAAAACATAGCCTTTCATATGAAGAAATTTGAATATAAAATCCCCATTTAAAATAAATATGTTATTTGGATTTTCATTTGATTTTGGTAACACAGGCCTAATTCATGAGATTATTAACAAAGTGTGTGGATAAGCTACCGTGTTCTTTTTTTAACTTTTAAAAAGACATTGCCAAGGTGATTTACATAATTGAAATTCTATATTTATAACTACAGATGTGCCACAAATTTCAGGCTAGCAGCCAGACTGTCAAAACTCCCACCAGTTTCATGAAAAGGAAGGTTTGTCCAGTCCTCACTGGTTCCCACACAAATAAAGCTGTTTTGGGAAAGTAAGAAACATATATGGAGGATCTTTTTTTATTTCAAAACACCTGTAAAGTAATAAAACAGCTCTTTCAAAAAAAAAAAAGTTCCAATACAATTTGTGAAAACCAAAAAGATTAAATAGCCCATCTCTCAGTTTTTCATATTTAGAAATATTGGAAGATTTTTCTCAGATTATTTTGGATTGCTTTATTTAGAAATCATTTTAAGGAATCACTAAAAAATATAACCTACTACAACTGGATTTTTATTTGAACCTTGCCAGTTTCATGTTTGTATATTATGAACATGATTCTATGCACATAATCTTTTTTAAAAGCAGACTAACATTCTTTTATTTGACAATACAATTTGATTGTATTGTTCAAGTTATTTATTTATTTATTTTTGTCCCACTAGGACTTCAATGCCACTTCTAGAAAAAAAAATGGAAAATTTTCTGTCACGAAGTCAACAGAATTAAAAACAAAAAGTCTTTTAGAATTTTGACATATTTTTGCTTTTATCTTAAAAAAAAAAAAAAAACACTAGTTTAACTCCCAGTTACCTATCTTGATAATTATTTTCAAATAATTATCTAGGATCAGAATTTTTATTTCCTCTTTAATAGATTAAAAAGAACTAAAAATAGAACAATTTTTCATCTTGGAAATTTAAGTCCTTATAATGAGCTTTACCAGTCGATTATTTTCTCCAACATAAAGATTTATTGGCATCTTAATATCTAGTGCCTTAGTTGTGACCTTATTTAGACACAGTCATTGAGGATGTAATCAATTAATTTTAAGTGTGTCACACTGCCGTGGGCTGGGCCTTAATTCAGTATGACTGGCGTCTTTTATCAGAAGAGGATCTTTTTAGGAAGAGCGGAGAAACGTGTGAAAACACACAAACACATGTTGGTGCCTAGACAAGATGGTCATGTGAGAAGGAGACAGAGATTGGAGCTGTGCTTCCTTCAGCCAAGCACTTCCTGGGGCTGTCAGAGGTCAGACGGGCTAAGGGCTAAGGCAGGATCTTCTAGATGCTTCAGGGGAACCACATCCTGCTGACACCTTGATTTTAATTTTTTGACCTTAAAAAACTATGTTGTGTCAATACATTGCTGGTTTTCAGTGCATTGGCTTGCAGACTGAGGTACCCCTGAGACCCCAAGTTTGCATTCAGTAAAGGGGTTTCACCATTCAGACAAAGTATTATTGTGAAAGAATATAAGATTTATGTGCATAGAGGAAGAAAAACAGATACTAATTTTCCAGTGAAACACCCAAAGTTCCCCATCCCCTCCTGGAGATGCCCAGCCAAATATGCTTAGTCCATATCAAGGCCATTGAGGCCACAAATCTTGCCACAAGTCTAAGGCACCTTCTGGTAGGGAACCACGGGTGATGAGCAGTGGGGCTGGGCAGTTCTGGGGAGGAAAGGAGCAACGTCAAGTACAGTCAAGGGGGCTGCCATAATGAGCCTCTATGTGGATTTCCTTCCACATATCTCCTCCTATTCTCCATGTTCCTGGTGAGAGAGTCCAGAGCCTCTCTTTGGACTAACTTCCTCTTCACACATCACTGTGCCCCGTGTATCTCCTTCTGTGGTGCCCTTCCACGTCTCCACCTCGCCCCCAGCTCCACCCTTCATTAGGTGGGGACAGGGAACATGGAACTGCCCTTTCTGTGGACAGGACTCTGAAACAAGTGGAGACTGTCTTTCCCAAAGAGATGCTATTAATATAAACTGAATATGTGTTTACTCTCTGGATCTTAAATGACTTAACAGTACATGAGGAACCTACAATGTCATTTAAACAAATTCCAGTTTTTGTAATATTGACAAAGATAAACTACCCTTTGTCAACATATTTGGGTACCTTTGAAACATTTCCAGAACAAATTTTTAAAGTTAAATCGACTGACATTTGAAGGATCCTGAAAAACATTATGGCAAATTAATATTGTTTTATACATCTGTTGAAAGGCACAAAACGGGAAATACAAAGTAATGTCTATGAATTTTCCCGGAATGTCTCTTTTGAAATCATTAGAGAATATCTAGGGTTGGAAGAGAGAACAGTAGTTCTCTTCTTGTCCCAACCTGGCTACAAGAGAGAAGAAACAAGTGGGAGAAAGTGGGAGAGAGAGAACCTCATATAACAAAATAAAATTTAGGAGGAAGCAAAGAAGCAAAGAGCAACACTGGAAATGACTTGACCTTAAATAAATGTAGAGGTCATACAGAAAGGCCACTTCTCGGGAGAGACCCTTCCTCTACTTTCTCCTTTCCCTCAGTGAAGCCCCCACCTTATTTTTTTTTTCATTTCTAGAAATTACCATTTATTCATTTATACATTCCCTCCTGATGCTTATAGTGTTCCTATTTTTCATTTTTTTTTTCTTTTTCTCTTGGCTCAATAAAAGTTACTAGCAACTTTGCAAATTATAACAGCTACTATTTAGGTTTCATTTCACCAGATGAGCTACTTTCTTAAAAGGGTTTCATGTTACATACACATTTGAAAATCAAATTAACTTTGTATTGATTCAGGATTTTTTTTTTGCTCTTGTTTTTATGTGTTTATTCCCCTGAGCAATTTATGATGGTCTTAGAGGTGCTCAGGGCTGTCACAAAGATAAAGTTGGAACCTTTGCTCAAAAGAGATTAAAATTACAATTAGAGTAGGTTATTTTCTCTAAGTCCAAGTTGGGGGAAAAAGTAATAGCCATCATTTGGGCTTCTAAGTCCTTCTACTTCTGCAGAGAGATCATTAGTATTTTTATGAGGCAACAAACTATTGGAAACCATTTTGTCAGGTAAGATAAAAACACCTAAGCGTTGGTCGTAATAATGGCACTGAATGACAGAAAGTAACATAGTGATCAAAAAAAAAAAAAATATATATATATATATATGTTCTTTGCAATCTATTCACTAAGACTATTGTCTTATAGTCTGTTGCCAACTATCATTGTAATAAAATTCCTTTCCATGAAAGGTTTCATATGTTTTGTCTGGATGCAGAGGATGGCAAAACATATTCACAACTGGCAGGCAGCTGTGGGGGTTTTGGGGGGCTCTCCCTGCCCCATAACACTATTGTTTCAAGTAAATTTAGTTTGAAAATGATCACTAAATCAAAAGTAATGCACAGATAGAGGGGTAATGACATGATACAGGAAATAAAAAGTGTGTGGTTAGGAACAGTGATGCCTGTGCGCTCAGTCACACCCGGTTCCAGCATGGCTGATGCCTGGTTTGGCTAGGGCACAGTTCTAGTTTGTTTTGTGCAGCTGGAACACAACATAGGTGTGACTACACCATCCCAGCTTTTGGTATTATGTATTCTTTCAGGGGATATTTTAATACATAGTCAATAAATATAAATAAAATAAAATCATTTTTTTCACATCTTTTATGTTCTTAAGAATCCTTCTGAGGACTTCAAAGTGACCAAACCTTTTTGAGTGTCAGAGCAAACCTATCACTGTGATGGAAAGAAGAGTTGAATGCAGTCACAGAGGACATGAAAAACTAAAGGATTATTTTAAAGAAAAGCTACCCCCAAAGTCAAATACTTAAAAATGAATCTGCCTTGTTGCCAAAAAATACCACATGAAGTGACAGAGCAAATTTGTTTTCTTGTTTGCAATATAGTTTTCACAAAATAGCCTTTTTAAAATGTTTAACCCGTTAGGATTACAACCCACTGTCTGTGTGGGCTACTGGTGGAGGACTTCCAGCGGCTGACACAGACCAGAGAGGGTGAGTGTGAGGAAGAGAAGCCAGCACAGGCACTGAGTGTCTTGGGTTGTTCCTTTAGCATCAGGATATTTTCCAGGGCAGAGATCTGGAAGATGAAAGTTCTGTCTGAGAAAGCGTGTGAAACTTTCAACTTCCATGTTAGAAATACTCACCTGCAGGAGTCTGCAGGGCTAAGAGAAGTGTGGGCCAGGAAATCCTCAGAGATCTCAGTCTCCCTGGCGCCCTCCAGGCTGAGCCATCAAGGGCCTGCTGGTGAATACGCCCCTCCTCCACCCCAGCCCGGGGCGGTCTTCTTTCCAGCCCAGGGTCCCCCCTAATTAGCCAGGACAGTCCTGCTCTTTCACTCTGGTGCTTCTAGCTGAAGTAAGTTCTAGTAGGACCTGTTTGTTTTTTAACATTAGGCTACATCAGGCACAGAGCAGATCCAGGTCCATTTCCAGGTGAGGGTTGGACAAAGCACAACACTTCCAGCTGGAGCACAGCTCTAACCAGCTATTCTTTATGGGACCTTCCAGTCTAGGCCTGGCTCCGGCAATGGCCTGCTAGTGAGGGCCACCTGAATTCTGAATGCTATAGGCTGAGGCCTATATCCACAGGCCTTCATTATCCTCAGAGCCTGTGGGGCAAGTACAGGTGCAGCACATTATCAGGCTGCCTCTTCATTTTGTGTGCTTTCAGGCATACTCAGTATCAGCTTAATGGTTTAAGTAAGCAGCTTCTCAGCTGTGCCCTGGGGCAGCCTGCCGGTCTCCACACTGAGCCCAGACGGGCACCCTGGTTGCTCCTGCAGCCTCCAGCTGAGCCCAGGCAGGCCTTCTGGTGGACAATGGAGGACTCCAAGCTGAGGCAGGATGTCCTTCTGGTTGACCCAGAGTCTGAATGCCAGCCAGACCGCTGGTAGACCCCAGCCTCCACCCTGTGACCCAACAAAACCTAGTTGAACCCCACACCCTCAACACTGAAACCCAGTAGAGCTGCAGGTTGAACCAGCCTACTCCAGGCTGAGCCACAGCAAAATTCTGCTCTGCCCAGAGAGATTCCAGGATAAACTCCAGAAGCCTCCTTGTCAACTCTACCAGACTCCAGGTTGAGCCCTGGCTCGCCTCCTCCTTGACCTCGGCAGCCTCCAAGCTGACTCAGGGAAGGCTTCCTGATTGACACCCCAGTTATGTCTGGCCAGCCTCCTGGTCCACCCCAGCAGCTTCCAGGCTGAGCCCTGTCCTGTGTCCTTGTTACCCTGGGCAGTCTCTAGGCTACCCAGATACAGCATCCTTGTTGACCACAGCAGACTCCAAGCTGACCTCAGTCTGGCCTCCATCTCTACCTAAGCTTGGGTCACAATAATGGCACTGAATGATAGAAAGTAACATAATCACCACCACCACCATCCCCCCCCAAAAGTATTCTCTGCAATCTATTTGCTAAGACTAGGAAGAAAACTGTACTGTTTCAGAACATAAAAATTAATGCTACCTGGAAGAACAAACAAATGTTTAAGGCTCCCTCTCAATCTCAAGGGATCACATACCCTTGAGGAAATGTTCCAGACAAGTCCACTTCATCTACTCCTTAAGTATGAGCATCTCAGGCTTTCACTATCGATGCTTACATTTCTTTGCCTGGACACTTCCTCTGACGTCCTGACCCATTCTATCCACAGAGTCAATCAAGCCCCAGCTAAGTTTGCTCTTCCCTGTGTTCTGTGGCTTGCCTATATTTCCCCTGTGAGATTAAGGAATATATTTGATAACACTTCATGTCCCCAGTCCACTTTCCTACACTGGTAGAACCAGAGATCACCTCTCAAACTACTGACATTGCCATACCTGACTCAGCCTAGCATCCCATGGGAATCCAAGAACAGTGCTAGCCATGGAAACTTCTGTTAAGTCAATGTTTATTAGCCTCTGCCATAGATCTACTTCCATAGCTCTGTGTTGGTCCAGAATAATGACTGTATATGGTGAATAAGCTACTGAGATGACAATGTCCGTGAAGACCACCTAATGCCTGCCACACTCCATCTTATAAATGAGGAAAGTGAAACTGAGAGAGACTCAGTTTTTCTGGGGCACAAAGACCTTCATAGGGAATGAGACAAGGGAAATAAAACACATTGCATTATTTGATTTGAATCATGGCTCTCCCAACTTACTAGCATTTGTTTTCATGTCTACTGGCATCAGACAAGTGTGGAAGTAGGAAACGTAATTAAAGGATAGAAAATTATAGAGGAAATTGTCCCGGTTGAAAACAAAAGGATACTGGATCAGTACAAGACAAACAACCATAAAATGTGTTTTCTGGAGAAAGAAAATAGAGAGATCATCAATAACAGTAGCTAAGCACAAATCCTGACACTAGAACATGACATTCTGAAGAGCACAAACTCATAAATTATGCTACTTGGTTTAAATCCTGGCTCCACATGTAATTGATTTGGGGCAATTTGCTTAATCTTTTGTTGTTTCCAAGTCCTCATTTAAAAAGAGAGAAGAGTCATAACAGAAACTAGCTCAAAAGATTGTTGTGAGGATTAAAGATAACATGCATAAAGCAACCAGCATATACTGTAATCAGTGAACAGTAATTTCTTTTGTCGTGATTATTGGCAAAAAGGTATCAGGGGAGTAAATTCCAGGTCCATGCTTCTGGTCTTGCATCACACAGCACCAGCAGTTGTGGAAACTAACATTTACATCCATATCTGAGGTGTAATTACTGCAACAAATTAAAAACTTCCCTCTTTACATTGGTATGCTAAATTAGTTCTCCTCAAGCATGGTTTCTCTCATTTAATATGTGATACAATTTATTTTCCAGCATTATTTTTTTCTTTTCTGACACCAAGTAGAACAACTGTTTTATGTGTGTTTTCTTTGCTTATTAAACTGAGACCCTAATCTTAAGTTTATGCTTAATTAGGAGAATCAAAGCTGGGAAATCTGACATGCAGTAGCAATGCACAACTTGCAATTTAAATACACCATGTAGAGTTGGGATATGCTAATGATGAAATTGTTTCCCTGAATCAAAAAAAAAAAAGTCAACAGACAAGCAGCAGTGGAAAGAGAATGAACTGTCGCAGATACCATATTGCTTCTTCAATATTTTTGGTCCCTCACATTTACATTATTCTTTAAAATATCATTTTTTGAAGTTCCACTTATTGTTGTGAACATTCTTTCCAAGTAAAAGATTGCAATGGAGACTAAGGAAATGTAGACTGTTTCCTCAAGTTAATCTTCAAACTTTTAATTAGAGCAGACTCAGAAACGATGTAAAGATAAAATTATTAACTCATCTGAAATGAAAAGATCCTCATTGTATTTTCTTCAAGAAGTATAACATGAGTCTGATTAAATAGTGATTTTTCCAATTTTAATGACATTAAATTGTGCCTTCCTAAATTCCTGCTGTCATTCTGATTAAAGGGACATTTCTCATTTTCTGTGTGGAAGGCCTATTTTGATACAATTTCCAAATAATCTTTCAGAGGTGTTTTGCACTTCAAAATTTGGTAAAGTTTTTGTTTTTTTCTGAAATATTAATCAAGATCAGGAGGCACACTTGCTTCAGCATTCAAAGCACTGGGGAAAACTCAAGTGCTGGTATTGCTAACAAAAAGACATTCAGACTGGTGCCACCCCATATGAATATTTTTTAAATTCCTTGTGAACAGATGAAAATCTCAAGCCTGTTCCTGAGGATATGCAACAGTCTGGGGGGCCATTGGTAGGCTTCCCAGTAGCTGTTACCTCTTTTCCTTTGCAAAGAGATCCTTTGCAAAGAGACACTGCCGAGTAATGTGTGGATGCTTATTTTTCAGAAGTTTTGGGGATGCCATTTGAGGATGGCAGATAGGCTTCTTAAGCCAGTAACATCACACAAAATAAGTAAGTAGGATATGGTTAAGAGACACATGTAGGCGTCTCCCTGGTGAAACAAGGGGTTAAGTCTCAGCACTAAGAAGCTATTGACAGCCACTGCAGCATGAGTTCAATCCCCAGCCAGGGAGTTGACCCATGTGGCGCAACAGACCTCACCTGTCTCCCCGCTGCTCCCCTCCACAGTGTATTTCAGTAGATCTGCCTGTTCTCTCTGATGAATCCTCTCACTCGCCACACCTCTGGTCTATATAAGCCAGTTCTTGTATGCATAAATAAATAAAAGAATTTTTTTTTTAAAAGGAGAGATACAATGTAGAAAAAGAAAGGATAACTCTTTGCAAGAAAAATAAAGTTGTGTAGAAACCACATGAGTCCTACAAATCAGCAGTATTTTATATATAGAGAGAAAATATAGAGATTGAGAGTACACAGAAATAAATCATTTAAGACTGAGCACCATGACATGTGAGACAGACTCCAGGTAGCAGCTAGGAGAAGCCTTGGTACGGAAATCTTCAGGGAATTCTAATCACCATCCAAGATGAAGCTTTTGCCTCTGTTCCTCTAAGTGGCTGCTCCAGGGAGTCCTGCATCTTAGGAAAGACACAGATGCTAAACATATCACCTTCCCCTGAAGCCTGAGCTCCCTCCTTGACATCTCCTTTCTCCTCATTCACAGAAACCAAATGAGGGAAGCTGCTTCCAGAAGGGTTACACCCTATGTATTGTCTCAGTCCATTCACCTCTCCCTACACCCCACTGTGAAATCAGCCCACCATCAATTTACCCACAGGTGACCACACTTGCCTCATTTTTATCTACATTGGAGAGGCCTTTATTTCCTAACGCCTTGTTGGACCTATGCGTATAGGCAAGCGATAACTAGTGCAGGTAGAAGGCAGAGTGAATTCCTTTGAAGGAATCCAGACCCACAGAGACCCCACTGGCCACTCTTCATAGTGACCCCTTCCCCATGTTGGAGGGAGTGGGAAGGGAGGTGGTGTCTGTGGGCTCATGTCTGGCTGGGGATGGTGACCGTCTCAGAGGCTTCTTGGAGAAGGCACAGCCGTCCTGGACAGTCAGGCCTACAGACAGCCCTTCTGAGCAGACCCTCAAGAACAGCTGTCTCCAGCCCTACGTCAGGTGGGGGGCCCTAGGAATGGGGGTGGGAGCAGGTCAGAGGTGCCCCTTGTGGTTGGGCATCACACTCATGGGACTCAGGGGCTCCCGCCTGAACACTACCCACACTGCAGGTGTTTGGTAAAGCACTGAGGGAACCTGTATCTCATGAAGTTGGCACCCAACTGTCTTCTGCCTTCAGGAAGCACAGCTTGGTGAGCAGGTGCAGGCCTGGTGCCCAGCACTTGCCAAGCTTACCACAGCTGACAGCCTCCCCTGCTGCCCAGCCAAAACCTGAAGACACCTTGCTGGGTGCTGCCAAGTTCCAGCTTGACCTTCAAAGTAGATCTGTACATTTGTCTCTCACCCCATCATGGCAACCCCATGCTCCCTTCCGGGGCTGGTTTCCTCATTGCAATAGTGACCTTGCTAAAATACCGGTGGGACCATGTCAGATTTCTCAGAGCTCATTAGGAGAATGAGGGAATGAGCAAGGGAGAAGAACAAGGAAACTATAGACAATAAACTACAAACAGTAAGATCTTAAAGAACATAGGTCCCAGCTCCTTCATTAAACAGAGCTGGAGATTGGAGACAGAGGCCAACAAAAGCTATTTTCCCAACAAATACAGGTACAGAGTCTTCTTTCTTCCCTGACACACCAACACCCCTTGGTGTCTAGAACAGTGTGGTCTCTTCCACAACTCTTGAAAAAAATCACTTAATTATTATTTCAAATTAACAAAGGGTACATTAAACTGACTTGCGAAAATCAACATGCACAAATGCAATTCAAATAGTATGTCCAAAGTGGGCTGTTCCAGGGAGGAACAGCTTGCACATTCTGGAAATTGTGTCAACACAGAGCAATCTATGAGCTTCCTCTGCACATGGACACGGACTAGTGGATGAACTTGGACCATAGCCTAGTCCAAGAGGCAGCAACAGAGAGGAGTTTGCATCAGTTCTGTACAAATCACACTCAATTCCCCTTATCGAATGGGCTAATAGATACTGAGGTTATGTTTTCATCTATTCACCTTGGATAGCTCATCAGATATGGAGAGAGAAGGCCACAAGTTCACCCCACCGCTACTGCTCCTGTATCTTTCTCAAGGAAGCCAAGCTCAAGATCCATGGTCAGCCAAGTGGTGAGAGCATAAAATACCCTTTGAGTTGCTTTATGATAAAAATAGAAAAAAAAAAGTCACATTTCAAGATGTCAAATGGAGAGAAATGCTACAGAAAAATTCTCCCATTCATAAAGGAATGCAGAGAGAGCTAAGGTGCAAAACAGAAATGCAATATCTCAAAAAGCAAAATGAGATTTTTGTAAACTTTGGTTTTTGAAAATCTTGTCTCAGGGGATTTGAGTCGATGGCTTATTTTATCCAAATTGGCTTTCACTTCTGTAACTATTATTAGACTTGTTGAGTTTTTGCTTGTAAGTGTTGTAGGTCCTGTGGTTCCCACGTTTTGTCAAAAACAAGAGTCACCTGCACTATTTCTGTGGCTGAGAGGTGCAATGCAGTTAGCTGGCTGTTCGAACATTTCTATGATTATGGAAGCTTTTTGTTCTGTCTTCTTGCTGCTTCTTGTCACTCTTCTCTCTAACCTGAAAGTGATTAAAGGAAAAAGAGGCAAATTAAGAGTATTTTGAATCAAATAACACCACCCATGACTAACATATAGACTGTTTATGATTTTAGACAATTTTATCATTGCTAACTCTGGAGCCCACAAATTGCTGCTACTGAATAAGAAACATCCATTTTATATTTTAATGGCATAAATACTCATTCACACACTTATATTATTAAGTACGATATTTGTCTTTGGATGTATGTTTGGATCTTTCTTTTCCTCTCTCCTCTTAGATGTGGAAAAATTGAAAATGATATTGTGTAGATAATAGTAATTTCTTTTTAGGAATTTTTTATATACTTCCTCATGCCAACCAACATCATTCATGTGAATGAGGATGACTTAGAAACCAAATACAAATAAGGCAGGCAAAGATCTCTAAAGTTGTAAGGTAGGAGGTTCTTTTAGGAGGGAGAGAAAATAAGGGAAGCAAGACTCCACTGCCATGGGTGGACTTCATCATTAGATTGAACCCCACTTTGAAATAATATAGACACGTGACTTATGAGGTAATTCACAACCTTAAGTCTTTGGCTCATTTTTGAATCACATCTTTCAATTTTCTGGAAGAGTCATTTTATCTTGTCTAGAACAGAATAGAGTAAAATAGTGTAGAATAGAGTAGGGTAGAGTAGGGTAAAGTAGGGTAAAGTAGGGTAGGGTAGGGTAGAGTAGAGTTGAGTAGAGTAGGGTAAAGTAGGGTAGGGCAGGATAGGGTAGAGTAGGGTAGAGTAGAATTGAATAGAGCTGAGTAGAGCAGAGTAGGGTAGAGTAGGTGATGGTAGGATAGGGTAGCGTAGAGTAGGGTAGAGTAGAGCAGAGTAGAGTAGAGTAGAGTAGAGTAGAGTAGAGTAGAGTAGAGTAGAGTAGAGTAGAGTAGAATAGAGTAGAATAGAGCACTGGTAAATGAATGCATTGATAAATAAAACTGTGCATCGAGAAACAGCACATTGGAGTGGGCAGAGAAGGGAAATGTGGGTGGAACAAATCTGCTTTGTAATTTTAGAACAAAAATATTGACATCTCCTAGTGACTCAGTTTCCTCTACTACCTAGAATATAAATTATTCTAAGTGATGGCAAAGACTTATAGTTGTGCAGCATAGATTGTAAATCACTTGTGGGAGGGCCATAAGATCCAGCCACAAGTGACTGGTTCTCCATCTCCTTTTAAGCACGTGGTGCTTGCCACTGAAGTAGCTGTCTCAGGCTGGAAGGAGGAAGAGCCCTGGCAGACACAGGCAGAGAAGCAAGTAGCATTTCCAGGGTGACTCAAAAAGAGAACAGGCCAACCTCTGTGTGCCCTCAGCAACTCTACCCCAGCACCTGAGAGGGAGTTCCACTTGCTTGTTGTTTGGGGTGCAACGTGTTCTGGAAGATTTTCTGTGGCTGTTGCAGGAGACTGTCAGCCCGATTTTGATATTCTCCACTCTGTCACGGTGTGCACCAGACAGGAACATATGGTTCCGAATGTCCGTGGCGGTTTTGTAGAGGACACAACAGAGTCATTTTATGTTGCGAATATAAAAAAGAATGACATGGAATACAAGAGACCTTTCATACTTCAAATTGCTTATTATGGTTGTTAGTGAAGAAAGAGAGTTAAAACATTGATATTGTCTACTGCTGTGAGAAAAAATGTTTTATTGATTATCGTAGAACTATTCAATGGGAAAAATCCATATTACTCTAAGATTTTCGGCTGCTTGTCTAAGTAATTTTATAGAACACAGGTACTCTGAAATAGTACTTTACAAAGGGCCTTCTCATGGAGGATTTTGAAAAATAAACAGAATCAGTTGATAAACTAGTGTGGTTTCCTGTGTGAATTCTCAGCTCAGTAATTTGAGCTGAGAAAATTTGTTTCCCTTGCCCTGGGATAAATATCCATCTAACCAAGCTCTTATCTGTTCCTTCCTCATTATGTAGCAAGCTTTTAGAGATCACTTCATATGCCCCAAATATTTGAGTCACACAAGAGTAATATATTTCCGTTTTTGCTCATTCAGAATTGAGATTTTTTTTTTTTTATCACCAGGCACCCAGCTTTCAGCTTGTTATTACTCTATAGATGATTCAAAGGCAGTAAGTATACAGAACTGGGATGTTGAATGGCTCTGGAAAATTCAGGACACTTACATCAAGTGATGTCTCCTCCATGGATGACTTCTTGAGTGTGGAGATGCATTAGCTTCCAGAAGGAGGAAGTCACTTGCCAGAAAAAAACAAACTACCAAATTTGACTGTCATGATGGCGACCTAAGAATACAACAAGAACAGGAAGGATGAGATTAATAACCCACTCTCCAAAGTTGTAGTCACCTAATCATTATGAACCAGCTAAAGAAAGAATAGGGTAGGTCGAACATGCTGTAACAATGGAGACAGAACAAGGAAAATATACGTCTGGTTCTCCTCAGAAACAAAGAAAGACAAGGTATCAGCCATGAACTAAAATGGGAGAAAAGTCTAGAAAGGGTAGTAAAGTGAGGGCATGAAGCAGGGGAGATGAAGACACCCATCGAAGATGCTCTCCTGACTAGCTATCCCTGTGGGCAGTTGCCAGTGAATTTCTCTGAGGGACTTTGTGAGAGAGTAGAGAATGCGCCTCAAGAGTTGTGCCAAATGAGGGGCTGCTTCCAAGGGCACTGAACACGGGCCAAACTTCCAGTCACAAAAAATAAGAGAAGAAATGGGGAAAAGAGACCTCAGGAAGCGTCCCAGCTGTTAGCAGGAAGCCCTGTTCACATGCAGAGGTAACCGCTGTGAGCATATGGGTGGGGTACTGAAAGCATCTGCTACTGCAACTTATACAAAAAGTTATAAAATAAGTGCTTCTGGATAAAGGTGAGGATTGATTCGTTCCAGGAACTCCAGTAAAGCTACACAACTTTACAAGGAGTTGGGAGAAAATATAATATTGAGGAGACTGAACTTACTGGCCAATCAGGGAATGTGAAATCTGAAACCAGCAAGGCTGAAAGTCAAGGACAGCCTGCTTTTCAGGGTGGAACATCACATGGTGGCCCAGAGCAGGCAGCCAGGAGCACCTGGAGGAGCTGAGGGAGTTCTAAGGGGCACAGCATAGCTGCAAAGCTCTTTAGGATACTGACACAGACACAGACAGCTCCCTCTGCATGTGTCACTTCCATGAAACGAGGGACATTTTCTCTGGAGGTGAAGCAAGTTCTCTGGATTAGAGTCGGCCAAACACAATGGCCTGAATGACAATCTGAACTGGGGATTAAGTAAACAAAGAGGCCAACTGAAACTGAAGCCAGTCAGCTGTCTTCCTCCTCTAGCCACCAGACCTTTATTCTCATAGAAGGAAACCAGGAGAGATTTCTCCTCTCAGTGTGAACATGCAGACCAAGAGCCTCACTCTATGGGCGCCTGCCGTCCACGCACAAACACAAAACATACACTGAGTGTGAAAGAACATAAGATTGGTGTATGTCAGAAGACAAGAGGAGACAGTTTCCCAATAAAACACCCAAAGTTCCCCATCTCCTCATGGGTACATGCCCAGGCAAACAGGGTGGACCCAAAGCAGGACCACCGAGGCCTGAAATCTTACCACAGGTCTAAGGTAACTTCTGGAAGGAAACCCATAGGAAAGAGACGGCAGGAAGTGGGTGCATCTGGGATGCACGGAGCAAAATCAAAGTACAAACCAGGATAAAGGCCATTGTCAGCCTCCCCACAAGTCTCTCTCCCAACCCTTCAAGTGTCTCCTTCCATGTCACCCAACTCTCTGGTGTAAGTCTAAGGCTGAGCAGAAGCCTCCCCAGAGCCCACCTGCCTTCCACACTCCATAGCTTCACCTGGATGTTCAGTTCTGTGCCCTGCTCCTAGTAGCTAGTAAAGGTGGCTGGATGGAAATGTGGTCATTTACTTGCCCTTTTTATGAAGTTGCTTGTTACAGGAATATCATCAACTCAAGAGACACTGAAATTTACTGATATCAGAGGTTTCCATATGTCACTACATATTATTCTTTAGCAAAGTATAGAATTCACAAATAATCCCTATTGTCTCAGAGCTTGTAATCAACATGTTAGCCCTCCTCCCATAATGTGTACAGACGATAAAAAGGTTGTAGGGTACTTGAGGATGTTCCCACTAGCCAAGTTGGAGACTAACACACACACAAAACAAGGGACTACTGACTACTTGAGGGGAAAACCCCAATAATAGCCTCAAAGGATTAAAATAAGATGTGTGGGAAAAGATATTTTCGAAAACATTCAGAAGGAAAAAATAACACCAGAATTGGTGAAAATATAAAAGGGCTGAAAAATAGTCTAGGAGAGAAACTGACCTCACTGCAGAAGGGCCCAGCCCTTCATTCGGGAGATGCTCATGGAGAGGGCAATTGTTCTCATCTCTTCTCATGCTCTATTGTTCTTGTTTCGATGTAAAAGACGTTCTTGAGCAATCTACCAAAACAAGGGACGAATGTGTGCAGTAAACGACTTGATTTTGATTTTGCTCAGAGAGGGCAGACTTTTGCCTGAGGGCTTAGGGAAGTAATTTTTTTTTTTTTAATTCATTCATACAGAACTGGGGTACAAGCCAGAGGTTCAGGGGTGGTGAGAGGATCACCAAAGACAAAGTGGGGAGCAGAACAGGCAGGATGAGGAAGTCCACTGCTGAGGGGAGCAGCGGGTGGGTCAGGAGAGGTCTGCCGCACCATGTGGGTCACCTCCGGAGCAAATGGGGATCGAACTTGCACTGAAGCAGATGCCTTTAGCTTGTAGTGTTGTGTCCTAACCCGTTGCGCCACCAGGGAGGGCCAAGGGAAGTAATCTAAGCTGTACCTAATAGGAATGTCTTATTTAAAGGACAAGGGCTGTCCATAGCTTGAGTTTTAGGATAATGACCAGCCATACTATAGAAATGAATCCTATGATTCAGGGTGGGGAATTTGGCTCACTTGAGCTAGGTAGTGAAAAGGCTCACTTGAGCTAGGTAGTGAATTCAACCATGAGAATAATCAATCAGTCATGTTTTTTAATGAAGCCTGAGGAGAGTTTAAATGTTGGAGTTTGGTGAATTTCCCTGGTGGCCAATATTCTATGCATATTATCACACGCCAATGGTAAGGGGCTAACTTGTCCCAGCTGCATGGGGAGAGGACAACAGAGACTTTGCATCTGGAACCTTCTCAGACTGTGCCATATATCTCTTGTCTTTGATTTTAATCTGTATTCTTTTCCTAGAATAAACTGTAACTATGAGTAGAAAATCTCTTAATAACTTCTATGAGACATTCTGGCAAATCAGTGTTTTAAAAATGCATGATTCCCCAATTTGAGGGAAGTTTTGGGAATTTGCAGTGGGTGTCAGAAGTGATCAAAATCTTGGGGATTGTGTGCTCAAACCTGACAATCTGATTAACTCTGGACACATGAAATGCAATTATATATTAAATAGATATACTAATAGAATGTATGAAAATGTGCAATACAGAGAAATCACACCAAAGGAAAAAACAAGACAATAATTAATTTAGGAAAAGCTAAGGGCAAGAAAAAAACACAATCTCAGCAGAGTTCAACTGTGCATTGACCAGAAGACTTCAAAACAAAGTCTGGACAGTGATGAAATTCCCAATCTTAGTATACTAAGAGAAGAAGGAGAAGCCAAAGTGATGACAGTGTTGAGTTAAGATTTCAGACACAGTGGCAGGGTGATAGAGAACCCTTCCAACTAATGAAGTCGACAAGAACTATTTAGGCACGTAATTAAGAAGTAGGGCTTGAACAGATACTATACAAACAACAAAAAGGCTGAGAGAGAAGAAACTGGAGAAGTTGTGTTAGGTTTTCACTTAGTATGGTCTAGCTTTTTAAAATTATATGCATAAGGCCCTCCCTGCTGTCACAGCGGGCTGAAATGCAGCACTGTAAACTGGCCGCAGCTGCTTCAGTGTGAGTTTGATTCTCTCCCTGGGAGGTGATCCACGTGGCACAGCAGATCTCTCCTGTCTCCCTGCTGCTCCCCTCAGCAGTGTACTTCACTAATCTGCCTGTTCTGCTCCCCACTCTGTCTCTGGTGAAGCCTCTCACCACCCCTGCACCTCTGGTCTGTACCCCAGTTCAGTATGCGTCAATAAGTAAATCTTTAATTAAAAAATTAAAAAATAAAATTATATGCATATATGTCTTGGATAATAAAAGTATTTTTAAAAGATAACAGTTGAGAGGATTATGTGTACTAAAGCAAGTCAGAATTGTAAAAATAAACACTGGACATTTGCACACAGTATGATTTGCAAATCATAAGACTTACAAATTTAGGTGACTTTGATAAACAAGGAGAGAGCCCTGAGGCTAAGAGGGAGAGGCTGGGAAAAGGATAAGGGGAGCTGAGAATGGTGATGGGAAAATTAGTATTAATTTGATTATTCACATTTTCTGATGTTAAAAGCAAAGATACAGGTGTGCCAGGTGGTTCCACTTACAGAATCAATAACAGCTGAGGATAACACTTTGGAAAATCATGGAATTGATTTTTAGCGTAACTGTAAATAAAGAAGAGAGGGAAAAGACATCATTTCTAATTTAGATTACAGCCTGATTCACTAGGAGGCAACACAGTGTTGTAGTTATCTAGAACAGAAAAAGACATGATACTGACCCCCCAAACATGTTTGATCACAACCATGCTTCTTACATTATTTTTCTCTGCTGTTTTGACACTCTAAGTTTAAGTGCATGGAACCCTTATATGTGGCCTGTATTGGGGTGCCAGGAACAAGCTTTATACTCATGCTGGGAAAAAAAAACAAAAACAAAAACAAAAACAAAAAACAGAAATCTTGATGAAAACAAAACAGTTGCTTGTTTTACTAACAAGGAGGTTGAATCAGTCATCAAGAATGTTCCAATGAAGAAAAGTGCTGAGCAGATGGTTTCCTTGGTGAATCTTACCACATTTAAAGAAGAATTAACACTAGACTCTCCCCAAACGCTAAGAGGAGATACACTCCCAAGCTCATGCCCTGAGTCCAGCATTATCCTAACACCAAAAGTAGAAGACGCGCTAATTATGGTCAGCATTACAGGGGAAGCATTATTTCAAGGACTGCCTGCCAGGGAGGGGGCTGTCACCAGCGTTATTCCAGCCATAGTGGCCGGGGCAGAGCACACTGCAGACAGGATTCCTCTAGCAGGTGCAATCGGCTTTCACGCTGGCCATGTCCCTTGACACAAAGACACTGTGAGTCCCTGCTCATTTACCAGCTCAACAAAAGTAAACTTCTGGAAATAGATATTAATGGCATCGACCAGCTGCTTATGTATGTGTTATGAATATGTGAAACCAAAACATTGTTGGTGTACTGTAGTCAAAGACTCACAAAATCAGGTGTAATATTATTCATGGTCATTTGTGATGTGTACATTAAAATTAGGTACCATGTTTCATTATAAATAAAGAGTAGTTTTCCCAAAATATCAAATAAAAGGAAAAAAATCTGTGACACTTGCAGTAAGAGATATGAAGAATAAATAAACCAAGATGGCATCATTAGAAACTTGGTTTAATTTTTATAATTTAAATATGAAGGTTCGTGTGCTTTGTTGTCAGGAGACCTAAATTGGAAATTCCAAAGGAAGAGTAGGCTGCATAAAAATTAAAATGTCTTTTAAGGGTTATGAGCTTCAATTCTATTTTATAAAGGCAATTGGTGGCTATCCTCTGCAAATTCCTAGAAGTTTCCGTATGCTTACGTAAATAGCCCCAAATTGAAATAATTTAAGCATGCAAGTTGTTGAAAATGATTATTGAAACGCTATGCACAAGCCAACTTCGAATCCATTAGTTCTGTACCATTTTATCTCCACCATTTTATCTCCCCTTCCTGAGCTAGGACAGCAGAGTCTCATCACGTGACACTCCCAGCAATCAGACCCGTCCAGCCGATAGAGAGGAATCGCAGCCCACCAAGGAAGGGCTGTTCAGTGTCCCAACTTATATGCAGAGATCCTGCTCCACTAGAGTTGGGAATCTAGAAGAGGAAACTCACCAAGAAAATGGATAAGGGGTTGCATTCAGTGGTAAGTGCTGAGACGGAGAAGGAAAAGCACAGGGTACAGTGGAAGCGTAAACTGCAAGGCCGTATGTTTCCTGCTGGGCCAAGGAAGGTCTACTCCAGCATGAATAATCCTTTAATAAGAGCAATGAGAGGAAGATAATATCCCAGTTACTGAGAGCAGCTCAGGAAAATATCCTGAGACTTGGAAAGGTGACCATATTTGAGGACCAGAAAATGATAGTGAAAAGAAAGGTGAGACAGATGAAGAGGAATCCCAGAAGCCAAACAAGGAGATGCTGTGGTCATTGTGGACTGTGTGGTGGGGACTCAGCCTGACAGCGC
This sequence comes from Condylura cristata, assembly GCF_000260355.1. Taxonomy (NCBI): domain Eukaryota; kingdom Metazoa; phylum Chordata; class Mammalia; order Eulipotyphla; family Talpidae; genus Condylura; species Condylura cristata. The sequence goes on along the minus strand of NW_004567104.1, from coordinate 70,329,539 downwards.
ATAATGACAAAGAGCCAAAGTCAGGAAAGGAGCCAGGTACAGAGGAGCACATGGCCTTGTCCAGTGTTAGTGTTAGGGAAGGGCTCCATTTCCCATCACATCAGGTGCCACCCTCTCTCCAGCAGTTCATACCAGTCACACTGGCCTTATTTCAAATATTTACAAGTAGAAGCTTCCCACAATTTGAGCCTTCTCTCTGACTGGAATGTGATTCTCCTCTTCTTTCAGTAGCTCCCAAGTCCCTTTCAAGGCAAGGTGTAAAATTTCTTTCCTGAGAGCAGTCTTTCTTACATCTCATTCCAAAGTGAACTGTGTTTTTCACATCTGTCTTACACTTTAGCATTTTTTCATGGAAACAGTGTGTCTCTAAGTCTCAGTGTGCTCTTTTGTAAAATGGACATGTAAATATCAGGGGCCATCTCAAGGGTCATGGCAACAAAGCTAAACCAGTAAAAATAATATGAACGTTATGGAATACTATGCAGTTGTTAAAAAGGTACAGATGAACTCTTGCCATTTATGACAAAATGGATGAAACTGGAAGGGAGGTGCTAAGCAAAGTAAGTCAGAAGACAGATTCCAGGTGGTCTCACTTATATGTGGGATATAGAGAAGCCATATGAAGGGTCAGATAACTGTGGCTAAAAAGATCATGTGACTTATGTCATCAGTGATAAGGGTAACCTTGGAAAGCAAGTCTCCTAACCCTGAGTCTTCTAGTCTTCAGCCTTGGAAGAACCTCATTTTTATGGATGGAGGTAGCCGAATGCTAACTTGTTTCTGATCATCCTGTCTGATTTTTTTTATGCTCTCAGATTGTATCATAGGATGTAAAGATATGAAGAAAGAAGACATATTTTTTTCCTGTCAAGATTTTGCAACATTTGCTTTTCATGGGGGTTTAGCCAATGAACCCAAGTTAGTAAGCCAATCACTGTGAAGTTGTTAAAGGTTTGTGTAATGATAGCCATGGATGAAAAATAAAATGTTAGGAGAAACCCCTACTCCATAGAGCATTTTGGTGAAATTTGAGGAAGCACATGTAAGATTACATTAGACACAGTAGGCTATATTTATCAGCAGAGGATAGCACTAAATATAAAGTGATCCATTTCAGAGCTCTGAATGAAATCAAACAAAAAGCTGATTCATTTTTTAGTTGTCATACAAATGTTCACTTATGAATTGTGGGTTGTATGCCTTATGAAATTTCATTCATTCATTCATTCATTCATTCAATCAATCATTTAATGAGCATCTATGAAGACTCCCAGTGCTAGCAGAATGATACATGATGAGGCTTCAGGTGAACAGAATAGACAGTCTACCATCACTGAGCTTATAGTAATGTAAATAAGTACTGAGAGAATTGATAATGATCAGGAGCCAATGTGAAGAAGACTGATGACAGGCACTGACTAGGTCAGATGGGCAGAATGGATAAAAGAGCAGAAGGGTCCCTCCCTGGTGGCACAGCGAGTTAAAGCACAGCACTGAGAAGCGAAAGCCACTTCACCATGAGTTCGTGCCCAGCCCAGGAGTGACCCACATGGCACAGCAGATCTCTCCTGACCTGCCTGCTGCTCCCCTCAGCAGTGTACTTTGTCAGTCAGCCTGTTCTGCTCCCCACTCTGTCTCTAGTGAATCCTCCCATCGCCCCTGTACCTCTGGCCTGTACCCAAGTTCTGTCTGCACAAATAAGTAAATCTTAAAAAAAAAAAAAAAAAAAAAGAGGCAGTTGGGAGTGGGGAGGACAAGGATTATAAAATGTGAATTGTAACAGACCAGATAGAAATCTGGGGTGACTTGCACCAAGAGAGTGGTTCTCAACCAGGGTGATGTCACACCTCAGAGGATCAGAGGACACTTGGCAATGTCTGCAGACATTTTTTGGTGGTTGCGACTTGGAAGGAGGGTACTACTGACATCTAGTGGCTAGAGCCCAGGAAGTTGCTAAACATCCCACCACACGGAAAAGCCTCCACTACAAAAAGATGTTCTAGTCTAAAATGTCCAAAATACTGAGTTTGAGAAGCCGCAGGGTAAAAAGATAGCAGCGGAGCTGTAGAGAAACAGCTTACAAAATTTTGTTAGAGGTAAAGCCCACAGTGTATGAAAAGTGACCAAAGGAATAAAATCAGGGAGAAACTAGGGATGACCTCCTGAGTGTTCAGGTTTAATAATTGGATGGAAAGTGGCATGCAGTTGAAATGAAAAAAACTGGAAGAGGACTTGGGAGGAGGCAAAAATCTGGCAAAAAATCACGAGTTTGGTATGTTAGAAATTGCCATGAGAAATGACTGTGAGGATCTCCAGGCAAGTTCTGAGTCACAGTTATAAATTTAAAGACCTTAGTTTAAAGGTATTTAATATCTTAGAAACAGATAACATTGGTTTCTAGGGGGAAGGGTATAGAATAAAAGTAGAGAAAAACTATAACAGTAGTCAGAAAATAAGGATTTTGAACCTAAACCAGCTACATCAGAACTTGCCAGAATATTCTAAAAGCCCCTTGATATATATCTTGCTTTTAGCATCCTGGGCAACATTATCAGTATACTCAAGTCACTCAACACATTTCAAAACCTTCGTTATAACATTTGAATTCCTTAGTTTATTCTAAGCTATTTTCTTTGTTTCTATTAATCTTCTAAAAATTCAGTAATTTTAAATGGATTAGCATCTAAGTGATCTCACCAGGGCCACATTCCACTATGAGCTACATTATTAACACAGAAGATCCCTGTAATCTTAGATCCAGAGATTGACCAAAAAAAAAAAAAAAAAAAAAAAAAAAAAGGCATACATCCAAGTGGGCACTTTTATCCTCAAGATTAAGGGCACTCTGAAAAATATGACTAACAAAGTCATTTTGGATAAAAAGAAAATAATGTGATGCAACTATACACAAAATACCGTCCTTCCAAAAAGCACAAAATGAGTTAACAGCAGCTGTTGATCACTCATGAGTAACTCAACGCCATGAGCCCATGTACAGAAGCAATGGACAGAAGAATTTTAACAAGAAAATAAATTCCAGGCTTAAGGTTTACAGAACTTTATAGATGACACAAAAAAGTAACCTAAGTGTGATATGAATTCTTTAAGACCTCTGTAGGATATGCAATCTTTCTGCTGTCCTAACAACCAATGGGAATTGTTTACCTATTGCCCAAAGGTAATGCAGGTAAAAAGTAGTAAAATTTCTGAACTAATACTGGACCAATCACTGTGACTATACAACTAGTTGGATCCATATTGTTAACTAATCTCTCACCAGAAAACATTTGCATGTCTGCCATCTAAAGCATTTTAAACTATAAATGCATGTATGAATTTGCTTAACCAAAATAATAATAATAACAATAATAATAATTACCTTAAGTGAACTAATACATACTGAATAAAAAACGGTCAAGGGGAATTCTTTATATGCATAGCTCTTATAATCCTCTAATAGCCCTATTTTGTTATTATTTTGATTTTACAGATGCAGTGATGAAGACTTAAGAGAATTTACCAGTCAGTATAAAGTTCAATATGCTACAGTAACAAACACCTTCAAATTGTAGTGAATTACAATATAAAATTGATGGATCACTAATTCATCACCAGTCTGTTGCTGGTCTGACAACTATTCAGAGCAACCCTTTCTGAAAGGTTTCAGGATGCTTCTACCTTGACCTCTAGAACTTAAGCTTTCAGGGTTCCTTGGGCAAAAGAAGAGAGTTCCAGCCTGTGAGATCATTTCATTGTCTTTCTTTTCACCCACAAATGGTGCATTACACTTCTGCTCACATTCAGTGGGCAAGTTTGAATAGGCTTGTGAAGAAGAGAACTAGATACAGGTAGGAACCAGCCAAGCAAATGCTTAGGATTAAAATTATATCCACTAACAGGTTTTCTTTTCATTCTTGCTATAAGAAGTGCTTATTGATCACATATAATCTACCCATTCTCTGAGCTTTGAGGCATTACTTCCTCATCAAGATCATCCCAAACTCCTATGTGAGGCTCAATCCTCTTTTCTCCATCTCCATAGTACCATTTTGTGAAACTCATTACATTTCTTTAATACTGATTAGCTTCATGATGGCAGCGTCCATTCCCTGTTTCTGCAGGGTTTAGCAAAATGCCTTCTACATATTAGACACGTATGTGAGTGTTGAATGAACCAATGGATGGTGAAGGAAGGAAGGAAGAACGTGTTTCTTTTCTGAAGCAGATCATACCACTGTTGGATACTTTGCTGACAGAAATGTCCCTCTCCCCATGACTAAAAGTGCAGTAAATTCCAACCTACAGTTTTCATTGCTCTTATTTCTTCTCACCTAATATTGACTAAGGCTACTCTCCTTCAAGAACAAAAGCTCATCAAATTTCTGTAGGTGGCTTGCATATGTCCTTAATTCTCAGTTTTTTAAACTTGTATATGAGTTCCTAACTCTGGATCAACCCTTTCAATCTGTGGAATTTTTGTGTTTTGTCAACCCTCCTCCAAAGTGCCCAGACATAGGTATACTACTTGAAATATGAGCTATTTCTAGTAATGAAATAGCTATAACGTTATCTGTGAATAATGTAGTGCTTGGTACCATACACAAGATACCAGTAGGTATTTGTTGAGTGAATGAATGAATGTATCTTCAGGTGTATTGCATTCATTTTTGAATATCTGAATATCTTAGGCCCAAATAGCTGAGGCCATTTTTATAGACAGATGAGCTCAGTTTAGTTCAGTTCTCCAACATCTATACTTAGAGAGAAAATAAGATCCCTATGAGTGTTAGTGGGGAGCCAGCAGACATTGATATAGAACATTTCCGACAAAGCTCGAAGGAAATTAAGCCAAAATAATCAAATGCTGATGATTTCCCCTGAGAAGTGTCCTTGTCCTTCTACAAAGTCTCCAAACCTACATTGCTAAAATAGCCTATCTACCGAGCGTTCAAATGTGACAGCCTAAAGAAATCAAGAAAAGCAGCAGCATTGAAAGCTGAGTCTTTCCCAGCTTTGCACGTGTAAATGGAAGCAATTTACAAGACCTTATCTCGAGTCTCAATAAAGAAGGAGCCACTGTCATCTTCCAGTACTGAACGGTTCCCATTCCTGACCCCCTCCTCCTCGTCTTCCTGCTGTCCGAGTTAACACAGAGCTCAGCTATTCTCTGAAATCCTGGCATCAGAGAAGGCGATCCTTCATCAAGTGATGGGAAGTCCTAGCTGGCCTCCTCTGACCCCCTAACAGATCTTGCCAAGGTCTCACCACCCGTGGCAGAGACGCTGCGTCCTGACCAGTAGGTTCCATTCGCTCTGTCTCCAGGATGCCTCGCTCTGTGGACTTCCCAGCAGCAAAGCGCGAAGTTGAGGGAGAAGGAGAATGTGCGTGTGCGTTTGCGAGTGTGTCTGGCTCGGTGGTGTCGGGGCGGGCAGTAAACAAAGGGTGGGGCCAGCGAGGGAGGAGGAAAGCAGGGCTGAGGGAAGCCGGAGCGTGCATCCGACCCCAGTTAAACTCCCCGGGGCTCACCCTGCGTACTCAGAGCCCCCGCACAACTCACCCAGTCCCCTCTCTCCTTCCAGCTCTGCCTTTTTTCCCTTCTCCCCTCCCTCCCTCGCCGCACCGCCTCCTACTCCCCACTTTTGCATCTGACCAGAGGACGGATGAGGGAGACGTTCCCGCAAATTGGGGCAGCAACTTTCCTCTGCTGGGCTCCGGGCTCCGGGCGCCGGAGCGCGCTGGTCCTGGGCGGCCTGAGGCCCACGGAGGAGGACGCGGAGCAGTGATGGGCTAGCGGCAGCAGCCCGGAGCCCGGAGACGGAGCGAGCCCAGCGTCGCCCGCCTGCCCAGCCGCCCGCTCCGCGCTCCCACGCCGCTTCCCGCGGTCTCTCCCGGAGGGCAGCGCGCAGGGCGCCAACGCCGAGCATCCCGGGGAGGATGAGGCGGGGGCCCAGCCGGCGCGGGCTGCATCTCGGGGACGTGCGGCCGCGCGGGCTCTTGGCATGAATGAAGGCGCCGGGAAGATGCAGCGCCGCACACTCCTCGCCCAGCCCGGGCGCTGGACCAGGGGCAGCAGCTGGGCGCTCCTCTATTTCCTCGGCTCCGTGCTCCCCCAGACCGCCCCGCAAGTACTCAGGATCGGTGAGTGAGCCCGGGGCGCGCTGCAGGCTGTGGGCTCGGGGGACGCGGTCGCACCCTGCGGCCGGCGCGGGCGCAGCGGG
>NW_004567104.1:70280284-70323221 GCF_000260355.1 Condylura cristata | reverse complement strand
TGCTGGGGCTTCGGTCACGGAGGAAGCCGCGGGGGGAGCTGACTGGCCAGTGGGGCGGGCCCGGGGGCGGAGCTTCGGCCAAGGCGCTGGGGGCGGCGGAGGTCGGCGCGCGCCGGAGGCTTGGGGAGAGGGCAGCCGCGTCATCGCTTCCCTCTAGGCGAGTGTCTGGCGTCCCGGCGAGGTGCGGTTGGCGGGTTTTTCAATCCGGGATCCAGAAACGCGGACCAGAGCGTGGGGGTCCCGGTCGCCTGGGCTGGCATCCTGGTCGGGGCGAGGGGGCGCGCGGCTGCGGGCGCTGGGTACGTGCGGATACTCTCCCTGAGCGCCTGGGGTGGTGTGGAGCAACGCAGACCCGCTGTCCCGACCACTGATGACCCCAGCTCTGGGAGCTCGCAGAAGCACCCAGATCTCAAGGATAGAAGTCGGGGACCCCGGGGGGGTTCCCAGAACCTGCTCACTGGAGCCTTCAAGTTTTCATCCCTAAGTTAGGCTCTTCCACACGGAATCTCCAAAGTCTTCATGGTTCCACTAGAGTAGGGCAGAGCACAGATCTGACTTCTGGCTGAGGACTCACGGAGTGGGGAGATGATCAGTCAGCAGTATGAGAACCCCATAAGTTTCCCACTGGTTGTCTAGTCTGTCCTACCTGGGCACCGCTAGGCAGGATCCAGTCCCCAGTCACGGACCTCCCCAGGAGACTGGGCCACCACAGATGAGATGCTGGAAGGCTGAGAGTGGGAATCCTGGGAGCGTCGTCTAAAGGGAGTCAAGGACACCTACAGTGGAGGCAGTGGCGGTGGATTTGGGGGGACTTTGGTAGTAGCGGAGGGTCCCAAGTACCTAAGTGGCCATGATCCCTCCCCCGGATTTGCACTGTGAGCCCTGAGCTTTCCTGGCTGTTCTTTGGGCCGAAACAGCTCTTCATCTCCCTTAACAGTCTCCCATTCAAAATAAAGCCAATTTCTGTTCTCTTAGTCTCAATTTGGCCTTCACCAACCAATGGAGCTTTTTAAGATAAAATCAAGAGAGAGCCACAGGTGAAATTGTGACACCACACACCTGGTGCTGTGGTCTCCACTGTGTGCAGCAGGAGTGAAGTCCTGAGCCGTGGGCACTTTGAAGTCACCTTTTCCAGAAACTAGCAGGAAACTAGCAGAAACTAGCAAGAACAAACTAGCCAGAGCACCCAAGTGACTGAGGTGTCTTGGTAACTGCTGCTTCTGACCTGCCGTTAGAGAACCTCTTTCCAAAGATTCAGGACCTGGTCACTGTATATTCTCATTAAAAAAAACAAAAAAAAAGTTTACTGCACTGAAATGCGTTTTCTCTAGGTGGGAAATCCAATTTTCAAAGGAAGATCCCAAATACTAAATGTTACTACACACATATCTTCTAGTAGGGAATGGATCATGAAAATGTGAACTATATTAGGTCATTTAGACATCATGAAAGTAGTCTCATAATACTCATCTGCCTGAAAATATACCAGTTACCAGTCACAAATAAAATATGTCACCGTAGATGCGAGTTTTGTGATACATTAAATCCCACAAATTCCAGTAAGAGCATTCTTTTGAATAGTACAAAATAATTGATAGGTGTGCATTGCATTTTCCAATGCTATTAACATTACTGGCGTTCTGTTCATATATTGTACACTTTAAAAAATTCAAAGCTAGACATGCTAGAAGCAGGTTTGCTAGCCAATATCCCTACCCCATGTAGCCAACGTAAGGCAGCGTTTATTCTCCTCTGAATCCCCCAAAGGGGATTCCTGGAGAGAAAGAGGTGGAAAAGAATGTTCTAAGGTATATCTGTTCACACATCTATTTCTCCAAGTTCCAGCCAATCACTTTCTTCCCCTCAAAAGTAGTCTTCAAAGTGCAAACAATGCAACGTGATTCACTGACCTTAAAATATATGCCACAGATAATGAGATTTCCTTTCTAACTGGAGGCAGAATGCATCAAGTGAAATGGCATGGCAAGGAGCTGTTCACTTGCCATCTAACTGTGTGAGTCCTTGGGATTCTGAGACCCTTGCTGGCTGGCATGGGAACCACCTGTGTGTGGTGAAGAACCATAATTTTAAATGGACAATTCAGCACCATGGAAACCAACTTTAGCTCAGAGGAAACCTGCCTCTCAGTCATGAGTTTATGTCAGTCAAATCCAACATGGAATATAAACTATCAAAGGAGTTGGAAAATCAGCAGCTCTGTGTGTGTGTGTGTGTGTAGGGAAGGGAAGAAAAATTAGTTTTTTTTTTTTTAATCTCACCTCTCTCTTTCCAATGAACCACCAAAAAGTGGCTCTTGATTAGTGACTTGCTTGTTTCCTAGTAACTGACAAGCCCCAGTGTGAAGACACACCTGCCACACACTTTGCACTATGAATGTGTAGAGAAGCACTTGAATGTTTGAATGAAGTCATTTTCACTCTATTTCACTTTTCAGAGTGTCTGCTTAAACTTCAGCTATTGAGAAAAGTACACATGCCATTTCTGGCACAGATTCTGAGTGTTCTAGTAGACAATAGCAGGGATATATATTTATGGATTTTAATTTTGATTGTCATCTCCACACACATAGATTTTGGAGGTGCTACTAAAACCCCCGGTTAGGAGTTGAGTGGCTGGTATTTGACTTGCTGAGAGGGAACTGGCTTGGGTATCACATCGAAGCCACTAGATCTACTCAATCTCACCAGGCTTTGGATTTTCATCTGAAAAATCTAATTAAAACAATTGCAATGGTAAGAGAACACAAGCTAGAATATAAAAGGGCTTTTTACTTTTTACTGACATTTTCTTCCTGCAACAGGCACTTAACAGTTGATGTGGTTTTATAAGCTATTCAATATTTCTGAACACAAATCTCTTTATCTGTGAACTATCAGTGATGATATGTGCCTTTTCTTTTTCATGGGGGAGGGAAACATGTTTTGTCATTTGCGAAGAAAGCACCAAGTAAGCATATTATCATCATACAATGAATAGGGCATATAAAGAAAATATATTGGACATTTGAATGAATAGTGTGGCAAGGTAAATGACAATTTGATTACCCAATTATACTGTGTGTCCATCATCAAATTAGCCGGAGCATCATTTTTGAAAATTTAAGCCTCAGTCTCTCCCAAGGTGCATGTTTACTACACAACTACCGCCTTTCTGTCCAAGTGTACAAAACCTCACCACTTTATCATTTAATCACTCAGTCCTTTCGTTTTAATAATCATTCTTCACTTAACAATATTTATTTACTGCGTGAACTCTCCTGCTCTGAATAGCCACACTCTTAGACGCAGAACTTTCCACAGTGAACATAATAGAAGCACATGTCCCCCGGAAGCTTGTGGGCAGGTTATTTCCTGTCTATATTACCACTGTGATTTGTTCTTGGCCCTTCCATGCAAACAAGTTGGATTATCTAACTGCAAGTGTTCTTGGAGAGTTTAGCATTCTTTTGCTGTCGACTGGTTAGATTAGGGTGTAGTCTACAGGAACAGATTCAGGCTCCCAGACACACAGAGGACTTTGGGGGTTCACGCTGTGAGATCTGGGGCAGCACCTCTGCTTTCCTCTTTCAACTGCAGTGTATTTCTCTTTTTTAAAAAATTGAAATGATATTGCATCATGGAATTATATAATTTCCAGGTATGCATTGTTGCCAACCAACATGTGTATGTACTACAGAATATGCACTGCTGAAAACCCAATCTGCCATGTGATTTTCCTCTATTTCTCAATTCATCTATCCTCCACCCTTGCCATGTCCTTTGGTAACCACTAATAGGACTTAGAGTCCAAAATGTGTTATTGTTTCATTTAGTTGATGTATTTTCAATACTGCTCATGAGTGAAATCATATGGTGTTTATCCCATAAGATTAAAAAAAAATAAAACTACTCATGGTTTTACCTTTGATTTGGGGGATAGGTTTGACCTGATAGGTAGACCCACCCTGGGAAAACATGTTGGTTGCAATATTAACTTGAGAACTGTACCTGGTCCTAGCCTGGGAGGGAAACTACCAGATTGCACCATGCAAAGGAGTCCCGGGCTAATGTTAACATCTCTCATCTCTGCAAATGAACACATTTATTTGCCTTATGATTTATCTGCCCAAGCCTCCTCTTTAATATTGATTTTACAGGCTTTATGTTTACACTATGCAGACCTCAAGTGTATCTGTATTTCCTATGGCTTGTGGTCCCCAATTTTCTTTTTTTTTAATTAAATGTATTTATTTTACATTGTTCTTCATTTTGTACACTTTTTTCATCTCGGTTGTGATCTCCATGGACTTCTCACCACCAATTCACCTATGTGCCATCACCATAGTCCCGTGTGCTCTTCCCACCCCAGTTTTGATCCTATTCCCTTTCTACCCCCGTAAAATGTCTCTGATTTATAGTTGTTTGTTTTTACTTTATTACAATTTTTTTTCCTTCCCTGGTCATTTATGCTGCTGCTATGAGTGAAACCATTCAGTGTTTTTCTTTTTCTTTCTAGCTTATTTCACTAATCATGATCCTTTCCAGCTCCATCCATGTTACAGCAAAAGGCATGTGTTTATCTTTTTTTAATTGCTGATTAATATTCCATTGTGTATATGTACCACATTTTAATCTAGTCATCTATTTTTGGGCATTTGGGCTGATTCTACATCTTCTCTATAGTAAATGAAGCAGAAATAATAAACATAGGGGTGCAGGTGTCCTTTTGAATCAATATTTTTATGTCCTTTGGTAGCTACCTAGGAGTAGTCGAGAAACCTCCAAACAGCTTTCCATAGTATCTGGGCAGTTCCGAGTTTTCATGGAAAACATCTGCTTTGGTAGCTTTGCCTAAATTCAAGTGCTAGTTGTAGAAAATGCTAACACTTGAAGTTTGCAATTCTATAGTTGTTTCAAGCTCCTTGCATGAAATGACATGGGATGGTGTATGGACTTTTGTGAACACTTATATAGCTACTTAATCTGAAGTCAAAAATAAGTGAGAAATGAGCTATTGCTCTTAGTTACTCAGGGGTAACTGTACCCATTAAAGTCAGTTTGAGTTGTATTGGAGTATATTTTTTTAAAATTAGCAATGAAGAAACTTGGTATTATCATCTGACTCTCCCTATTTTTTCTTTAAGGAGGGAAAGTCTCCTTATCTAATGCTTTGCAAAACACACTGTTTTTAATTAAATAGTATACTTCACTGGAATGGTTTGGAAGGAGGTTTGTGCTAGTGGTGGTGAGTTCCTATAGTGTCTTAATCCTCTTGTGTTGCGGTAACCACATACTGCAGAAAGTAGCTCATCTTTGTCCTAATTTTTTCCAGAATTTATTTTCACTACAAAAAAAAAAAAAAAAAAAGAGTGATGGAGAGCTTCAGGTACATTGTTGTCTGACTATGAGAAAAGGAATTGTATGTGTCTGTGTATGTCTTTAGTTTTGTTACCAGAAGAAAAGTAAATAATAAACTGATGGGTTTGTTGCAAAGTTGAAATGTGCAGTCATATGCAGATGCATATGGAATACAGCAGAGGCCACAACAAAGGCAGCTTCTTCTCTGTTAATGACCAGAACAGGAGACTTGCTCTAGAGAAACTGATGTGTGGCCTCAAGTCAGTGTGTGGGAATGTTCTCCCTTAGGGGATCAAGAGGCATGTTGGCATTCTAAGTGCTCTTTGAATTTTTTACAAAGAAACCTATTTTTGTTTCATCCAGTATCTCACATATTTTCATTATCAAGGATCCTTACTTGAATTACAGTTTTCAAATGTCCCACTGAACTCATGCTTCCCAAAACACTGGCCAATAAGCCACTGAAATTCCAATACCTACATCAAACTCACCTGCCACTCCTTCTTCAGTCTCCCCCAAACTCTGTTTACTCCCCACATCAGAATTCACCATAGTACTTGAAGTGAAGACTTCCGTGTACCTACTGGAAAGGTAAATAATATTTACAAGCTTTAAGTGAGATATATACCATGTTCCTGTTTTTTCCCCTCTAGATTTGATTTTTAGTATTATTTAAAATGTTAAATGTTACATATATAGTATCTTTCCCAGGAATTTAATTTCTGGCAAATTAAAGGTCTATTTGTATTCCCAGTGAAAGCCATTTATTTATATTTGCATGCATTGCTGAATTTTTCTCAATGATAAATTTTCATAAAGAATTGGAAACATTAAACCAAAAGGAATATATTTGAGCTACATGGACATGAATTTCTCGTCTTGACGAACTAAGAGCATGTTGTCATGTCAAGTTAGAAAAATCTATATTCTTATTACATCAACACTTCAACATTAGTCATAATAATATTTTATTTATGAACATTTTGAAATTCAGAGTAGAAAATAAGAAGTATAGTGATAAAATAATTGATTTTGTATTTATTTTATTTATGAACTATTTTATATTAAAGTATTTAGAATTTTTATCCCAGATCATTTGGAAAATATTTTATTTCTTTTCTGGTGCTTATTGAAATTTTTTTTAATCGCATAATTTTGTATAGTGCCAGCTGATATATTTGTGAACTCCAAAGTGAGAGTAGCTAAAACCTGGCATTAAGAAGCAACGATGGCCCTCCCTGGTAGCTCAGTGGTTAGGATGCAGCACTGCAAGCTGACCACAGCCTCTGCAATGCGAGTTCGATCCCCCGCCCCTGAGGTGACCCACATGGCGCGGCAGACCTCTCCCGACTGCCTACTGCTCCCCTTAGCAGTGTACTTTATCAGTCAGCTGTTCTGCTCCCCACTGTCTCTGAGGAATCCTCTCACCACCCCTGAGCTTCCGGTTTGTACCCCAGGTATGTATACATAAATAAATAAATTTAAAAAAAAAGAAAAAGGAATGACACTGACTAAATAAGGGGTGAAATCCTATCACCTACCTGGCACAAGGGTAAATTGGTGATGGGAAGCCCACGGGTATTACATTTGAGATGGAAAAAGGCACAAATAAACTAATATAATGATAAAAATAGCCTATGAACTATACATCTAGCTTACAAAAACACCCTCAAATAACACACTTTTTTTAAAGGCCTTGTTATCCTTATTATTTTGTGCATTAGTTTACTAAATCAGTTGGAAAGATTAGCCCATCTCACATCTTTGGGTGATTGCTAGATACTGGTGAAAGTAAAACACAAACAAAATGACACAAAAAAGTCTAAAATGTCTACTGAATAATATTTTAAAAGGAAATTGACAATACCGATGTTTATACTAGAATCATATACTTGAAAGGTAAATAATTTAATAGAAATCCAGTGATTAATTGCTATGTTGTCATCAAATATCAATTTGGAGATAGTTGATTATCACTTACTGTTTTCCTTAAAATGATGTAAAAAGGAAAATTTTAAAATACACTATTTATTATGCTGAACAGACTGTTTTATTTAATTTATGAAAATATTTAGTTTGCTTCACTGATTAAAACACATAAATGATTTTATATGAACTTGCAGGCATTCCATAGCCACATCTGCAGAGGGAAGTTAGAAACAAAGATTCCAGCAGCAACGAGCATAGCTGGTTTCCAGGTATCCTTGGAGAAATGAATGACCTAGGCACTGAAGAAGAGGAAAATACACAACATAATCCAGGAGCATCTCGAAGTGTCAGAGAAGTAAGGAAGTGCTCAAGAGAAAAATTGATGGGAATTTGCTACAGGGATACAGCCACCAAGCACTATTTCCCCAAAAGTCAAAGCTGAAATCATTTGAGCAATAAAATTTTAAATAGTACTCAATTCTAAAACAAAGGCTAAAATAGAAATCCAAAGGCTCATACTGAAAAAGATAAATGATTTGATAAGTAAATAGGGGAGAAGTCACAAAAATCCCCCAAGCGGAAAAGCCAGGTGACCGAGTTCAATATCTCAGTGACAAACCAGGTTGACAGGATGACCTTTGGTGTGGTGGCATGCAGATGGCACTTTCCAAATCCCTGTCCAATCACAGGGAAACCAGAAAATACTAACCGGTGGCATTCTACACAGTACCTGGCTAATACTTAGCAGAAAACTCCATAGCCATAAAACAAACAAAAAACAAGTTTAAGAAACTTCCCAACCTAGAGCATCACTTGGAGGCATGAACGCTTTTACTGCAGCATCCTACGTGGGGTCTTGGAACAGAAGAAGACATTAGGTAGAAACTAAGGACATTTAAGTAAAAATAGATATTGGAATATTGGTTCATTAATTTTATGGATGGGACTGTACTATTTAAGGTGTTAACACAGGGAATTTGTGGAGTAGATAAGATCTCTGTGTACCACCTTCTCCATTTTTATGTTATTCTAAAACTCTTCTCAAAAATAGTCTTAGAAGGCAACCCATATCAAGATTTCTTCTGCAGTTGTTATCCCTCCCTATTTTGTAACACATAAAGACCTGTAATAGATTTCATCAAGAAAAATGAGAGTCCATTCCACTCAATGTTACATAATTTTCTAAGTGTGTCATTAAAATTAAGACAACTGCATATGTCAATAAAATCACTCAAGAAATAAACCTCACAAAAAATGGCTATCAATAAGATGTGAAGGTTGTATGTTTTTAGAATGAATTTGCAGAAAATAAATCGTTAGCTATTTCTATCCATTGACATCTAACTTTCCAACTATTACATGCCTTTTGTACTTATTAAACATGATTTAACTTTGTATATTGATTCAAGTACATAACACCCTCTGATACAAGCATTAAAGGCTGATGTCTTTGAGCAAATACTATAGCAAACTATTTGCACAGATTTTTTTCTTAGCAAAATTGTCAAAATATGCCTTTAAGAAAATCAATACTTAATTCCCAGAGCCAATAAAGTACTTCATAATTCAAATTGTAGAAAGGATGATGAAATTTAGTTTTTTTCACTATAAGGACTAAATTAATTTTTTTTTTCTTTTTAAATTTTAAAGTCTGATGTGTTGGCTCATATATTTGGCAGTCCTTAAACAGAAGTTACATTCTGATGACTTGCCTGTGTTTATATTACTGCACTTCATCTCCTACAAATGGAGGAGTCAGATCAGGCTCTCTTTAAAGTCTAGAGGTGGTAATGACCTTTTCAATTTGTTTGTGCTACTTTGAGCCCCAAGTCTGTTTCTATACATGTCCACATATTGACAAGATCCACTGCAAATGGTTACAGATCATGAAAATTTTCAACAGAAAGGAATGGCCAAGAATAGAAAAGTATAGTTTGTTTTCAATATGTATGGTTCGTTTTTGAACAGTATTTGTAAGTCCCTCTAGTTTTCCCATGACCCCAGCACCCTTGATCCATCACCTAGTCCCTTGTGTTTTCCCCACCCCTGTTCTGTGGCTCAGATTGCTAGTTACCTTGCAAGAATTGTCTTTTGTTGTTGTTGTTTTCTGATCCTTTGTTGGGTTTCTCAGTATTCCAGATAGTAGTGAAACCATCCGATATTTAGACCAAAGAAGGTGGTGGGAAGCCCATAGGGTTTACAACTGAGATGAAAAAATGCACAGAATGAAGAATGATGTAAACGAAGTAAAAAATGTAAAAAAAGAAAGAAGAAAAAAAAAGAAAGAGGGATCCATTACATACAATTTTTATGATGTGTGAAAATAGAAAGCACCACCAACATAATATCCACCACAGTATAGGATTGGAATGTATGCGATTCCTTCTTACTGAGAAGAAGTGAAAGAGAATGAACGTGGAAAAGGAAAAATGGTTGGTTTTGTGGATGAACTTTTTTTTTTTTTCCATTTTGCTTCCTGTTCTTAATCCAATTTGAAATTGGGGCTAACGTTATCACTATAGATGGTCACCTTGGTCATGTGAGTGCAGTTTGACATAGTGGAATGAGAATGTGCTAGAAGGAGGGAACTGCCACCTCTGCTGGGCATTTTGGCCATGTCCGCCACGTGTCTCCTTTTGCTCAAGGTAGTGAACAGTTGTGTGAAAACCCTGGCTTATCCCTTCTGGATCCATAATTCCCTCTACTCTGCTATTGTTGGTTTAAGCTGAGATGCTGCATGAAGACACACAACTCTGTCCTACTTAGTGTTTATAATTGCAGTGTAGTGGCCATGGAAATGGGACTCCATTCCTTCCTTGAAACTGAGCTCTACTGGGCACACCAGCTCCTGTTCCCTACAGGAGTCTTCGATGTCCTCCTTTCCATCATTCAAAATGAACATTTGTAGGCTCCTCTTCTCCTCCTCCCAACAGCGATCAAAGACCCCTGTCTTTGTGGACGGATCCTCCACTACAGATCCTCCACTGGGGAGGAGCTTGTCCTGTCTTACCCCGGATGTCGCCCACATCCTGACTAGGGAGGCCCCTCAGATACTGAGCACGGTCTCCACTTGGCCCCCAGGGGCCTCTCCTGTTCAAGCAGGAGAAGCTTCTGCCCCAGAGGAGAACCGACTTCCAATTATTACCAACTATGGACCTTAGCTTGGGCTCTTTCTGTGTGAACAGCAATGTGTGCACCCTCTTCCTCCCTGGAGCACCTCCAGTTCAGAGAGCACTTCCTTCCTTCCGGGAGCATCCATATTTGGATGAATGAGAAAGAATAATCAAACAATAAATAAATGAAAGTTTCAGAATCCAAGGAGCACAGACCTGATCAATGTAGATTCTTTAAATCTGGATGCTGTTTGAAGAAAATTTGTTTTCTCTTTAACTTAATCTTACCATAAAGTTTTGGGAAATCAGGCCCTCCCTGGGTTGCAGTAGGTTAAAGCACAGCACTAAGAAGCTAAAGCCACTTCAGCATGAGTTTGATCCCTGCCCCGGAGGTGACCCACAGAGCACAGCAGACCTCTCCTGACCGGCCTCTGCTCCCCTCAGCAGTGTGCTTCATTGATCTGCCTGTTCTGCTCCCCACTCTGTCTCTGGTGAAGTGTCTCACTGCCCCTGCACCTCTGGCCTGTACCCCAGTTCTGTATGCATAAATAAATAAATCTTAAAAAAAAAAAAGATTTGGGAAATCAGCCCACTCTGTGAATCTGAAGTTTTTCTTCTCATCCCTATCAGGTATAGGAACACAAGATAGAATGAATGATTAATGTCATCTTGTAATATGATCTTATAATGTTGCGATTGCACTAATGTAAGTTTGTGGTCCTGTTCCTGAATTCTATTCTGCCTTTGTTTCCTATGAAGTGATTTTTCAAATGACTTCTAGAGTCACCTTTGACATTCCCTTCTCTTTTCAGAGGATGAAGTTCTAATTTATGCTTTCACACATTTTTCATCATTTGCTTATTCATTTATTCACCCTCTTTTTATAGCTTATTTTATTATATAAATATTCCAAAGACTTACAGAAGTGTGTATATGATAATCTGATACAAACACACTGATGAAAAGGAAGTCAAGATGAAATAAGATCAAAGTAGGGTGACATCCTCAAAGATGTCAGGTGTGAGCAGAAAGTCTATGTAGTTCTCTGACATTAAGAAAGAAGGGAAACAGGGAAAATGGCTAAATAAGAGCCTCAATGCTTAGAAAACATGAAATAAATTCATCCTACACTCTTGATAAAGGGAAATGATTTGATAACATTCCTATAATGAAATAACTAGTATGTTTTCTGCATGTGTTTTTGTAAAATGCTCAATATAACTGTATACAAATATGGAGTTGTCTGGTTTGATTAAAGTTTATAGTACTTAAAGGAAATGTGTGGCCAGCATATCATTTCATCATAACTCCTAATAATTGATCCTTTACGGGAAGGTAAGCAGCTGAAAATTATACAGAGGAATGTGATGAAGTGTACATTTTAGGCTAAAGGCAGATCATAAATATCAGAAAGTCTTGCCCTTCTGTGAAATTAAGCCCCAAGTGAGGTAACTAACTCCAGAGAAGACCTCCTCATTTTGGTGTGGCTGAAACCTTAGAAAAGCACCAAAGCACTGCTCAAAAAATAAATAAAAACGTGACTCATCATATTAAATGCTTGAATGAGTTATAGACATGTGTCTACTCTGGAGAATGAAGTTACAAATATTGTTAAGTATTGACCAGTGCTATTAAATGGAGAATATGGAAAAAAAGGGGTAAAGTTCTTTGAGGCATCTGATTTAAATATTGTATCTTTCAGGTAAGTGGTAAGTCAGGACTGCGCGCTCTGTCACCTCCTAAAGCATCATCTATGTCACTGACATAATCAATATGACAGGCGCTAGAGCTTTTTCTTTCCATGTACACAGAATAAAAGTAATCTCATGAGGTCAGTGCTTTGTGACCATATATGTGCCTACTTTTGAGAAAATAATTTGCTATTTTTTTATTATCTTATTTTACTTAGTTTTTTTTTTTTTTTAAAGATTTATTTATTTATTCATACAGAGCTGGGGCCAGAGAAGTGGAGGGTGAGAGGATTCACCAGAGACAGTGGGGAGGAGAAAAGGCAGATGGACAAGTACACTGCTGAGGGGAGCAGCGGTCTGCCGCGCCATGTAGGTCACCTCCGGGACAGGCGGGGATGGAACTCATACGGAAGTGGCTTAAGCTTCTTAGTGCTGTGTTTTAACGTGCTGCGCCACCCGGGAGGGGCCTTTGCTTAGGTTTTATATTTTTTTTATTTCCTTAACTGTGCAAGTTGTTGTGGGGTGCGTTTGTTTTTAATTAGAATCTGCTTTGCATATCCTGGTCAGTTATAAAGCTTACATCTCTCCTCTTTCCTCTAAATCTCTCAAATGCTCCTCTGTAATCCTAATAATCATCTTTTCCTAGAAAAGCCTCCTTTGTCTGACAGGACCGCTGATTGGATATGTGTGAAGGAGGTGACTTTAAATTTTGCTTTATAGTCTGTGAGCTGGTTACCTAATCCGCCCAAATTTCTTTAAGTTCCATCTCTTGGGTTTCAGATTTAAAAATAAGGAAACAAAAGCTGAAACTTTGTGTGTATTGGTGTGATGTTACACCAATGGCTTTGAAAAACAACTTGTAAATTTTGAATATCTTCCCTTTTTTCTGGGACAAAGGAAAATTCATTAAAACTTCATGATATATTTCATTTCCAAACTCACCTCTCTACACTTGGAGCTGAAAAATAATTTGATAAAGCTAAAGCTTTCTGTCACTTAAGTGAAATGACAAGGTGAGGTATAAATTGAGTTAATGATAGCTTCTCTCCACCGCACATGTTTATCGTTGCATTTTTTATAATAATCATTATCTAGTTTCCTCTCTATCAAGTATTAATGTGAATGCAGTACATAAGAAATTACACAGAAATAGAACTTCCCCATCATGAGTGCCTGAGAAAAGTTTAAAACTGACATTTGTACTGAAAAGTAATACTCAAAATAGAAAGGAAAAAAAAGAAAACCTCTTCAGGGCCTTGCAAAGAGAGGAAAATGTCACCTTATAAAGTCAACTTGTGACCATCCAAATCATTATATTTCATAAATTTACAAGCAACATAATACATGGTTAAAAAAACACTGTGAGGTTCCTGTGGAGAGAGACATTTACACACACACACACCAACACACTCACACCAACACACCCAGGGGCGTGGGGTCACCTAAGCCAGAAGCACAGACACGCAGGTAGCAGCAGAGTGGTGACTTCTGGCAAGTGATGAGTTGAGGCAATCTGGTCTTAGGTACCAACACCAATACTTAAGTATCTTTTGTCAAAAACAAAATTCCATAATCCTTTTCACATATTGTCCCCCAAAGCTGCTCAAGACAACGATCTGTTTAAAGGCCTGCCAGTGCAGGACCCAATAACTAAGATTAAGAAAGGTGGGGGCGGGACGGAGAGAAATGCATTCGAACCTTCATCACTTTAAACAAAAACTTGTTGCCTTTCGATTTTAAAGGACAGTGAAGGAAATGTGATTTTTGATATCTAGGCATGAAGGGCATTGATTGAAAAGTAACAGAAATGAAAGTCAACTGTATTTGGGTTGCTCCTAAAACATAGTATATATTTTCACTCCAGGCTTGCTTCCTGGAGATTCATAGTCATCTCTATGGCGTTATTAAAGAAACAACCAATTCTGCCTAATGAAAATCTGCGTGAATGTTAAACCAATGGAAGAATATGAAGGACAATTAAAAGATAAGCATGTGTAAGATAATTGTAAAATCAGTTTTATTGAACCCACAGAATTTTTTTTAATAAAATGTGGACTTTACTGAAGAAATAAAAACAAGCATGCAAGAAACTTATTTGAAAATTAAAACAGTGGCTTTATCAATTTACTTTAAAATTCAAGTAGTGTATGTTGGTCATATAGACATGCTTAGTATATATCTTCATTGTTGCTTCAACATAAAAGGTCATTATTCCTAAAATAACCACTTTGTTGATAGGGAAATGGTAGAGAAATTTCTTGCACAAAATCACATCGACCTTGTATGTCACCCAGCTAGGGGAGATACATCCTGCGAACATATCCTCCAATTTAATTGGTGACATAGTCTGTATTTAGATCATTGCCGACACTTCCTTCATGGCTTTTTTATTAGGAAAAACAATCCAGTCAGCCAATAGGACTATTTTATTGTAACATCAAAGAAAAGGTAAATCCATTTACCTTCAAACTCGATGTTCAACTTCTTTAGAATAATAAACATTTGCTACCTGAACACATACAAGAATTGTGTCATGAGTAGCAGCTTTTAATTCAAAATTCTCAATTCACTTCCACCAGATTGTTTTTAGAACTTTTCCTAGTTCGATTTTTCAGGCTTTCCGTGAACATTAATTTGCATCCCTGTATTCTACTGAGCTGATGTGCTCAGAAACAAAATGAAATTCAAAAGTCTTAATTAAAAGCATAGGAAACTGGAATGAAATTTTAGCTATTAGCAGTCTGGCCTATGCTGGCCTGTTATTTCCTGATTTATTTCATTATAAAGACTCAACTTTTCCTTGAAACCCCCTGGGAAAAGACTACAAATTAAGATATTTTTGAGACTGTAAAATAAAACCCTTACAAATGGTAACAATTTGAATTAATAATGCACTTAGCGGGGACATGCAGTGAGGTCTAACCTTCCTTTTTATTTGAAGTATTGGAAAAAAAAAAAACTTTGCCCTAGCATTTCAACAGCTCTGTTCCATTACCCTCATGTAGTTACATGAATCTGTCAGGCTTTTCCTGTAGAACAGTGATCTTCAATCAGGAATGATTTTTGTACCCTGGGGGCCACTTGGAAGTGTCTGGAAACATTTTTGCTGCATTCAACTTGAAGAGGGTGGAGCTGCTCTAGCAAGTAGTGCACAGAGGTCAGACATGCTTCTAAAATATTCTACAATTCTCCAGCAAGATGCTACTCCCCTCCCTAACAACAACAAAAAAACTAACCAGGAGAGAATGTCAGCCATACTGAGGTTAATCACGTCAGGGACCAAGGTACAGGTTCAGTTTAGGTGCTTTGGAAATCTTGCTCCAGAATTAAATAACAAAGAAGTTTATTACATGTTCTCAAAGAATCTAGACAGAGGTTACAGGCCATGGTCGTTTTGCCAGCAATCAGAACATACCTTTGGCTAACCAATTCCCTTACCTGACAGCTATGAGACTTTTCTGAGAACACGTCCATTGAGACACAAGTAACTACTGAAGTATGTGACCAAATGGTGCACCAGATTATACCAAATCAGTGACTGTCCAATACTTTTGAATGTCTACTCCTTGAAGGCCTGTGGGTATCTCCATTAGCAACCTCAGAGAACAGTGTGTCTTCGTGGAATTCACGATATATCAAGACATGAATAAGAATAAAGTGATCACCCAAGTAAATATGTAATTGTAAGCCATGAAAAATAATTTTGAATGAAGAGGTTACTGTATGCTTAACTCACTTAAGCATACAAATGGGAGAAAGTGGGCAAGATGTAAGAAAGTCCAGAAAATATTTCCAGAGTAAAAAAAAAATATATTTCATTTAAATCTATAAAGGAAGAAGTATTTAACTAGGAACAAAAAGAAAGAAAGAAAGAAAGAAAAGAACAGCATGCATGGAAGTTCAACATTGAAAAGAAGTGTTCCTGCTTGAAAGTTTAGCTCTTCTACCAATACCTGTTATTCGGCTGTGTGTGTGTGTGTGTGCGCGCAATAATCGTTTTCTACTAACTGTAATGGGAAAAATCAATCTATTTCTTAGGTTAAAATTGCACTGTATAACAGTTGTTTCACTAATAGCTATATCTCCCAAATACAAAGCTCTTTCACAACAGAGAAAAATGAGGGAATATGCCCTGTTCATCCCCTGAGGGATTTTGAACAAAAGAGCAGAGTAGGGAATTTTTGACCTCCCCAAAATTTAAAGAATAATAAACTGTGCATAAATCTTTGCTGAGTCTCCACCCTTTTTGCTGCTGGGAGAATACGGTCATCACTGTAATATTTTTCTATGCTCTCCCTCTACATCATCCTCAGCCAAAGAACATGGGGAGTTAGAGGATTTCAAGCCCAGAAAAGAGTCACACCTTTACTTTTTTACAAATGAACATACAGGCAAAAGAGATCTTCACCATTTAATGTCTATTGTCAAAATGAGTATTTGGTAAACATGGCATTGCTACTGAGGGGGTTAGTACAGAGAAACTTTTTAAAACACCCTATAGGTTTATACAACCTCATGCTTTATAAGCCAACAGAAGCCATTTTGGAATACGGTTTCAGAATGAGTCAAGGGAGAGTTTATATTCAGTCTTCTCAGTGGAGGTGGGTGGAGGGCAGGTGTCACATTGCACAATTCTCCTGTAAGTAGGACAAACAGGGCAAGAATGTGACCCCCTCTTCCCCCCCCCCCCCCCCGTCTTCCCAGACTCAAGAGGGCACAATGCATCCTGCTCATGACATCTAGGTCTGTACTTATAAATGCCCAAGGGTTTGCTCCTGCTTTGCAGAGTGATGGGATGCTTCCAGAAGGGTGAGAATATGCCCTCTAAGTGCACACCCTCCTCTGAGGTTGCAGGAACTGTTCCTTCTCCAGGGGAGCTTCCTCTTCACCAATGACTGTGATGGATGGTCTCTCTTTGCTCCTCCAGGTCTACCCCCCCACACACAAACACCCCTCTCTAGCTGCCTTTTGATCTCCCAAATGTCAAGTTTTTCTTCTCTCTGGAGTTCTGTTGCCTTTGGCCAAAGGAAATCACCATCTGATGAAGAGACAGGAACAGAATGCGGCTTAATTATTTGTCTCCTTGACTCCCTCCCTGCTGATTGTGTGAGTTGTTACACATGAGGTCCTCCTCTATAGATGTTCACTCATCTGGGGCATCTTAGTGCCAAAGTTCTAAGTGTCAGATGCTCCTTTGTCTTGCCCTCTGGTCCAGGGTAGACAGCTCTTACTCACCCTAGAAAGTCCCTCTTTCTCTCAGTCCATCATGTGTTTACAAAGCGCACCTTCCTTCGTCACCAGCTCCAACTGTGCCATCTGCCTTCTGCCAGGACACTGACCTAGACAGTTTAATGCCACTGGGCTGAGCGAGCCCTTGACAAGAAAGTGAAACCATGATATATGCATTTACTAATATGATATATGCATTGTTTCTTGACATTTATGTATTTGCTTACTTGGTTATTTTCAGTCAGTTGCCAGGACAGAAGCACTTTAATGAATGCACTTGATAAATAAATATTGACTCTCCTCCCCCATATTATTTTTGGTTGTGAAACATGGCAGAAAAGTGGAGACCTAGTTTTTGTCTTCAAAGATTTTCTTAAATAGAAGAGACTTAACACATAATTGTTCAAATGAAGGGACTGAATAGGCAGGGTGCTAATATTTTATGCATTTAAATCTCAACTCTACCTTCCACTGGATGTGGGAACTTGGACAAATGAAATGATTTCCCTTTGCTTTCATTTCCTTGCCAGTAAAATAGGATTTGGTTCTGTCTATTTCACTGAGATTTTGAGACTAGTTGAGTTCCTAGTTATAAAGTGGTCATCACAGTGTTAATTAAGCACATGATTAATGCTGAGGAAAGCTAATGGTAATCATTTCTACTTTGACTTCATTTGAAAATAATTATTTATGAATCACAGATAAATTTGTATCATTTGATCTTATTAGTGTGTTTGTCAGTTCAAGCTGTTACGTTAAAATATCTGGGGTTGAATGGCTTAAACCACAAATATTTATTTCTCGCAGTCTGGAAACTGGACGCCAAGTTCAAGCAGTCAGCAGATTCAGTGTGTGTGAGGGCCCCCGCCCTGGCATTGTAAACAGCTAGCTTCTTGTGTTCTCACAGGAAGGAGAGAGGGAGCTCTGGCATCTTTCTTCTGTTGTGAGACCATGAACCCCATAAGGCCTCATCCTCATGACCTCCCTGAAATAGAACTGCCTCAAACCTTCAAGTCACATTACATGGGGGGGTGTGGGATGGGGGTGGGGGTCAGGTTTTAACATATGAAATTTGGAGGGTCACATTGATTCTATAATACTTTGCAGCTCTAACTAGTAGTCACGGTCCACATTGTGGTAATTTCTAAGACATGAGAGAAAAAATTATATATCCAACTTCACATAATTACTAATAAGCTAAAATTGCTGACTTTGAGTAAGATTTTAATGTGTGACATACTAGTCATCATGTATCTACTATAAATGGTATAAAGTCTTTGATAGTTATTCATTTATAAGGTTAAAGTTTGAATTTCTCATGGTTAGGAATAAGTTATTTGTATATATAAAATATTGACTTGGTTCCATTAAATCAACCTTGTGGCAACAGTTTACAGAAAACCCTTGCTATATCCAATATATTTATGTCTAAAAACATAAATGTATAAGAACAAGATGGTTTATTTGAAATAAATATTAAATTCATATCGGAGAGATTCCATTGTTATTTACTACAAGTTCATCCTCTTTGTTTTCTATACTCTTAAAGAGGTTCTACACGACTCAGAAATGCAAATTCCATTTTAGAAGGTGTTTCATTTTCACAAAAGCTAATTTACTGAGGGAAGTTGTGAAGCCATTTGGAAATAAAATGACTTTGAATAAGCAGGTTTAATCCTAGCTATTTGGAAGTTCTACTGACATGGTGCATTAGGTAATAATACCATCCCAGTGATAGATGCTGCTTATTTAATCAGTCCAGAAGCTTTTTGAATTGTGAGTGATTTTCTTATGTTGCTCCCTGCTTCACTCATATGTGCAGGAAACACCTCTGAACCTCTGTTCTCTGGCAGGTACAAGCTGCTATGGATTTCCAGAAAGGGACATTGACTTAACTCATCCAGAGAATGCTCAGGAAGAAACTAATCAATGCATAGAATGATAGCAACAGAATGCACTCACCTATTTATATAAATTAAAGAAAGTTCATTTGTATCAACACAAGAAAGAGAAAAATAGATAATAGGCTTGAGTTCCAATCATCAGGTACAATGTCTCACTTTTGGTATTCATAAAATATAAAAGTCTCGGGGCCTCCCTGGTGGCACAGTGGGTTGAAGCGCAGCACTGAGAATCGAAAGCCACTTCAGCATGAGTTCAATTCCCGCCCTGGAAGTGACCCACATGGCCCAGCAGACCTCTCCTGAACCTCCAGATGCTCCCCTCAGCAGTGTACTTCGTCAGTCGGTCTGTTCTGCTCCCCACTCTGTTTCTGGTGAATCCTCTCACCACCCCTGCACCTCTGGCCTGTATCCCAGTTTGGTATAAATAAATAAATAAATCTTAAAAAATATCAAAATAATGCAAGATTGCTATAATCGGCACGCTATACATTAAGTTCATAGAAAGCTGTTCCATTATTGGTTAGTTTCTAGCTTCAACACACTTTTGTCACTATAAATACTACAGTCATTTCTATCATATGAGTGAGTTTCTTAAAATTCATATCCACAAAGTGGGGAGGGTGCAGAAGGGGCTACGGTGGAGCATAATGGGTGGGTGTGGGTGTGATATGGTAACAACCAGAAGGGGGACACCCTCTACCTCCAAAACACAGACTTCTCTGTAAACCAATGAGGCCTCAATTGAAAGAAAAAAAATTCATATTGGGGCCTGCCTGGTGGCGCCGGGGTGAAAGACACAGCACTATCAAGCTAGCTCCAGTCATGGTAGCATGAGTTCGATCCTCAGCCAGGGAGCTGACCCACAAAGCACAGCAGACCTTGCCTATCCCCTGTTCTCTCAGCAGTGTTTTTCACTCCATCAGCCTGTTCTGCTTTTCACTCTGCCTCTGGTGAGCCTTTTACCTTCTACACCTCTGGTCTACACTCCAGTTCTTGAATGAATAAATAAGTAAACATATATCTTTAAGAAAAATTAGACAGAATCTGAAAATCCACACATAGTAAGCATTTTATGGAAATTAAAGACTGATATCATGCGTAAACTTATATATTGTTGTTATATTTTTAAATTTATGTGGAGAATTGTAGGTGATAATTCAAATCTGGGATACAGTAGTAATTTAACTGTCTACTGCCATCACAATATGGCAATTGGAGTAGCTTAATATTCTCGACCAATGAAGCATTCGTTCCTGCTGCCTTGGCATTTTCTTTTGCTTTGAGGACTTTCATTGATCTATTTTAGCTGATACTGTCCTGTCACTGAGCCTGTCCTGGACTTAACCCTGCGAGAAAGGCAGACACCATTCTGACCTGCTAGGATGCTGGTGGGTGAGATCATATAGAACTAAACAAATGTGTAGCTTTGAGCAAAGCTTTGAACAAAGTGAAAATTGAACAAAGAGTTCAATCTGCTGAAAGATACAAATGAAGATCTGAGAGCCTGGATAAGTGAGTTATTGAAGGGAATATATATTGATACAGTGCAACTTAGCTAACACAGAGAGCTGTGAGCCAGATCTGAAGGCGCAAGGAACAACCCCCGTGCTAGGAGGGAATGGCGTCCATTCACTACCTCCAAGTAGGAAAAAAAAAAAAGCTTTGGGTGTGTTTGGAGACCCAGAGAAAGGCCAGTGTGCCAGGAGAGAAGCTCGAGTTCAACCACTGGCTGGTTCAGGTGGGACCCCCAAGGCCACTTGTCTGCTTGGTTTGGTATCTCTGGGGCAGAGACTTTCCAGGGCACATCAACAGACCAAAGAGGTCTGTTTCCTGAGGTTCCCTTTCTCCATTTAGTCCATAAGCTCAGTCCCACTGAGCTGGCACCTGTGTTCTGCTAGTTCTCCTTCTCCACATCTTTCATAATTGTCCTTTTTCCACTTAGCAAAATACAGCACAGCTGCCACCCGTCTGGAATTTTACCTCAGTGCAGCGCCCTGAGGCATAAGTCAGTGCAGCGCTTCTGACCAAGAACTGGGAGAGCAGAGACCAAAACCAGTTTGAATTTCTTCTGTCCAGAGGGTTTGTGGATTTGTGACAAAGTCCCCCGCTCTCTCTCCCCATTCTTTCCAACCCCCACCCCCCATCTTCCCCATCTGTTTATCTATCCATTCATCTAGTCATTAGTCCGTCTTATTTTACGGTTACGTTTCAGAAGCCATCTCTAAGGGAGGCACATTAAGGTGTGTGTGTGTTTAAGAAAACACTCTCTAACATAAATTAATTCTATTCTGAGTGACTGACTTGGTGGGGAGGATCAGTGTTAAAGTGAAGATATTGCAAATATGTTCACGAAAGGCTTTCATTCCCATGATTTGATGAAAATATATGAAACCCAAATACAAGATACAACACGTCAGAAACTACATGTTTCAAGATCATGTTTAACCTACACTGAGAATTTTAAATATTGACTTCAAATAGGCTGAACTAGGACCTAGGTTTTCTAGGTCATTTTAGGGGTAAGTGAGAGAAAATGCCCAACGGCCGTTATCCTAAACATAGTGAGGAGATGGGGTTTTATCCTCAGAACAGCTGAAGCATTTGTAATCTGAGGTGAAAGAAGAGAATGCTCCAATGTCAGTGTTTTGTGCATAGTAGGTTTCCAGTGTGCTGTAAGGATTTGGATTGTGTTATTTCTCATCATCTTCCTTCTAACACCTGAGTGCAAATAAAAGTGTGGCATAAATTTCCATTATTTTTTAAATGTCAGTGGAATAAAGATCAACATCTCCTTCTCCTAACCACCATAATTAGCAGAAAGGATAACTAACAATGTGCAAGCTTGACCCATAAGCAAGATGTGTTTAATCATTCACTTTTAACAGTTTGGCTCACAGAACTTAATTCTCCATCAAACGGAGATGTAAACATGCATAAATGTTCGTCAGCTTTTGAGAGCTCTGGTTTTTGTGAAAAATCAATGCCAAAAGCTTCAAGCCGAATAGCCTTTCCTAGCCCACGCTAACGTTTAGACTTCATTGTGTTAAGTCTTTATTGTGCAAACAAAAACATGCAGAATGATATCAAGAAAATCTCTCCTCTTAATGAGGTTGACGATAGTAAGAAAACATCAGATTCATGTTGGTTTAGAGGAAGACACAAGCATTATTACATTTTTCTGGGAAAGAACTGAAGTTATAATCTACAATGCCAGTTGAGTTGTAGGATTTAAATACACACAGATACTGGATATCCGTAAACCAAGTCTGAATATATGTGTCATTTTGCTTTTATCATGACACTTCCTGCAATTATGTATATTTTACAAGGCTGCAGCATAGGCACATTGGGTTTACATATTTTAAACCCAGTGATATTTAAGGCTTTAAATCTTCATCAGCTTTAGCCTCCGTGTTGTGGAGGGCAAGCGGAGTCTTACAAGTGATTCCGACCCACTAAGATGAATTACCATCAAGAGGACTGTTCCTTTGTCTCACACTGCTGTAAGCCATAGTGGTTATTAAATAGTTGCTTTGCTTATAGGCTCACTTTTCTCTTTTCTCTTTTCTTCCTCTCTCAGTGTTTATGAATAGATGTTTCAGGGTATTAGTCCCTATTTTTAAAATATCTGTGGGGATATTGTTAGCTGTGTTACCTGACACACTAATTTAGATTCAGTTTTTGTATTTATATTATACACCCACTTTTTTTTTAAGATTTATTTATTCATTCATACAGAACTGGGGTACAGGCCAGAGATGCGGAGGGTGAGAGGATTCACCAGAGACAAAGCGGGGAGCAAAACAGGCAGATTGACGAAGTACACTGCTGAGGGGAGCAGCGGGTGGGTCAGGAGAGGTCTGCCACGCCATGTGGATCACCTCCAGGGCAGGGATCGAACTCATGCGGAAGTGGCTTAAGCTTCTTAGTGCTGTGCTTTAACCTGCTGTGCCAACAGGGAGGGTCATACACCACTTTTTGTGTGCAGAAATGTGCTCTTCTGTTGCCCTCATTTTGTCATTCATATCAATTATAAGAAGAAGAATCTTGGCCTTTTTTTGGTCTCAATTCTGTGCCCAGATTTATGCTACATCAGATCTATAATCTCATTTAATTCTCATAACCAACTCTAATATGGATAATATTGTACACATTTTTTTTTCCATCTTGGACATACTTTTCTATGGAAATGTCAGTTTCAAACTTTTGAAAATTTTCATATTGTATTACAACATTGTACATTTCAGGGGTTTGTCACTGAGAATCAATATGTTTAGTTACTATGTTAAGTCCAGGTCTATCCTTCACCAAACCCATGTCGTTATGTCCATTTTACACTCCATCCTTCTCCCTTTCTTTTTAAAGATTTATTTATTTATACATATAGAACTGGGAGCAGGCCAGGGGTTTAGGGGAGGTGAGAGGACTCATCAGAGACAGGTGTGAGGAGCAGAACAGGCAGATGAATGAAGTGCATTGCTGAGGGGAGTAGCAGGGAGACAGGAGAGGTCTGCCGCATCATGTAGATCTCCTCTTCAGCTGGGGATTGAACTCTGTGCTGCTGATAGCGTCATAATGCTGGGCTTTAACCCCTGCGCCCCCAGGGAGGCCCCTGTAGGTCCTTCCTTAGAGACAATATATCATCAGCTTCTATTCTTGCTAATTGTTTTTCAGCCAGAGCCCAGCTCATATACATCACCACGATGGTAATTTATCATGGCAAATATGTATTAAAATCCCAGAGAAGGCATTTCTATTCCTTTTTCCATATCCAGAATAAACACTATGTAATTTAACTTCTAGGGAAAATTACAGAGAGTGTTATGAGCTACCATATTCCTTTTATTCAGATTCACTAATAAATAACATTTTGCCACAAACATTTTGTCATTTTCTACCTCTCTATGTTTTCTAAAATACTCTGTTACTTATTAAAAATCAAGGATGTTGACAACATAAATTTTAAAAACCAAATGTTTTACTATTAATATAATGATATCAACTTTACAGAATTTATTCCTTTTCCTAGCTAACCCAGTTATACCCTTCTAGGGAGTTTCCCCTAGACCACAGGCCCCTTGAAACCCCTCACTGCAGGGGTTGCCATGTCTCTTACTCTTCTTTAACTTTAAACAGTTCCTCATACTTACCATTCGGCATAGTAATAGTTCAGAAGAATAATATCAACTATTTTGCAGAATATTTTCCCACTTAGATATAATTAAACTTTCACTCTACATTTACAAATAGTGACTAGCGACAGAGATTCTGAAGTCCTAATGCCTGGTTTGAATGCTGAGTTTGCCATTCCCTAGCTTTGTAATCTTGGGCAAGATTGTCAATACCTCAGTTCTTTAGGTCTGCTTGCTACCTTAAATAGCCCATAATTACAGCAACTGCCAGCCAGGGTTCTTGGAATCATTCAATGGATGGATATGCCCAGCAGTAGAGGATGACTGACAAACAGAAAGTCCTATGTGTCTGTTGTTCTTACTGATGCCTGAGGTTCACTTAGCAGAGAGTTTCTAAAAGGTAGTTGACATAACTTACAGGCATGCATACACACAATATGAGGTTCCTAGTGTTCTGTCAAGAAAGTCCACTTTCAACCAACGAAGTAACCTTCATAAAAATAAAGTTAGTGAGGCCCTCCCTGGTGGCGCAGCGGGTAAAGCACTGCACTAAAAAGCTAAAGCCACTTTTGCATGAGTTCGATCCCCACCTGCCCCGGAGGAGATCCACATGGCGTGGCAGACCTCTCCTGACCCGCCCGCTGCTCCCCTCAGCAGTGTACTTCGTAGATCTGCCTGTTCTGCTCCCCACTCTGTCTCTGGTGAAGCCTCTCACTGCCCCTGAGCCTCTGACCTGTACCCCAGTTCTGTATGCACAAATAAATAAATCGTTAAAAAAATAACAATTATTTTATTCTTTTTGTTTAGCTTAGGTTTCAACAAACTAAATGAAAGTTACTTTAGTTAGAATATGTTAAAATGTCTTGATTTTTGGGAACTACATAATGTCAATAGCATGAGTATATTTCTACTGTATTTGCAATCAGATGTTAGTAATACAATCATGTATTAGTGGCTAGAGAGCTCATTCAGAAAATTCACTTGTTTCCTTTGTATTACCCTTTGTAGAAGTTCACAAAAAAAGTCAATTACTTAGGACACATTTTACCAGGCAACAAAAAATATAACATGAATCAATCAGTAAAATTATTTCCATTTCATCTTGAAGACTTTAACTGTCTTTGAAGTCTTTAAAGATCACTACTATCTACTATATTTGCCACCTTAAGAAAGCATGAATCAAAAAATGTATCCTCCACTTGCTAGAGTAAAAACAATTTTTTGTTAAGTTGAATTGTTTGCTAAAGAAACATTTTTTTCCTGAAAATGGAATACAATATGAAAAACTCAAATGAGGCTTTTTAAAATGAAATTTAATTTATAAAAAGATTGCTAAGTGTCTGCAAAGTATTCTTATAAAGATTTTCTGTACTAAAAAATGAAAGTTTATGCAATTTGTGCATCATGTAACAAAGGCTTTTTATGGAGGGAAGTCCTAAGAAGCTTTTAGCACTTCATTGAATAATTTATAAGCCTCAGTCACATCTGCATTAGTCAAATGAAAGAAAGTGTCACTGTTAACAGTGATATTTTATTCACTGCTGAAGTTTCTATATTAACTTGAGCAATGGAAAAAAGATGAATTGTAAGTGTTTATTCCCATTAAATAAATGAATAAGTGATATCAGTTACTTGCTTACTTTTAACATGCTGGAAAGATATAATTTAATCTTATACTACAATGAAACACATTTATTAGTCATCATAAAATACAGAAATCTAAATCTAATGTGCAATTTTGCTCAATCAGTGAGGTAACGTGGTTTTGAAAATACATTTGGAAGTCTATTTTGAAGAGTATACTTTGGTTTCTAATTTGTGCTATGTGGTCAGAACAGGTTAAAGGTTCCTGAAGTTACCCTCAGCTATTCAACCCCCTTTCTTCTGTATTCCAGACCTGGGTTGGCCTAAGGACAATGATGGCAGGAAAATGGACCAAGGTCTTGTCTGTAAAAATGACTCTGAATAAGACAGAAAAAAATACTGGTGATTGAGGGTGATTGTATTGCAAAGAAAAAGATGATAATAGATAATGGAAAATGTTGGAAAGCAGGCTGATGTCTAGAAAATACAGCTCTTTGAGAATTAAGAAAAAATAAAAGTGCCTTTCCACTGTATGATTCTATCTAAATATAATTATAATTAGCAGTGAATAAAGTCCACATAAATCCATGAAACAGAAACAGTTCTGTTCTTTTGTTGATTGTCTAGATAAATTTGATTAACAAATGTGAATGCTTTTTTAATATATGCAAAGCCTTCAGAACAGTATCTGCTGCATTGCAAGTGTCAATAGATGTTAACTATTATTATATTTAATGAGGCCTAAGGATCACTTCCTTGAATTTGTTTAGTTTATAGATGAGGATTCTCCATCACTGCGAGGCATTTTTAAAAATGAAGACAAGTCCATTTCCACCAAAACAATAATTGAGCTCAGTATACTTGTATACCTACTCTAGTATAGCTATTGATTTTTACCACTAAATGGACTGGCATAGTTTAATCCTCAAGTAAGAATCTAGGAAGGATTTTGAAAGTATAACACATAAAACACTTTTCTCTTTTGGACCTGTATTCTTGAGTTCAGTGGCTCGTCTGGGCGGAGTAGAAGTCCTTGACATGTTAGTACTTAGGGAGATGGATCTCCAGCCTCCTGGTTTTGTCAGATTTAGCTCTTGTTTTCATCCCTATAGAACACATTTTAATTCATTGTATACATAATAACTTTTCAAAAATTAAAAATTTATAACTGTTTAACTGAGTCAAAATGCATGAGCTGTGCAGAAATCCTCAATTGTTCCCTTTGCCACATGATTCATACATTTTCAGAGCCACTAAAAATAATGATGACAAAGTACATTGAAAGAGCCTGCCAGGTTATGATTTATGGACTAGATCTACCTCTGGAATATTGTAAACACCCAGTTATCATGTAATGAATTAATATTGTTCTATATATAGAACATAGAAGGTATCAAAAATCTGGAAATTGGGATAACATTTGTTTGGGGTGGCAAACGCTTCAGTTTTAAAATTTGTTATTGATGAACAGTCAAGAACAATGAAACCTGGATACAACTCTGAATTTAACCTTTTTCCTTATTCTCTTGTTGAAGTGAATTACATTAAACCCTGTCTATATAAAGGTAGTTATAAAAAAAAATCCCAGAAAGTACTATGTTGCATTGATGCAAGTTTTAATCAAGTATGTTATTGTAATATGCTTATTATGTACTTTGAAGACATTCAAGATACTATTTTTTTGTTTTGTTTGTTTTTTCATTTATGCTTCTCCTCTAAAAGAGAAACAAAAAATATCCAGTGCTGTAGTAAGTTGCTGTTTATGAATGCACCAAATCTTTTTATTTGTTCAGTTTTAGCGGTAGCAAGTACCATATAATACTGACTACATTGCCATCAAGCTTTAACACTTTATGCGGCTAAAGACTTTTCATCAGAAAGGACTTCTAGTCAAATGGAGAACCTTGGGGTGTTTGGGGAGAATGATGGATTGTCCTCCAAATGCAAGTTCTTACACGTCTATCAAACATGACATCCAGAGATAAATTAATTTGTAAAGGATCATTTCTTCTAAAAATGTACCCTTCTTTCTTAATCATTTTATCTTTTGATTTCCTTATTAAATTATTTTTGTCTTTATTTCCGTTTGCTACTTAAAACCATGTTAAGCCTCTTAAGACTTTCCCCTGACACCATGCAAAAAGACTAAAGGTACATAAGGAATGAAAAATAACTTAGAAGCTGAGAAAATAATGTGTCAATCTACCTGAAATGCAATTAACTGCTCTATATAAGAGAAAGCAGGCAACTTGTAAGAAAGTTTTAAATAGAATATTGTAATAAGTTAGATTTTTCTGAAACATTAAGTTACACAGATTGTACCTTAAAAATAATTTGTGAAGTTGTTTCCTAACATTTAATTGGATTTCTACATGTATTCAATATAAAATATCTAGCTTTCTCAGCTATTTTTCATAGCCGTGTGAGGGTTATATTTCATTAGAACAAGGCCCGATACCGTAGCCTTCAGCAATAAATTGTAGCATGCAGAAACACACAGGATGAACTGAAATTATTTCCCCTTTGTTACATCTTTCCAATGATATTCCCTAATGCGGTTGAGAAACATTTGCTTTATTTCCTATCCAGTATATCTTTCACTTGTTATTCCTTTAAATGGCTTTTGTTTCTTAGGGAATCTGATTTTTAAAAATCCCAGAAAAAAAAACAAAAACAAAAATGCATGAACATATGTACCACACACAAGAAAAGACATATTTCTTAAACTGAATTTTGAAAAGCTCTTTGCTGACCTCTTGTGCCATCTGTCCATTCTATAGCCTCTGAGGACCCGTCCTCATCCTTAGCACATCTGGGAGAGCTCAGCACAACTTAACCTAACTTGCTCTTGAGTCTATGAATGGAAACTCTCCATTGTGGAGTAACAAATGACTGAAAGTTTGAGTTCCAAAATACCTTATCCTGATCAAGTAAGGAAGGAGTGAAAATTTTGTCCAGCTCAGCAAGCAAATAATCATGTTCTAATTTGTCTGGACCACTGGAATGGATCCAGATTTAGAATGAA
This sequence comes from Condylura cristata, assembly GCF_000260355.1. Taxonomy (NCBI): domain Eukaryota; kingdom Metazoa; phylum Chordata; class Mammalia; order Eulipotyphla; family Talpidae; genus Condylura; species Condylura cristata. The sequence goes on along the minus strand of NW_004567104.1, from coordinate 70,294,257 downwards.
CTGGCTTTCAACATGGTGCTCTGACTTACTGCTTCTGGAATTTCCCAGTATGTCTGTGGAATCATGAGGCCACGTAGAAGCTGGGAAATGACCTTGAGAGAGACAACAATTGCCGTGCCTGGGACCCTTTGGAACTCCAGGCCCACTTCTTGTCAGCTGACCCAGTGTGGGACAATGATTCGGGGACAGGAGACAGAGGGGTTTTTTAGATGCTCTCCCTAGAGGCAGACCTTGAGAGACAGGTGTCCTAACACAGAGGAATCAAGTGAGAAGTGTTTGTCTATGAGACAGAAATAGGGACATCACAGTGTCCTGCTCAGGTCAACTTTTCCTGGCTTGGGCTCTCACCAGAGTGCATCTCCAGTATGTTGAAACATGCTTCATGCCTTAAACAGCTCAGAAAGACACTTCCAGATCCCTGCACAAGAACTACATCACTCAGCCAGGGAACTGAATCACTGAAAGAACTGCCCACGTAAAATAGCACCAACCCCCCTTAAGAGCATTGCAGTAATGAGCTCTCCTTGGTGGCACAGAGGGTTAAAGCACTGCATTATAAAGCTCTCCAATGCCATTGCAGCACGGATTCGATCCTCCACCAGGGAGCTGACCCACATGGCGTGGCAGACCTGCCCACTGCTCCCCTCAGCAGTGTATCTTGGTAGATCTGCCTGTTCTGCTCCCCACTCTGTCTGTGGCAAATTCTCTCACCCACCACATCTCTGGTCTGTACCCCAGTTCTGTGTGCATAAATAAATAAATCTTTAAAAAAAAAAAAAGCATTGCAGTAGTGCTGAGAAGTGTCTATTTATAAAGGTTAAATAGTCAATGCATCTGTGGATCAAGCCATCTATCAATTTGTTCCATCAACATTAAACTATCAAATTAGGGAGAGAAAAGAAAGCAAGAGGTATACTCAGTATTTACCTTGCAGGTTCTGCAACATTCTTCACTTATCTGCCCTGAGCTCAAAATACTTCCCAATTCAATTGAAGAAAAGCAAAGAGTTCTAATTTATTTTATCCCAGCAAAAGAAGTGTCCACAATGCTGAGCACTCACTCTCGTAGGTGGAGAATGTGTTGGCTACATCTTTGTGTCCACAGCACCCAAGGGAGCATCTCACACATAGTAGGGAGTTAAGGAATATTTGCTAAGCAGCTGCTTTTCCAGAGGTGTGAGCCCTTCTGGGTCTCTCTCACTACTTGAACTTTGAGTTATCTTCATCCGCCCTACACTGTTCCCAACACTGCTGCCTTGCAAGGTGACAAACCCCAAGTATTTCAGAGAGCTCACATGATTTAATAATACAACAGGTATCATTTTTTCTGGGTGTTGATCCAATCACACCGATTTTTCAAAGCAAGAGGAGATCCGTGTCCAGATAGACTCTACCACATTGGCTTTAAGTAAGTAGGTGTTCTTTTGCACCGAGACCAAAGCTGGTTGATCAACATCACTGGGAGACTGGCCAGAGGCAATGGGATGGACCTCACCCTTCACCTGGTCTGGGCTTGCAGGGTTCATAACCTACCGCATTCAGCCTCTCCTGGCATATTTCATCTCACCTCCAGTATTGGACACAAACTGCTTATGTCTTCAGTTTCCAGACCATGTCTAGGATGTAATGGTACCCATGAATGTCAACTGAATGAATCAATTCTACCATAATGTAGGTAAGCTTCCTGGGGCAGAGATTTTATTCTACTCTCTGCAGACAGAAAATACCTACCTAACACCTAGAAGCTGCTCCTAAAAATATCTGCTGAATAAATAATTCACTGAGTTTGTAGTTAGGTTTTTGGGGAAGAAATAATCTATTAGGACACTTACGATCTTCACCAAGATTTGACTGTGGAAATATCTAGGAATGGTTGAATTAAAAGTCACAGGGCTCAAGCATCAGATAAATGAGCCCTTGAGTTAATTAACTCTCTTGAATATGCTTTCTCATCTAAAAATTAAATCATTTCTTTTCATGTGTTTACACGATTATTCAATCCCATCAGTTTTATTTAAACACATGTCAAAATGAATTGTATCAGTCTTTTTATGTGTGTCTAACACAGTCACACATACTTTATGTTTCAGAACAACTACCATGAAGTGGAAATTAGCATATTTTAAAGCTCATGTTTGTCAACTGAACACCCCTAAAAGACCAGTCTGCTTGTGGGTCATGGCTCTCATTCTAGACCCTCAATTCTCACTGGTGTCTTATTTATTCTTCCCCAGTCCAGAAAACAGTTCTTTTAAGCAAGCAATCTGGTCTGAAATTAACTCTTCAATTTTCTTGTTTTGGTTTGGTTTTAACGTGAATTCAAAACTTTCTAATTATTAAATGAAATCATTATTGAAATTGATTAGTGAGGAAGTGAGAAGCCAGAGCAACTAATTATGTGCAAATCGAGCTTGACCTCGACAGGAAAATACATGTCTGAGGAAAAGATCACTACCAATTTACTCATTTTCTCCAATTCCCTTTGGTTAGATAATTGTATTCTCTATCATGCTTTTCAAGATTTAAGATAATATTTCAATGTCAGACTTACTCCATGTCAATTTCATTTCCAGGCTTGCTTTACTGTCAGGATCAATAGTTCTTTATAATTTAAGCTTCAAGTTCACTCTGCCTCTTGGTACCGCCTGCCACTAGACTAGCTAAGCTTGGTCCTGACAGCATACTCCTCACTTTCCAAGTCATTAATAACACTTTGGGAGTATCTTCACACTTGCCATGAATCTCTGAGACAAAGGCATGAAAAACGATTAAAAATTACCAGGCTAAGACTGTGTGTGTGTGTGTGTGTGTATGCATCTTTATGAAAGGAGTGTTATATGAAAGGGTGTTGTATCATCTGATTATTTTTTTAAAGATTTATTTATTTATGCATACAGAACTGGGGTACAGGTTAGAGATGTGGTGGGTGAGAGGATTCACCAGAGACAGAGTGGGGAGCAGAACAGGCAGAGTGACAAAGTACACTGCTGAGGGGAGCAGCGGGCAGGTAAAAAGAGGTCTGCCGCACCATGTGGGTCACCTCCCTGGCTGGGGATTGAACTCGTGCTGCCATGGCTTCGGAGAGCTTCATAATGTGCTTTAGCCCATTGTGCCACCAGAGAGAGCCCCTCATCTGATTACTTTAAATCCGTTTTTTATTGACTTGAAGGAAATTTGATTTTTTTTTTGAATTGTTATTGGGAAAGAATGGGTGGGAATTTGAAAAATAAATGAACTTTCGGAGATAACACACTAAGTAAAGGAGCAGGCTACTCTTCCCCTTTGCTTTTTCTTTTCTATCTTATTTCCATCCCCATGATTTCTGTGTCCTTTGTCTCTGTCCCTCCTCTCCTTAACCTCTTGCCTTCAGGATGTTTTTTGATGTCAGTTTTTGAGGGTATTTTGCACTGTGAAATTGTCTATGTAAAAGACATCACTTCTGCATATAAGTAGTGGGGTACATCCAAGAGATGTGTGTGTGTTGGCGGGCACTGAGAGGATTCCCCAGAGATAGAGTAGGAAGCAGAACAGGTGGACCTATTGAAATACACTGCTGAGGGGAACAGTGGATGATACAGGAGAGGACTGCTGTGCTGTGTGGGTCAATTTTCCCTCCCTCATTGAACTCAGGCCATAGTGGTGATAATGATGAGACTTAACCCCTAGGCCACCAGGGCCACCCCTATACAAAGTTTTCTTGAAGTCTCTCCATTTTATTGAAAATGACATTTTATCCTTTTATGGACATTATAATATTCCACAGTGTGTATATACCATATCTTTTGTACTCTTTGGTGTATTAGACTTGAAAGCATTTTCCCCATTATTTTAGCCACAGGACAGCAGAGGACTGTTGTGAAAATGTTTGAAAAAAATGAGGATGTCTGCTATAGAGGACCTAAGGAGGGTGAAGGGGGAGCCTGTCTGGTTTACTTAGCACAGTAAAAACACCAGTGTGGCTGGAACAGAGGGAGTGAGAGAAAATCCTGGGTGGAGGGCTTCAATGCTATGGTTTGTTTTGTTTTGTTTTGTTTTGCTTTGCTTTAGTTGTTAAAAGGACAGGCTTACCAGGCAAAGGAGAAAGTAAAGGGAATCACCTGCATAATCACAGGTGGGCAGGAGGGTTAAACCCTGTAAATTTTACATATGAGAATAAAACCAGGCTAAGAGAGGGCAAACTGTTTGCCAGATTACTCCACTAAGTGATGAAGTCGAGATTTTAAAACATTATCTGTCTGATTCCAAAATCCAATTTTATTCATCATGGTGCTATCTTGCATATATTACAAAAAGATGAATACTAATCTTTTAATACACTCACATATGTGCTAAAGACAAGTTAAGATCAAAGGCGAGGTCGCGGTGCTGTATCTGGAAGGCTGCACCCAGGCCTCCTGAGGTAAGTCAGCTGGGCCTTCATGGAGGGGACCGTTCCCACACAGGAAGAGGTCAGTTCATTTCGAACAAATGGTTAAGGTGTATATCCTTTTGATGTTGTAACCACTATAATCATTCTATACAAACTTTTCAAACATTCCACTATTTGTTAGTGTGTTTGGATACTTTTTAAAGAATTGCATCAGGGCGAGCATAGTGGACCCTGAGCTAAAAGACAGGACAACCCCTCCAGCTGTATCTCATTGCCTCCTAGAGAGTCCCTCACTTGATCCACCGTATCTTAAGTTAAACCTGTCTGGAAGAAAACTGTCTTTACCTGCAGACCTAACCCTGGCTATGATGTTACCATCATCCACTGAGTTGACCAAGTCCAAATCCAAATTAGTAAGTTCTTTTTGCCTCTGATTTCATCAGTCTCCAACTCCTAAACTTGTCCATTTTCTTATTTAAACACCTCTCAAATCTGTTCCCTTTCAGTGTCTTCTGCTACTGACACTACTAGATCCTTATCATGTCACATTAACGAGAATTAATTAAGGACAATAAATTCTCCACTCAATTCTTATTTTCTTCTCATTCATTAATTCATTCTATATTTATTGAATACATAGTTCTTCCAGGTTACATGGAGATGTTAGGAATAAAATGACATGACTGGCCTCAAGGACTCCACCATTTGGTAGAAGATCAGCGAGATCAGTAGATAGTGGCATGGTCATGTCCATACACTAAGACAGAAGTGGACCACGGTGCCATCCATCAATGTTTGACAAAGAGAACCTAATCAGGCCATCCCACTGATTAAAATCTTTTTTTTTTTTTTTTTTTTTACTGTCCCTCATTGCCCTCTGGATAAAGTGCACCTAAATTAGCTGTGCATTTAACAGGCAACTTCTTTATCAAATCAGTATCTAATTAAGTCCCACCTCTCACTCCTCTGCACAGGCAATGCACACCATCAACCATTGGATTATTTTTACTTCCACACATGATTTTTTTGTCTAGTTGACTTGTTTTCTTCTCCCCAGACTCCTAAAACACACCCCCATCTTCCTTCACGTCACTACAGTGTCTCTGACAACTACTCAGCTTTCAAGTCACAATGCAAAGACTCACTTGCAGGGACTGTTCGAGTCCCTCAGGTCATGTAAAGCTCTAAGAAGGAGATGGGAAGCTTTCTGGTAATTACTGCATTGGACTAAAATTGAGTTACCTGAGCCACCTGCCTCTGCTCAGACCTTTGAGAGGAAGTGCTGTGTCTTCCCTGTCTGCATTTACTACGTCTCATGCAGAGCCCCCTCTATTCTGTGCTTTAGCCAAAAAGCAATGAGAATGATGAAAACAACAACCATAGCTATGGTCCGCATCTATCCGGGGTTCTCGACCTGAGGTGAATAGGCTAGTGCTGCATTCATATACATTTTCTAATTTAACCCTATATAAATATAGATATACCTAACCCGTTTCAGAGTAGGGAAATGAAGCACTGGGAGATTAGCAGGCTGCTGCAAATTGTCATCACTTGTGGGTGGCTGAGTTGGCAATTAAACCCAATCAGATTGTTAATGAAATTAAACACCACTAGTGATCATACCTTCAAAACGAATGTTTACTCTGATGATAATGATTATTGTACTTTAATGTGTAGATGAGGAAACTGAGGAAATCAAATGGTTTTTCTAAAGTCACCCAGATCATAAATCAACAGCCAAATTCAAATTTGCAATGAATCTGACTTTAAATATGTGCCAAATGGATGGATGGATGAATGAATGCATTTCTTTCTCTCTCTATGTCCCAACTTCCCTTTTTGAAAATAAAACAAAACATACAATGAAACAGCTGTACAAGATCAACTTTAAATGTCTCTCCTCTTCCCATGATTATATTTCTTGACTTTTTTAATCACCCCAGACTTTTTTGGTGTCCTGTGTAGATGCTTTGATAACAAAACAAGCAAAATCTTTTGTTATAGTCCATGTGCTAATTTGACAAACTAAGCTGACACCTATAAGATCGTGCTTTAAGGAAAAAGACAAAATGAGAAGTTTCACCACTCACCGGGGCTTCCTGAAGGACGCAGAGAACCTAGAGACAACGGTTCACACTTGTGGATTCTGTCACGGGAACATTTCTCAGTCTTGGCTCAGCCCAGTGCCATCGGCAGCCAGTCTGGGCTGGGGACCACTGTGCCAGCCCGCAGGAAGCCAGGAGCCTCAGGCCTGCCAATCCACTCTAAACCCAGGCACCATTCAATCTCTACTGCTGTTTTACTCACATCAATCACTTTCCCAATTCAACTTTGTATCAAATCCAAACTCCTAATTATAGGTTTCAAATCTTCCTACAAATTATTCTGCCCTCTATAGAAATAGAAGCATCTCTTCTCCCTACCTGCCTGTGTCCCTGATCTAAACAACAGACTCTTTCCAAAGATGGACCTTCACCTCCTTGCTTTTCCAACATGTTGCTTTCTGCTTCAGAACGATTCAGAAGTCACTTCTCTGGCTAGCTTATCTAAAGCAACACCCCTACTTCTGATATTTCCAGTCCTTCTTGTGATCTATTGAGATGTCACCGACAGAGTAAATACACTTGAGAACAAGTCATTCACATTGTCTAATGGAAAACCATGAGCAGTCCGAAAGAATCACTGAGTCGCAGCTCTGGAAATTATTTTAGCTGTGACATCGGAATATGAATATAAATTCCTCTGCCTCACAAAGATTAAACACACAATTACTAAGCACACATACTGAGTATCAGTTATGCTTTGATGCTGCTTTAAGAATCAGATATTTGTTTATTTAATGATCATCATCTCTTCATTTGCAGGTGATCAAAAATATAATTGTGTATCTTCCCTCATTTATCTAAGTATATTTCAATTTTCACATAGTTTTTAATACTTAACATAGTAACATTTTCTATCAGCCATGAATGGATACTCATCAATAACTAGAATCAAATCATTTGTTTGACATTTCCCTAATTCAAAAGAACTCGTGAATTCTTTCCTTCCTTACACTCAACCTTCCACCCACACTCAACCACATGAAGGATCTGATTTGGTAAAGAGCAAACAGGTGTTCTAACATTTGGACAAGCTCAATGCTTGAAAATTCTGCCAAAATTTACTGTTTTATTATAATAACAGATGTCACAGATGTACATCACTTCAGCTATTGATGTTGAAAACAAAGCTTTATCACAGACAGGGGAGGGGATGGAATTTCTAGAAACAACCATTATCTAGAAGGAGCATGTATCCCATACAGGTTGTCATTCTGATTATATGATAGAGTGAAATCCAAACGTAAAGGAAACTGATAAAGTGCTTGGCTACCTTTCTATACAGAATAAAGAGAAATTCCCTTCTCTCCAGGTTGGACCCCTAAAATGAGTATATTTAAGTATGTTACTTGCATGAGATGCTTGATGATGCTGAGTGATTGGATTTGTTGCTAGAGATGTTTTAATTTTTCTGACTGACTTAATTGCTTGGTATTTTCTTTGTTATTGCCCCTCCCCCATAGAGGATGGTGAAAGAGGATGAAAGAAGAGTGATTTTTATCAAAATGATCTAAAAATAATGAGTTTCATTCTGAAAGAACTTATTAATGTATCACACAGTCTACTGACTGAGGCATGAACTTTTAGCTAATTCTAGAATTAAATGTCAAAAGTGAATTATATCAGAAACCTTGTGTGGATTGGTTTAATATATGCTGGTCACCCGATATTAATGAATGACTTCTTGATACAGATAGCCACTTCACAGGATCATTCTAAATATGGCTAACGTGTGGTAGTGAATGACCTGCAGGTTGGAAAAAAAGAACAGATTAGCTGACCCTCTTTATGTCTTATTTCTGACAACTGATTATATAAACGAATTCTCTACCTCAGCTTTTCTTGACAGTTTGGGTAGCAAAGGATCTTATAATTGTATGTATTTATGAGTGAGTGTGTGTCATTGATATTGTGTGGTTGCCAAGAATAGTCTTAGCAGTAGATTTATGGAGAACCTTATATTCTGGTAAGATCAGATTAGTAAAATGATGGCTACTTCCTCTTGGAATACTGATATCTTAGTTCTGAAGCATTTTGGAAGCATTTTGCCTTGTATTTCAAATATACAAGCACAGCACAGTATGTATTATCATATTTTCTGGATGAAACACAATCCTACAGCTGTACTTGTAATTACACAGACATCAAGAAACGTGAGCCTGATTTTTTTTTTTTTTTTTTTGTGGTCAGGGTATAATTATTGGCTGGTTCCTTGATTCCTTGAGACTAAGTGTTGAGCAAGAGAATGTACAATGAGTTCTGGGAAGAAAATTCAAAACTTTAAATCTCAGCAGAAAGAGCAAACTTGAAAGGAAGTTTATGATGAACATCCCTTAAGAAGTGAGCCAAAGATGGATGTCAATTTACACATTGATTTCCATATTAGGTGTTTTCCAAAGTTTCTAAATTATATCCATTTTTAAAGACAAAATATACAATTTAATATTAGGAAAGCAGTTTGTAACCAATAGAGAGTCATCTGTTTTTAGGACAACGAAGGAAAAATCAGAATATTTTGTGGATTTTACAGCCTAATTTGAGAGATAAGTGATACATGAAAATATTATGTTATAAGTGAAGTAATTCAGACAAGTGGTGTCAGTTAGGTAATTGTCAAATGAGAGGAAGTCATACAACTTAACTTACACATGTAATTACTGTCGCTCAAGAGGTCAAGGAATTTCTATAGACAAGGTAGGACTTATGCTTATGTTTCCCAAAAATGCTCAGATAAAGGCCATAGTTATTTAAAATATGTTTTTTTTTATAATTATAAATTACTAGTATTGTGGGCTATATGTTAAGCTTCTGTCTTCTTTCTTTGGTGATAATTCTAAGAGTATTTGGAAATTACTAAACTGTAGGCATCACAGTATGAAATAAATCAACTCTTAACTTGCTTCCTTCACTTACTTTTTGATAAACTATTTTAACTTGGGGAAAGGGAGATAGAACAAGCCATGGAAAACTAGACATTTCTAAAGTAAGGGCTGATTTTCCTTATTAAGTGGTAACTTAGATGCTGAATGTTATTCAATCTTTGTTGAATGGATAAAAGATTTATCACATGTACAGTCATCTGATAGTTCACTATGAAATACCTATTACATTGCAGAATATTTACTGGAGAAGAAAAAGGAGGAGGATGAAGAAGAAAAGGAAGAGAAAAAGAAGGGAGCGGATGTTGGGGGAAAAAAGGGAAAAGCAAAAGTTTCAGGAATCGGGAGATTTTCTTAGGAAATGCTGATTTTGCTGATGATTCTGGATTTATCTTAATTGGCATGCCACACTAGAAGTATTCATACTAAATTAGAAAGAAAAGTTTCCTCTACTCTAAAGAACTTTTTAAAAATGAAAAATAGCAAATATCACCTCTACCTTTTTAAATTGAAAATATATCCTTTAAGGAAAATACTTCAAAGAAAAAATATCACTCTTTATATCATTAACATTTCACTTGCTTTATTCCTTGTTGTACACATGTTTATTTGATACAATAAGTGTCTAAAGTTTAGTTTAGTTTGTTTTCTGTAGTTAAAAAAAATCTAATAAACTGTTAGAGTTGATTTTTGGAGTCCAATGAGATTAAAGAAATCCGGTTGCATTTTTTTATTCTTAGAGATCCTTGTAAAGATTTCTGTCCTTGAGAACTCAACTTCCCCATAGCTACTTTGAAAAGAAATTTTAACAGATTTGGAGCATTTCTGTAAAGACTACAGTAGAATGTTACAGAAAATAGGATGGAATAATTTGAATTGCATTTATAAAAAGAGAACTTCTCTATGATGGAAGGTCAAGATTACCAACTGTTCTTCAAATGGGGAAAGACAAAAAAAAAAACTTTTAATCTAAAACACCACCATGGTGAAAGACCAGATGGTACATGTCTTTGGAGAGAACAGATTTCCAGTTTGGGAAACCTGCTTCATTGTGCTTAAAAGTCTATGTAAAAAGATGCCAGGCTATTCAATGATGAATGTCAGTGTCAGCCATTGAATAGTTCTGTTAGTGGATTGAGGAGTATTTTTGATATTTTGGAGTTGTTGAGCCACAATTTCTCTGAAGGACACAAATAAAACCTCAATAACAGAGGGGTGATGATGTGGAGAAAGGAGAGGGACTCATCATCCATAAGTCTCCACCATCCTTTCAGCTACCTCCCTTCTTGCTCTTTAGGAACTGGATCATATTACAGCTCATCTGATACTCCCAATGTGCCAGTCCAACCCATTCTCCTTTCCCTGCAGACAAAGCTCCTTTTATGATCACACAGCACTAAACCTACTCCCAAAGAAATGCTAATTTCCCAATTGTGCAGTTCTGGGCAATGTCATATAAACAGACCTTCATTGAGAATTTCTGCCACCTCTTCCTCTTTCTGCTGTTGACAAAGATGTACACCTGATGCCTCTGAAGTCACCTTGTGGCATCTTGGGTAATGAATATAGGGGAAGATGTGAACAGGTTCATGAGTAAGACAGGATGGTAAGAATTTGGGTCCACTGTGGCATCAGTAAGCAGCTGAACCCATGAAGTAACATTTTCCCTCTGAGTTTTTTGTTATAATTTGAGGAAAATTACCCCAAATGGGGTACTAAGCCACTACTGGGTATGTATGTTGTTGTGATAGCAGAGCACAATCCTAACTGGTATCCCTGGTATAGAAGAATGAACTGTTGTAGTCTATTATCTAATGTCTTCATCTGTTCATGTATAAAGTCTCCCAGAAACTACTTAATGAAAGTGGAAATTTGGGTGAGAGCCCATCAGGAAAGTTCAATGTATGTTTAAGATAACTAAAAATGAAGTGGGATATGTCGATCAGTTATGTGTCTGACCTAGATTAGTGAGCTAAAGCTTCCAAATTTCAGAACTCTTCCCAATAATTTAATTAGTGAAATTTGCTTCTTGGAAAGTAAACTGGAAAATGCTGGATTTTTTTTTTTTTTTTAAGAAACAACCAGATAAATGTGTAGTGGAAAGAAACAATGCTTCATGGTATAAGAACTCATAATCCTCCAACTCTTCAATGTCATGAAAGAGTTAACATAACCTTCAAAGTTGTCCAAATTAGACTCAAAGTACTTTGGGCTATTTAGCCAGAAAAACTTGCTCAATATTTATAAAAACCTCCTTTCAATTAGCATAAGTTCACATGCCTATGATGAAAATAAAATAAATGAGAAGAAAGACTAAAGGAATTTTAATAAGCTCTGCTCTAATCATGCTCTGAAATAAATCTAATAAATTTATCTCTTGTTAGCTTTCATTTGATGTTTTTCTTTCCCATAACTAACTGTTTCAGTTACTTCTATGATCAGGGACTCACACTTATCTTTGCAAAAGGCTTTGTTATCATTTATCTCAAAACACACACTTCTTCCTCTACTACTGAGTATATGTGCACCTACACTCTTATCTTTAACTGTCAACCTTGTCTAGACTTTTGTTGACCTGATGATAAGGGAGGATATGCTAATTCAAGAAAAATGGTTGAAAGTGATCAAAAGTAGGAAAAGGAAAAGAAAACGGGAAGTCGTTTTAGCCTTTTGAGTTTATCCTTGACATTGTACACACAAAGGAAGGAGATATTTCTAGTACAAAGTTGTAGTTCCCTACAGGTCTTGTACATAGTAGGCATTCAGTTGGAAATAAGTGCCCACCCTATTCCGGCATCCTTTGAATGTATCTATCTCTTCTTGGTTGACACAGGCTAACTGGAGTTTATATCAACTTACAAAATGAAAATGCTGGGGTATCAGCCTGTTTCCATGGCCTCAAAACTGTTCCAGTATTGATTTCCATAGAAAATATTTACAAAACTAGAACAAAGTTTACCTGAGAAAGAGGTGAGGGGGAAGAGACAAAAGAGAGAATGGACCTTAAATTTTTATCTCTCTACAAGAACAAAATAATTTTATGCTAATTATGACCCTTTGGAACTCGCAAGCATTTCCGGTTTGAATTCAAATTCTGTGCAACTAATCTCATATGGTAATTAAATTTCAACAGAAAAAATCGTGTCCAGTATGCATTTGGTTCTTATGTCTCCAGGGAAGAAACTGCATTGTTTACTGAGTATTTTGCAGGTTGGTCTGAAACGGCAGTGATAACACGTTCTAAATCTATAGGAAGAGTGTTTCTTAAAAGCAACATTTTAACATCAAATTGGTCATGGGGGATTCTGACATTGATCTTCTACTGACGTTTTCCTCTGAATTAGTTAAGATTGAGAATGTATTTGAAACTATGTGAGACAGAAGTTCTAATGGGAAAGATAAAGAAAGTGGAGAGATAGCAATTTGAAGGTTGAATTCAGATTTTCCTGTTTATATCAGTTATAAATTTAGATAATTGCTAGTGTTCAACCTGACAACAGCTATGAATGCTTTTGATGGATTACAGCAGCCCATCCACCTCAAGCATTTTTATGTTTAATATGACTTAGCACCAGGGCTTCCCCATCAAAGATGGGGAGTTGCCGATGACAACAGGACATTTACAGCCAACTCTCTTGGTCCATGAGAGTCTCAACAGTGCTCAAGTCCATGTATTGACTGGTATCAGGATAAAATTTTTGTCAGTGTGTATCCTCCCTACCTTTTCATTAATATCTTCTTTATTTTTAGAGTAGACATTGTGTTTTATTTTTTAATTGAATTAACACTACATTATAAGCTTTTATCAGCTTTACCTGTTTGTTGTTGAAAAATCAATGTGTGTATATACTCGATTGTTTATCTCTAATAGCCCAAACTTACCTTTCATGATGATACTGTCTTTGAAGACTGTTTGAAGAAGTATTTAATCACTAAAATTCAGTGAAAAATAGGTTTTAGATTTCATCCAGGACTAAATTCTCTAAGCTCCTCTCCCATATTTTCTTACCTATTTTTTCACTAAATCATGACCTGGTGGTGCAATGGGTTAAAATGCAGCCCTATGAAGTGATCTGCAGCCACTGCAGCACGAGTTCAATTCCCGGCCAGGGAGCTGACTTACACGGCGCAGCAGACTTCTCCTGTTTCCCCACTGCTCCCCTCAGCAGTGTGTTTCAGTTCATCTGTCTATTCTGCTCCCCACTCTGTCTCTGGTGAATTCTCTTACTCCCTGCACCTATGGCCTGTACCCCACTTCTTGTGTGCATAAATAAATAAATCTTTTTTTAAAAAAATCAAGGTTATAATGGACAAATTCTTATTTAGCAGGTGATGGCATGTATGAGCAACTGGCTGTGTGAATCATGCATGTTTAGAAGCTCACTCATCTACTGGCTCTTACTGCTTCATTATCAACAGCATGTTGGACTTACAGCAGCTTATAGGGCAGTGGTATGGACAGGTCACTGAACCACATACAAAGTAAGAGACCTATTTAATAGAGACAGTGTGCTTCTCTGCCTAAAACAGAGTAGCATACGGGACTCAACTGTGTGTTGTCTATACTGCTAATCATGTGATTGAGTAAAACAGCCCCTCTCGGGGCCCTCCCTGGGGGCGCAGC
>NW_004567104.1:70267671-70279834 GCF_000260355.1 Condylura cristata | reverse complement strand
TCTTCTCCGGGGCAGGCGGGAATCGAACTCATGCGGAAGTGGCTTTAGCTTCTCAGTGCAGTGCTTTAACCCGCTGCGCCACCAGGGAGGGCCAGTAGGGGCTGTTTTTATTGGCTTTGGCTTAGGGATTTTCTTGGTAATTATTGTGTGGTTCCTAGGTATCCACTGTAGAATGTAGTGATTCTAAGTTGAGCATCTTTGAAATGTATCTGTTTTCATTGTCTGGTAATGAGGAGAGGGGAAAATTGTGCTTGGAGAAGAAATACTCAATATTTTTAAATGTTTAAGTTATTGTGAGCCATCCTTTCTAATTCCATTCAGAATTTCATAGGTCTATACCTGATTTCTTTATAACTGCCTGCTTATTCTAACATTTTCCTGAATATCCAGTGTGTAAACTAGGTTCAGATTCAGATAGTCAAAGGAGCACTCATGTTTTATTTATTTATTTTTTCACTAGAAAGATGTTCATGATGTTTGCTTTTACACAAATCTTGGATCTTGCAGCTAATATTAAGATCACTTATTGTTTAGTTACAACTGTCTTCCTTGAAACAACCATTAGTAGATGCACCCCAAGAACCTAATGGATGAAATTGATACTGGATGGCAGGGGGCCCTAAGCTGGTCAAGGCCTCATTGCCCAAATACTTTACCAAATATTGTCTGACATACAATTGTAAGACTGAGGCTTAGGAAATAACAACAAAGGGATTTATTTAACAAGTGGGAAAAACAAGAGTTACTGAGGTTCATAATGGCCATTTACTTTACCTGAAGTTATGTCCACTACTGTCCTGCACAAAGACCATTATGATGGCGTCTTCCCGCCACTGAGGATGTGCAGCTCAGTTTCACGTGTCTAAGATGTCGAAGATGTGTCTTCCTGCCTCTGCTGACTGGGGGCACAGGCCAGGTTCCAGCTCACAAAGACAATAGCAGATGCCCCTGGAGGGCAGGATAGCACAGCACCAGACAAGGGACACTCGGGAGAGCAGCCACAGCCACCAAATGACCAGACAAACAGCCACACTCATGCAGCTAAGCCAGGCTCCCGGCTCTGGCATGGGTGTCCACTTTATCTACCAGGTTGTAACCACAGCAAAACCAGGAACAGCTCCAGTTGCTCGGCTACAGGTAAAGCTTCTTCCTCTCCAAGGTTGGCTACTGAAGGCCTCCACTTTCAGAAGTCCACAGCAGCCTCTGCAAGATCAGTGTGGGGGCTGAAATCCACTGCCCCCACAAAGTCTGGAAGGAACTAAAACTTTAAATCTTGAAGACAGAACAATCAACCTTTCTCTTCTTTCTCTCTCTCTCTCCTCTGCCCTCACTTTTATTTCCTCTCCAAGGAAGCCCATTCTCAAAATCTGAAACTTTCTAGCACTTTCCCTGAGCTGTCTTCACCAGCAACCCCTTGGATGGGAGGGGGAACAACAGTCCTTGGCTTCAGTCCCTGGCTGCAAAAACACTGCACGTTTATCTGCTTGACATTCTTTTCTTGTTAAACGTCAAAGGTGAAACTACTTTTTAAAAAGATTTGTTTATTTATGCATACAGAACTGGGGTACAGGCCAGAGCTGCAGAGGGCGTGAGAGGATTCACCAGAGACAGAGTGGGGAGCGGAACAGGCACTGACTGAAATACACTGCTGAGGGGAGCAGCAGGCAAGACAGGAGAGGTCTGCTGCACCTAGGGGTCAGCTCCCTGGCCAGGGATCGAACTCCTGCTGAAGGGCTGCAGTCAGCTTCGTGATAGTGCTATGCTTTCATCCGTTGGTTGCGCCGCCTGGGAGGGCCCAAAGGTGAAGCTATTATTTGACCAACAGGCTTCAGTTTCATTTATTAAAGGTTCTCATATGATTTCATTTAACCTTCAGAGTTTATAAGGTAAATTTAAATGGCTGCTAAGAGGTAACTAGAACTGCTTTGAGGAGATACAAACACATCTTTCCACCCAACTCAATATGTGAAAATCACTAAATGGATCAAGCTACCTCCCAAATATATTGAATCCTACATCCATGTGAGCATAACGTTTTGAATTAGTATTGAATTGAGTCCCTTTGGTATTAACAATAGACAAGCTGCGTGTTAATGAGCCGATCACTGTGTTAGAGCTAAAAGGAGTTAATAAGGGAGGTTAAGGACTGGCCTCTGTCTTCAAGGACCTTGGGAGCTGGTTGGAAATTTAAATAACAATGCACACCAAGCAATTAGATATCAAGAAAGTTCAGCAATGATTTCATTGATGGTTAGTATAAAAATAGATAAGAAACAGAAAAAAGAAAGCTTGTATAACTTGCAGTAAATACCTCATGGAGAGGCCCAATTTTACTTGTCCTAAAGGGTGAACACAGGGCATGAGTGGGAGGACTGAAAAGCAGAGGTCTGGTCCAGTTATTCACTCTCCTTCATCTAGTATCTATGGCTGGCGAGGAGTAGGCCTCTAACATAGTGTTCTGTCCTCAAAGAGCCACGCTTTTGTGCTTGACCATGATGAGCTCTTTTCTTTCACAAATCCTTCACCCACACATCTCAGCTGCCTACTTGAGTGGTCATTGCAGAACAAATTGAAATGGGTCAGACTAGGGAAGTAGGTGTGGCCCAGTTGGTGAGCCCACACCCTTGGGCTTCAGGATGCAGGACATGGCCCAAAAACAGAAATGAAGATGGTGCTTAATCCCACAGGCAGAGAGAAAGAGGGAGATCTGGGAGAGAGAGAATGATTACCAAGCAAGAGCCCACATGTCGCTTGTCCTACCCAGATACCTTCCCTAGATAGCATTGCTCCTGAGGCAAAAGTCCAAATAAGGGGGCCCCCAGATGAGGGGCCAGGAAGGGCAAGTCAAGGGGTGGCGCTGAGAGACTTGAGGTTCTTACAAAACACCCCGCCCCTCAGTAAGTTATTTTAAAAAATCACAGACCAAACATTGTGCTGTCCTCCCTCACTCTGTAGGTTAACTCAGGGGTGCTTTTACTCCATGGGGGTCATTGATATTTCAGTCACCTGACAACTCAAGTGAGCTGGGACCCACCTCACCTCCCCAGGGTCCACTTCACATGGCTGGCACTTGGTGCTGGCTGTCCTTTGGGAAGGAGAAGGGGGGTGGCCTGAACCTAGCAACCGGAATGCTTACCTCCTCTTCACCTCAACCATTCTCAGTGGTTTGAACTGTTCAAAACACAAGGATTGAGTGTGAGAAAGAGTGTTCTGACTGCATGACAGAGGAAGCTGCAACTCCCTATGGCCCAGTCTGGGAAATTGTAGAGTCAGCTGCACATTCAATTGGTCAAAAAAAATTATGGGGCTTCCCTGGTGACACAAGGGGTGAAAGCAAAGCACTATGTAGCTGTCCAAAGCCACTGTAGCAGGAGTTTGATCCCTGCCAGGGAGTTGACCCACATGGTGCAGCAGACCTCTTCTGTCTCATTGCTGTTCCTCTCAGCATGTATTTCATTAAATCTGCCTGTTCTCCCCACTCTGTTTCTGATGGATCCTCTCACCCCTGCTCCACCCACACCTCTGGCCTGTACCCTAGTTCTCGTATGCATAAATAAATCAATCTTAAAATAAATTACAGGTCAAGCTAAGAATCGAAGACAAGAGAGGCAAAGACTTCATGGCCAACTTTAATCCATCACACTGTCTAAAATGCCATGTAGGTGACTCTACATACGTCGGTCCCTCCATCTTATAAATGCTGTCTTTGTTGAAAGCTCTTCCTTTCATTCTATATACCCAACCACCCTCTTTCCACCAAACATGTGCTCTTTAACAGTACTCTGTTTATTTTCTCATAACCTATTATACGTTTCTTAAGTTATGTGTATTAGGAATCTCATCTGAATTGCTGATCTCTCTAAAACTAAGAATGTCTTTTCCTACAGGTAGGTACTTCATAAGTATCTGGTGAATACATTGAAAGATGCAGGTAATCAAAGCTATATTGATTTGTGCATACAGAACTAGGGTATAGGTCAGAGGTGCAGGAGTGGTGAGAGTCTTCACCAGAGACAGAGTGGGGAGCAGAACAGGCCGGCTGACTAGGTACACTGCACTGCTGAGGGGAGCAGTAGGCGGGTCAGGAGAGGTCTGCCACACCATGTGGTCACCTCCGGGGTGGGAATCAAACTCATGCTGAAGTGACTTTAGCTTCTTAGAGCTATGCTTTAACCCGCTGTGCCACCAGGGAGGGCCCACTGTATATTTTCAATAAAACTTTGAGGTCTGTTCCAATTTGCAAACTATTGTTATAATACTGATTAAACACCCTTGTTATGTTCTGGGGAGAAAATGAAAGATCAGTTCATTTAGGTCAGGCAATGATAGCAAGCTTCCCTAGAGAAGCGGTACTTGACCGGGGTCTTCAAGACTTAAACAAGACTTGATGGTGAGAGACTTCAGGTGTGTACACCTTGGAGAAGGGACAAGAGGGCTACAGGAAGTTGACTCAGGAACTGGCTGCCCAAGTCTACCCTGGGTAGATAGGACAGGACCACAGAGACTCAGTATTCCATTATGGACAGTCCCTTTCAGGATACAAACCTTCAACTAGAGTGAACTAAGTGAATTAAAATGTTACTGAGGAAAAACATCGGGAGGGATACATGATTCATAATTCTTTCCCATCAGCCTCTTTCTTGTCACCATCCTTGATCACAAATATTTACAATCATGAAAACCTTTTCTCAATGAG
Source organism: Condylura cristata (assembly GCF_000260355.1). NCBI lineage: Eukaryota > Metazoa > Chordata > Mammalia > Eulipotyphla > Talpidae > Condylura > Condylura cristata. Next base: position 70,275,138 of record NW_004567104.1, on the reverse strand, counting down.
AGTGAATAAGGGGAGTGAACAAGAGGAAATGCTAGTAGAAACCTCAATGTTGGTGAATAGTGGGAAATACATTAAGGAAGGGCCAGGCTTTACTAAAAGACACACACGCACAAAGGTATCCGGAAATAATACAATAGTCATCAAGGAAATGTGGAATTAATCAAGAGTGGAAGACTGGAATTAAAAACAAGAAAGTAAAATTCATGCCAAGTTTGTGCAAACCCACTCTCCGAACTCCCTTTTTATCAACTGCACACCAGGGATTTATCACATGTGTGATCATATCTTCCATTTCCAAATGGAAAAACTACTTAAATGTCCCACCTCTTTCTAAATGATCTAAAGAGGCCTGTTACCATCCTCTTCTATGTCACTAGCTATTATGACTGGTGTTTGTTTAATTTATCTATGTTCTTATTTCTTTTTTAAAAGATTTATTTATTTATGCATACAAGAACTGTGGTATAGACCAGAGATGCGGAGGGGTGGGGGGTGAGAATGTTCACCAGTGACAGAATAGGGAGCAGAAGAGTCAGATGTGCTGAAATACACTGCTGAGAAAAGCAGCAGGTGGGTCAGGAAAGGCCTACTGCACTATGTGGGTCACCTCCCTGGCTGGGGATTGGCATCATGCTGCAGTGCTGTGGACAGCTTCATAGTGCTGCACTTTTACCAGTTGTATTGCCAGGGAGGGCCCTCTATTCTTATCTCTAAAGGATTTCCCCAAAATACCCTCATCATCCTCCTTACCCCACATTCCTTTCTGTTCTTTGAATTAATGGCACCAAGGCTACATTACACTCTCAACACTGGGCATGATAGATGTAGCTTATCATGGCAGCTCAATAAAGTGAATGGAAGGACTAAAAGAATAGATGGAAGTCCAAAGAAAATAGGAAAAGAACAAACTATGCAGTCATCTCTATCTATCTATATGTCTATCTATCTATCATCAATATCCTAAATAAAAGTTGTATTGTAGTTGAATACCTATGCCTAGTTGGAAAGCACTTGACTATCACAGCTAGTGAATATCTATAATCACTTAGCCTCTCTGATCTTTCATTCTTTTTTTGAAAACAGAGGCTTTCTAGACTCTGGCACTTTCTTTTATTGACTCTGCCTTATGGTTGATACCTAAGAAACAAAACACCATATCCATCCAATTAGCTTAATCCTCTTACTAACACAGATAAATGTGTACCCAGTATCATTTCAAGGTTAGCAGGAAGGTATCTAGCACTCAGGGCAAACAGTTTGGGTATTAATTAGAAGAGTACATCAGATTCATCCTAAGGAGAGAATCTAGCAAAAGGTATAAGTGGTGCCAGATACTTCAGATGATTTTAATTCATTTCCATTCAGCCAACACTTTGACTGTTATAGTGTGTTCAGATACAGAAAAATCAGCCTTATACTTTTCTATAAAAACTCAGTCTTGGGCCCTCCCTGGTGTTGCAATGGGTTACCCATGAAGGTAACCACAGCCAACTTTCAATGGGAGTTCTATCCCAGGTCAGGGAGGTGACTCACACAGCGCAGTGAACCTCTCCTGTCTCGCCTGCTGCTCCCCTCAGCAGTGTACTTCGTCCATCTGCCTGTTCTGCAGCCCACTCTGTCTCTGGTGAAGCCTCTCACTGCCCCTGCACCTCTGGCCTGTACCCTAGTTCTGATGCATAAATAAATTGTTTTTAAAAATCTCAATCTTGAGATTGCTTACCATATGAATGCTTCTGAAAATAAATCACAATGGTTTTTAGTGGCCCCAGCCTGGAGCCTCGTCCCTCTAAAAGCCTGTGACCTTATGACTTCATTTTCCTGGTCGCCCCTATGCCTATTTGCAAGAAGGGAGGTCTCTGCCAGCGGGTGTGCTTGCAGAGTGCAAAGCGTGGTGTTTGATATGTTGTATCACAGCTCATAGATGTATCTGAGCACATCCACTGCCCCTGGATCTACCATCAAGACATCCCTACGCCCGAAGGCTGCAGCATTGTCCTGATTGCCACAAATCAGCATTAAATTAGGCATTTATCATCTTTGAAAAGACATGCCATCTGCAAAGTTGCCACGAACAATATGCTACTTTGCAATCTGCACATCTAACAACAAACGGGGAATTCAACAGCGACTAGAAATAAACTTAGGCTTTGGAACTGCATTTCTTAAATGCTGTAGTGCCTGGCCAGTCCCCAGAATCCCTTCCACTGAGGTGAATGTAGAACTAAGCAAATTCAGACTGAAAAGCATCTTTTAACTTCCTATGCGAACAAGAAGGAAGAGAGAGGATAAAGGTAATAAGCTCCTCTGATCATCGGAAATTGGAATTTTCTCGCTTGCTCTATTATTCTTAATGCACAGCTGAAGTTAGCTACATTTTTGTGACAGAGAAATAAAAGTCATTTTGATGCAAAGTGAGATGAAATGACTCAGTAAAGATTTTTGAAATAATGACATCTTTTTATTTGGCTGGCAAAGGTAAATATTCCTTGTTTGGTCAATACTTAATGGCACATTCCATAATATAGATTTAAAGTTTATAATTGTATTTATCACCTCAATATTGATTCGCATTCTTGGCGAAGAGTGTTATGTTTAAAATACAGTGAAGCATAAGTAGTTTTGTTCCTGATTAGGGTTTATTATAAAAATTGTGTTTTGAGAATCTGCAGCCCTACTTTCGTGGGACAGTCGCCTCCCCCTCCCCCAAGCCAATTATTATTGTAACAACTGTACACGGAAACTCTTCACCACAAAACATTAAGAGGTTAAATGCTAATAGGCCTTTGAGATTGTTTGCTTGAGATTTCCTTCATCTCCTGTTTGATTTCAAGCATTTATTTTAAAAATTTTCAAAGAACTGGAACTGTGTGAAGAGGTTGTTATTACCTTGCATCTCAGGGAAATGAGTTGAAGACAGTTGCAAAACTGCTTGCCCTTATTATCCTGTTTCTTTTGAATAAAATAAGTCTTTAATGAGCAACTGTTTTTCCTGAAATGTCTCTATATGGAAAACTGGGATAGCTAATTGTTCTACTCGTTTTAACTTTAGGGGGAAAAAAGTCAGCGGGGAAACTGAATCAACATTACAATCATGGGTTTTAAGAAAATGATTAAAACTCAGAAGCTAAGTCTAAATATACCTAATTAAAAGAAGAATGGAGAAGAAAATACTTTTTCTTGAAGCTGTCAGATACACTCAGTTTCATCAAAGCAAACACTGAGCGATATGTGGTAGTTTTCCACTCTATGGCTTCCACACGACATTCTCCTGTGACAGGAACCTTCTCAAAGCTTCCCTGACCTCTTCCTTTTGGTCGGTTGCTTTACTTTTTACTTATTTTTATTTTTTTAAAGGCTTATTTATTTATGCTTACAGAACTGGGGTACAGGCCAGAGGTGCAAGGGTGGTGAGAGGATTCTCCAGAGGCAGACTGGGGAGCAGAACAGGCCGACTGACAAGGTTCACTGCTGAGGGGAGCAGCAGGCGGGTCAGGAGAGGTCTGCTGCACCACGTGGGACAGCTCCCTGGCAGGGGATCGAACTCATGCTGCAGTGGCTTCAGAGAGCTTCATAATGCGGTGCTTGAACCCACTGCACCACCAGGGTGCGTCCTGGTTGCTTTACTTTTTTTTTTTTAAAGATTTACTTGTTTGTGCATACAGAACTGGGGTACAGACCAGAGGCTCAGGGGTGGTGAGAGGCTTCACCAGAGACAGAGTGGGGAGCAGAACAGGCAGATCAACGAAGTACACTGCTGAGGGGAGCAGCGGGCGGGTCAGGAGAGGTCTGCCGCGCCATATGGTCACCTCCGGGGCAGGCGGGAATTGAACTCATGCGGAAGCGGCTTTAGCTTCTCAGTGCTGCGCTTTAACCCGCTGTGCCAGCGGGGAGGGCCATGGTTGCTTTACTTTTAAGCTTCTACTGAATACGTTTCAACTCTCCCTCTATGCTGATGACTCCCACATCAGTGCCTTGTGAACATCCACCACCAGTTCCAACTGCCTTTTCAGAACTTCCAGATAGGTTTCCACAGCTGAACCTTCTGTCTGTGAGGTAAAGTTGTCTCTTTATGTGTTTCCTATGCCTTCATGGCTTCAGCTGCCTTAGATATCCTATCCCAGATCATTTCTCACTTTACCTCTTAAAGGGTCACAGTAACTCTTAAAGCTAAATCAGTACAAAAGGGATTCCCTATTGGTACAAGGGTTAAGCCCAGCTCTATGAAGCTCTCTGCAGCCACTGCAGCACAAGTTCAATCCCAGCAAGGGAGCTGACACGTATGACCCAGAAGACCTCTCCTGTCAGCCTGCTGCTCCCCTCAGCAGTGTATTTCAGTGGATCTGCCTGTTCTGCTCCCCACTCTTTTATCTCTGTCTCTGGTGAATCCTCTCACTCCACACACCTCTGGCCTGCACCCCAGTTCTTATATGCACAAATAAATAATTCTTTAAAAAAATAAATTAAATTAGTAAAAAAAAAAATACACACACTGTAGAATACTATACAATAGTTTAGAAAAAAGATGAACTTTTGCCATTTGTTACAACATGGAAGGGGGGTTGTGGATGATGTTAAGCAAAATAAGTCAGGAGGGGAAAAACAAACACTGAATGATCTAATTTGTATGTGCTATATAGAGAAACCAAACTAAGTGTCAGACAAAGACAAACATTAAAACTAAACCTTGGAAGCTGATCCTTTATCTGAAATATCTAAGAGGGAGAGTGAGAAGCCAAGCGGGGAAGAGAATGCAATGGATCATGGCCATTTTGGTGGTGACGGCACAGGATCTATACTTTAGTGGGGAACTCCTGTAACACTACAAGGATGTGAAACAATGGTACGTCGATCAATTAATCAGTCAGTCAATAGTTCTTTTGTTCAAAATATTTTGCCAGGCTTGATATTTTAGTTGCTTGTAGAAGGTACAATAAGCCACTTTCTTATTTCTGTATTTCTCATATACTTACTAGGTCTAAAGTGATCTGTGCACAATTAAATAACTCAGAGTTTTAATTTTTGCTTGTTTTTTATGTTTCTCAACTAACTTAGACACAATCATAAAGTAATGAGTGTTAGCCTACAGTGGAGCCTGTCTCAATAGTTATGATTGGGACAAAATTTTGATACACAAAACAACACTGAACACATAAAATAATCATAGGAGATTTAGAGCTACAGTATTTCAAATGTGATTCCTCGTGAAGCTTTGAAAAGATCTAATTCACTATCTGTAATGCAATACAAGGTATCATTTTCTGGACTGGGTACCACTTAATCTTAGATAATCCAACTCTTAGTGATTTATATATTTCACCCTTAAAATTTAGTTAAAGACTTACTTGATACTTGAGCCTTCTTGTTGTGAGTAATAGTGATATAATCCTTCTCATTTTATCTAGTGCTTGTTCTCCAGGAGTTTGAAAATTAATGAGCAAATGCTTTGAAATATTTTCTCATTAATCCTCCAAAGACCCTTCTGCAATAGATTTCTAGAAATGATTAATTAAGGATTAAAATTTCTTCACAAAGAAGACCAACTCTCTGCATTATTCCCCAGCTAGCTCTGATGAAATCTTAAAATTATAAATTACAAAGGAAATATAAAGCATTTTGTTTCTGAAACGAAAATGCTGTTTTCATTGTAAAATATAAATAAATATTGATCTTCATCATGGCATATGGAGATACAGTTTTTTAAAAGATATAGTTTAGGAAAATGTTAGTAATTTTTTATTCCAAATATAGTTGAAAGTGTATCTTTACCATGTGTCTTTTGAGAAGGTTGATTTTGTGTTAAAGAAAGCTATAGTTTCAGAGTCTGTTTATTTACATTCCTTTGAGCAAACTCATTTTAATCTTCAGGTTATTAAATAGATTGCAATTTATCATGTAGAGCATATTCTTGGTTCAGTGATTCTTCTAGGAATCATAGTTGATGAAACATAATTATTTTCTGAAAGCTAAAGAAATGATCAAACTTTAGTTATTCAATTCATGTATTGTGATAAAAGTAAAGAATTTCCCACAATGCTACAGTCTTAAAAAAATAGTTCACTGTAATTTCAAAAATGATTAGAAGAAGATGGTAGATTAAACTACACTACTATATGATTTAATAGCACTGAGATAACACTGGTGTGAGATAAACTACCCCAGAGCAATGCAAGTTCCTTAAGATGTGAATTTCAGCCAAGTATATAGTAAAGAAAACATAAAAAGCGTGTGTGTTGACTATAATTTGCAGGAAAAGAATAAATTGATGAAAATGCACATTAGCAGGAGGTAGATTCCAAAATTGTCAAAACATCTGTGGAATCAAGATAATTACAGAACTCAAAACTTGGGACAATGAGGTACAAATAAATTGCTATAGTGTTTTAGGAAATAATGTATCTGATACAAAGAAAAAGAAAAAAAGATATTATGCCATCTACTGATTACTCAGGGCAATCCAGGTATCACATGAAGTACTTTCAATAGGCAATTCTATGAAATGGCTCAGTAGTCCTAAGAAGTAAGTATTGTTAACCCTATTTTAGATAAAAAAAAAATAATTAAATCCAAATGTTTGTCTAAAGCACCCATTTACCTAGTAGCAGCACTTATTATTATTACTTATTATTTTTAACTGCCACCTTATCCAAACAACATACAGATTTAATGCAATCCATATCAAAATTCCACTATCTTTCTTCAAAGAAATAAAACAAACATTTGTCTGAATAGAACCACAAAATATCCCAAATGGCTAAAGCTCATCTGACAAAAAGGAATGGAGGCATTGTATTAGACTCCTATACTTCAAATTATACAACAAAGCAACAGTAATCAAAACAGTATGATATTGGAATAAAAACAGAAACACAGATAATGGAATAGAATTGACAGTCCAGAAGTAAACCCACACTTATGCTGACAGTTAATTTATGATGTAGAAGGCAAGAACATACAATGGATCAGGAAGTTTCTTCAATATTTTCTTGCCACAGGTAAAAGAATTAAGGTAGACCATTATCTCATATACAAAGTTTAATTCACTCTGGACTAAAAAAATTGTATGTAAGACCTAAAGTTATAAAATACATAGGCAACACACAGCATAGCACTGACTTCTGTGATTTCTTTGGGCACAGACTAAATTTCCAGGGAAACCAGGGCAAAACATCAAATAAAAATGTTTCTACACAGCAAAATGAACTATCATAACATGAAACCTATTGAGTAAAGAAAATATTTGCATATCATATATTTAACAAGGAGCTAATATCAATTATTTACAAAGAACTCAAACAGTTTGACAATAAGAAAACAAAAACACTATTAAAAAATGGACGGAAGAGGCTTGAGGAAGATGGCGGCAGAGTAAAGACGCCGAGATCACCGCGTCCAAGCCGGCATAGGAATTGAGGACCGAAAACGGACTATAGACTCAATTACTACAAGTTTTAACCCAAACGAAAACAC
>NW_004567104.1:70261584-70265306 GCF_000260355.1 Condylura cristata | reverse complement strand
AAATGCACGGGACTATGGTGGTGGCACAGGGGTGATTTGGTGATGGGAAACCCATGGGGATTACAATTGAGATGAAAAAAAAAATGTGAAAAATGATGTAAAAATAAACTTTTTAATAAAAAAAAAAATGGACGGAAGAGCTAAACAGACACTTCTTTAAAGAAGACATGGCCAACAGTCACATGAAAGGATGTTCATCATCACTTATCATCAGAGAACAGCAAATCAAATCCATAGTAAGATGTCATCTCACACCTTTGAGAATGAACCACATCAAAGTAACTGGAAACAAGCATTGGAGGGGGTGTGGAGGAAAAGCAACATGCCTATACTATTGAAGGAAATATAGAGCTATTGAACCTCTATGGAAAACGGCGTGAAAGTTTCATAAAGCATAAGTATGCATTTACTGAATGTCCTAGCAATCCCTTTCCTAGGTATTTACCCAAAGAATATAAAAACATGAATCTGAAGTGGCATATACCTTCCTCTGTTCATTGCAGAACTATTTACAATAGTCAAGCTGTGGAAGCAACTGAAGTGCCCCAAAACAGATGAGTGGATAAAGAAGAAATAGATATACGGTGTCACACCACTCAACTACAAAAGAGTGAACTCTTGCCATTTAGACAACATAGGTGGAATTGGAAGGGATGGTGTTAAGCAAAGTTAGAAGGAAAAAGTCAAATGTCAGACAATTTCACTCCACATAGATTATGCAAAAACAAAGTAAAGGAACAAAAAAGGTCACTGAAAGATGAATATGGGAAAATGAGGAGAGCAAAGCGGGGTTCTCCTTTGCTTTGGGGAGGGTTATTAATCTTTGATGGTGAGCATAATGTGACAATATACACTGGAAAAATGGGGACCTATGGTTCTAAAACATTACTATGTTGTAAGTTAATGTCATCTTGATAAAAACATATCTTTTGTAAAGTATGAAAGTCAAACCACCCATGAATAAACAATTTCCATCTTCTCCCCACCTACAACTCTATGTTGTCTTTCCCACTTACCCCGAGCCAGTTTCTACTGACTCACTCCTAGTTCTTACTGCCACATAAAAACTATTACATTTACCTGCCAATCAGTTGCCTAGACTCCTTTTCCTCATATCTCGTTGGTGTTATATACCTTCCTAAAACATAGTTTCAACACATCACCCCCCTGTGCATTCAGGAACTTTCTATTTCTCATATGATGTTTGAATTTCTAATCTGAAGGCTTTTCAAAACTGGTCCCAAATTTCTCATTGCCAACAGTGAACTAAAACAATATTTCTCAATGATATTGTAGAAATTTTTGTTTGATAATTAAAAAAAAAGAGCTTCCTGATCAACTAAGTTAAAAGATGGTGAATAATGGGATTATAACATAGTTAACAGTATTTGAGAGATTCCCTTTGTTTCAGACACTAAGGACACTATATGAATTATACTGTATAATCTTCATTATATAGTTAATAAGCAGATGAAAAAAAACACACAATCAAGGCTTAGAAACACAAGGAATGTATCCAAAATTGCTTACTTGGTAAGCATCAAAGCAGGTGTTTGAAATATGGTGTGTCAGACTCTGGACTCTGAGCTCTTAAACAGAGCTACTTTAATGGGGTGAGAAGGAGTTGATAAATGAAGCATTTAAAGCATAGACAAATATGAGCAGATTTGTATTTTAAGTACAATTTTGATTATATGGTAGAGAATATAGGAGGCAAAGCTGGTTTTAGGGAACAGGTAAGTGAAGCAGGGAGAAGCCCAGAACAAGGACAGAGCAGTCTGTTAAATACGGAGTTACAGACTGAAGGAAGAAACAGTTCTGGTGGCTAAAAGAAGTTTGTATATTGTCTTAAACTGTAAACAATAAAACAGCATATTTTAGCATAAAATTATTACATTAAATATATTTTATTTTGTGTAAAATAAGTGTGCGATTGTTCACCTATTAAATTGGCTGGAAATGTAAAAAGTAATTAGAATGTTGGCAAAGGAAAGATGAAAGCAAGTATAATTTGGCAATTGCTATCAGGGATTGAAAAATTTGTTCTTGCCCTTGGGCCTAATAATTTCATTTCTAGGCATCCTTCTTGGGAAATAACATAACAACATTTATCAGAACCAAAAGTTGGAAATATGTATTTCTAACAAAGAAGGAGTGAGTCCTTAATTATGATTTATCAAAATAATACTTGGGAGGCATTTAAATGATAATTACTATGTGTTTTAAATAGGTTGCCCAGATGAAACATCGGATATTCAGTTTCACTTGCATTTCAGGTAATTAATCATTTGTGTAACCTAAGTAAATGCCAAGAACAGCATATGACATGCTCAACTCAAAACCAACTCATTGTTTTTCTGAAATTCAAACACATCTGGAAGTTTTGTATTTTTATTCACTAGACCTGGTGACCCTACTTTTAAAGGGTCTGCAAAAGTTCAGTTGGCATGATCTAGAAATGCAAGATGAAAAGAAATATCTCAATGCCCTTAGCTATGGAAGGCAGAGGAACGAGATTCCTTGCAAGGGATTTATAAAGAAACCCACCAAAATGAAATTAGTGGTGATTAACAGTGGTGGGATTTTATTCCAGATGTGTTTTTATTGTCTAGTGTATTTTTATCTTTCTATCATTTTTTTTCTACAGTGAGTTTTTTTTTTAAAGATTTATTTACGCATACAGATATGGGGTACAGGTCAGAGGTGTGGGCAGTGAGAGGATTCACCAGAGACAGAGTGGGGAGCAGAACAGGCTGACTGAAGAAGCTCACTGCTGAAGGGAGCTGTGGGAGATAGGAGAGGTCTGCTGGCCATATGCGTCACCTCTGGGGCTGGGAATGGAACTCATGATGCAGTGGCTTTAGCTTCTTAGTGCTGTGCTTCAATCTACTACACCACCAGGGAGGGCTCAACAATGAGCTATTTTTATAAGCGTGCACACACTGTGTCCCAAATTATTATCAGACACAAGTTTTCTCAAGTAATCTTATGCTCCTCTGGAGTAAATCCAGGATACTCAGTCCTCATTTTCAGTATCAGTAAATTCTTCATTCTCTCCCTATTTTCCTTCACCATCAGTCACAGAGACCTGCCCTTTATCTTTTCTTCAACCATTTAGCATGGCATCAATAGACATTTGTTGAAAAAGAATAAACAAATAAAAAAGAGATAAGATCAAGAACATTCGAAGGCTTTTCTCCTGAGGGGTGAGGCAGTACATGGCATAACTTAATAGTTCCCCAGGATTGCTTTGGCAAATACCAGAATAGAAATACATGCTCCATAAAAATGGATATAAAGAAAAGTAAAGATCAGTAAAAAGATACCATCTTAGAGAAACTTTTGTGCACTCTGGAGTCTAGGAAGATCTTTGAAAACACAAAATTGGAAGAAAGGCTTCCAGCCTAGAAGCTTCTTTTCCAAGAGGCTTCAATGCCTTACTTTGAAAGGTGATTTCTTTGAGATGGGACAGCCCAGACAGGATGACAGCGGTCCAGCAGACTGTCTTGCTCAAAACAGCTTTCCTTTTCATTCCACTATGTTTTCAATTTATTTTTCATGCTTACCATAGAAATAGTGCTCCATACACAGATGGCAAACAATGAACCATTATCTGCAGGTTTGAGGCTGAGTAGACCTTTGTGAGCAATCTGTTAGAAAGCAGATGTAACTGCAGATTTCCTTAGGCGTGCCTTTCACGCACACCTGCTTTTCTTTTTTTC
>NW_004567104.1:70257014-70261484 GCF_000260355.1 Condylura cristata | reverse complement strand
CTTTCTTTCTTTCTTTCTTTCTTTCTTTCTTTCTTTCTTTCTTTCTTTCTTTCTTTCTTTCTTTCTTTCTTTCTTTCTTTCTTTCTTTCACAGTTCACACCTGCTTTTCTAAACCCTCTTTCTCTTCCCATCATCTACATCTACTCTGTGCCTTTTTTTTTTGAAGATCCTGATAACAAAACTACAGGACCATTTTAAAAGATATAAGAAGCAAGACGATACAGTCAGTCACTTCCTCCTCAGTCCAGGCATCTTCTTCTCTCCTCTACTTTCCTTCATTTCATCCTACTCTCTTAAGTCTCATTTATATTTTACTTCTGCCTCTTTATTGCATTGTCTTTTTTTTTCTTACATTGTGAGAATCAGTCTGATAATTTGTGTCCCAAAGGATCTTTTGAATCTAATTCACTAAGGGAGTTTCCACTAAGTTGCAAGCTGAGAAGCCTCCTCTGAAGTACCTACACTCTAACAGATCTAAAAGTCACACCTTATGCCGGAAACAAGAGACAGAGCATTTTATAAGGGTTATTGAGCACAGGCTAGAAATGCCATTGTGCTTTTTGCTCTCCAGTGCTTTAGTTTGCAATGTATTAATGATGAACAAACAAAATAAAATCCATGGACTGTTGATTTCAAGCAGCTACCTGAAGTGTGTGTATTGAATGAGTTGACAGTTGAAGGAACCAAAGTGAACACAGAACTTAAAAGAATGGCAGATGTACGAGAGTACTCAGTGTGAGGAAATGTATTTTTCTTCAATCTCAATACACCTTGAGTTTTTGTGATAAAAATTATCTGAACTGATTTTGAATCCTGAGCTCAAACTTGCTTTCCTTTTCAAAGATAGGACTTCCAAGCATCATTTCAAGTATCTGTGCCAAATTCATCTTTTAATATTTCCCCAAATGTCAGACCATAATCTCTCATGGCTTCATGCCATGCTTCTAAAAGTGCCTTTCCCCCTGCTTTATATCCACTCCCAAATTTCAGGGTCAAACATCTCCCACCAATACCATTGTCAAGCTCTTGACTGTGGTTTTCCTAGTTACTAATTAAAAAGGATGCTCATTGTGAATCTTTCAAATGCTGCCCCAGGCACCAAATGGAGAAGGAGAAGTTAATCTCCTCCTCTCCTTTTCCCATGCCTCAGTGATAAAAACAAGTTTCATATGCTTCCTTTAAAAAAGTATTCAATGTGGTTAAAAGCGATTTAAAATGCAAACTCTCTTCTGGCACTTAGGAAAAACATGGGATATACCTTTATCTGCACACATCTATTTCCTTGCTTTTCCTAGATGACCGGAGTAAATGTCATTGTATTCCAGAATCATGATTTGTGTGCTTGATCTTACCAGTCAACTGCTAATCATATTTTGGCTACTTCCAGCCTTTCCATCCATCACAAACAGCGGTGAACATCTTTTTCTTCATATGTTTGCATATTTAGGGGCTCATGCCCATATTACAAATTTGGAATAGCTGGTTCAAAGAATTTGCAGATTTGGAAAGGTATTGCCAAAATATGTTTGCATTTCTCACTTAATATTGTGAAACATGCTTTCTATGTCATTAAAAGCTCTCCCTTGTTAATAGCTGAATAACATTTTCCACCATATGCCCCATAATTTATGTACCTATATCCTCACTTATGTGGGTTTTGAGGTTCTCAATGTTCGCAAAATAGATGCCCATGCTGCAATCTGCCTTTCTTCATTGTATTCACATGTTTTATTGTGTTTATTGTAATAGAACTAACAGAGTTGATCAGTATCTCCGTGCTAAATCCTGGAATTTTATGTATGTATTTTGCAGAAATAGCATGAAAATGTTTCCCAAAAAAAGGTCAAATGCTATGTAGCTATGAAGAGGTTTAGAAAATGTAGAGTGATGGATGAATAAAGGCCCAGAATTTGAGGATCTTTTTTTTTTTTTTAATCTGGAAGAGGTGTAGAGGAGATAAATCTGTAATAAGCAATGTTGTATTTGAAATAGATTATAGTGCATAAAATTTTAAATGGAACAAAAACCTGCTTTATGAATATTGTACTACCATAACAGCATTCCTAAACTATCACTTGACTCATCTAAGTCAGACAGGAGTTTCAAGAATTCTGCCTTGTAAAAACTGTCACAAAGAAGAAATGTCTATCACATGAATATGTAGGAAACTCAGCAGAGTAGTTGGGGTCTTGGGACCTCTCTGGTGGCGCAGCACCTTAAAGTGCAGCACTTCAAGTGAGCCACAGCCACTTCAGTGCAAGTTCAATCCCCAGCCTGGAAGGTGACCCACATGGCGCAGCAGACCTTTTCTGTCTCCCCACTGCTCCCCTCAGCAGTGTATTTCAGTAGATCTGCCTGTTCTTGCTCCCTGCTCTATCTGGTGAATTTGCTCATCTTCGTGCACTTCTGGCCTATAACCAGTTCTGTGTGCATAAATAAATCTTTTTAAAAATGATAAAATGTTTCTTTCTCTTTAAAAAAAGAATATCTTCAGGCCCTCCCTGGTGGCGCAGTGGGGTAAAGCACAGCACTGAGAATCTAAAGCCGCTTCCGCATGAGTTCGATTCCCGCCTGCCCCGGAGGTGACCACATGGTGTGGCAGACCTCTCCTGACCCACCCGCTGCTCCCCTCAGCAGTGTACTTCGTCGATCTGCCTGTTCTGCTCCCCACTCTGTCTCTGGTGAAGCCTCTCACCGCCCCTGAGCCTCTGGCCTGTACCCCAGTTCTGTATGCACAAATAAATAAATCTTAAAAAAAAAATAAAAAAAAATAATAAAAAAAAAAGAATATCTTCAGACGCTGCCAGATACTCCCTAGAGTGAAAAGTCCTCTTAGACTGAGAACCACAGATGTATAACACAGTCCACCAAATCCCACCCAGGCTCACAGAGCTTAAGAACTAAGAATCAATTAATAGCACTGATAGAAAATTGTGCGTTGAAGACAAAGAGTAAAATGAACAAAAAGAGGAGAGACATGGGGAAAACATCAATACAAGGGATAGAAAATAATGGCATTATTTTTATCTTCATAGAGATAACAGTATATATGCATTTGAAATTAACATGGGCTCATAAATATCATTAAAAAAAGACAAAGGAAACTGTCAAAATAATAATAGTGAAGTCCTTTATCTGTTTGGGGGAATTAAAATAATATCAGAATTTTCATGTCATAAGAAAAGAGAAAATTTCTACTCCTCTACAAATATTTAGAAATATGTTTCACTGTCAAATGAAATAAAGTTAAAAGCATATGATCTGGGACTTTGAAGGGTAGACACAAAACTTCTCGTTTGCACTATACATTTAAAATATTTATCTATTTATTTAACTTATAATGCATAAAATGATTTCACAAAATGCTAAGCAATTCTGGGCAAACATACACAAAAAGTCTGAGGGTGCAAATGTGTGATTTTTGACTCTCTAGCCCAGATGTACTGAATCAGAATGTCTAGCAATTGAGCCCAAGAGTCATGATTTTTACAAAAGCTTCCCAACTGACATTTATGCAAATTTGTGTGGAAATCATTATATATCATGTTCTGCTGTTAAAATCTCAGGGTATGATGTATAAAAACAAATTAAAAATAATTTTATGGTACAGTATATGTAAATGAACACAGTACATGAAGATAAATAAATATATAAATAGGTAGCCTAAGTAGATACATAGATAGACAGACAGACAGACAGATGATAGACAGGCTTTCCATGTTCATGCAAATGCCTATCAATCTAAGCATATGCATCTTTATATCACTGTCCATCATCATAGGAATGCAGTCAGTAGACCAGGTGTTATAGTCTGTGTTGTCATAAAAAAAATTCACCTGCTGGGTACCCAGTGTTACTCTCTGTTTTGATAGCACATAAATCTTCAATATCAGACTCTGGAAAGTGGCATCATAAATATAAGTACTCTGCCTAGGAGGCATTTGACTGATCTGTCTTTATAAATAAAGGATTCATTAGAAGTACAAGGCTCACAGTCTCTGAATATTTGCTTGGGGCTTCCTTTCCCTCAGTCAGAATACAAGTGCCGAAGAAGAACAGGTGATCTGCAGTCCAGTGCTATCATGTCAATGTGGAAAGTTATAGAAGGATGAGGCCATGTTCCATGAATGGTGAATTTGGGGATTGGGCAATCCCTAGAGAGTCTAAATTCTCATCTTCCAACTTCTTTGGGTCATGGAGCTAATGAATTCTATTTTATGGTTCAATGATACATAGTAGATGAGAAAATATATATAACACCACTAGACATTTTTTTCATCTTTGTGGAAAGCCTGGAATTAAAAATAAAATATTTTATTTTAAAATGTGGAGTACAGGCCCTCCCTGGTGGCGCAGCGGGTTAAAGCACAGCACTGAGAGGCTAAAGCCACTTCAGCATGAGTTCGATTCCCACCTGCCCCAGAGGGGACCACATGGCACCGCAGACCTCTCCTGACCCGCCCGCTGCTC
>NW_004567104.1:70230641-70256853 GCF_000260355.1 Condylura cristata | reverse complement strand
AAAAAAAAAAAAAATGTGGAGTACAAAATAGCCTAAAGCTAAGATTTGTAGAGGGAAAAAAGCTGAAGAAAATATTTTTATATAAAAATAAATAGCAGTTAGGAGGCCAGTATTACTTAGACAGCAAAACAAAGACAATACAAAATTTATAATAAAAAAGAACAAAAATTACAGAACCATACATTTAAAGGACTTTAACATGAAAGTCCTCAACAAAATGCTAGCAAATTTAATCCAATACTGTATCAAAAGAATCATGGAAGAAAACCAAGTGGTATTTATTCCAGATATGCAAGATTGGTTCAACAGTCACAAAGAAATCAATGTAATCCTCCATATAAAGAGGCTAAACAAGAAAATGCATGTAATCAAATCAATTGATGCATAAAAAGCATTTAACAAAAGCCAGCACTCATTCATGATTAGAGAAAAGAGAGAAATACACTTAACTTGAGAAAGAACAAGTATAGAAAACTTACAGCTAACATCTCACTTAATGTTCGATGACTAAGTTCCCTAATTTTACAAAGGCAAATGTCCACTCTCACATTATCATTCAACAATTGTCACTGTAGAACATTCCAAGAAGGAATCTTCTAAAAACAAACACCTACAAATAGTAAGTGCAGCAAGATCACAGGAGAAAATCCCAACAAACATCCATCACATCTCAATATATTAGCAACATGCAGAACTAATATTAAAAAGCACATAACATCTGTCTATAACTGTTCCAAAGAAATGAACTTCCAAGGTATACACTTTAGCAAAATAAGTGTAGGATCTATACACAGACAATTACAGAATGAAAGAAGCCAAAGAAGACTAAGAAATGAGAAGATAAAATGAATCCACAGATTAGAAGACAAAATAATAGCAACCATTGCCATTTTTTCTACATTGTGTTAATGCAACTGCTGTTTTAAAATGCCAGGAAAGTTTTTATGCTTAGATATAGACATGCTCATTGCTAACATTTAAATGGGAAGTGACAGACTCTAAGGTAACTAAGACATTTTTGATGAAAAATAGAAAGGAAGAAATTACCCTACTTAGTGTTAGGAAAGGAAGTAGGAGGGTTGGAGAGAAGTAGGTGTATTTTTTTAAAGACCACAGGAAGGATCTGAGTGGTTGGAACTGTTCATATGCTGACTGTCAGGGGGATACAGGAATAATACAGGTGACACCACTGGAAAGAAGTTACCTGCATTTGGACATGCAAATGAATACAAGCAAAACTGAATAAAATTGGTGTCCTGTATCAAAATCAATGTTCTGGCAGCAATATTGTCTTGCAGTTCTGCAAAATGTTACCATTGCGGAAATTGTACAAAATGATTCAAGATGATGGCGTTATTTCTTGCAATTGTATGTGAACAATTATCTGAACAGAATTTTCAATTAAAGATCAAGAATAAGAGTTTGAAATGAGGGGGAAAAAATTGAAGTGCAACTATACATTTTAATATAATTATCTGGACTTGTGACTGGCTATCAGATTGGAGTGACATATTACAGCTAATCAGTGAAATAGAAATTTAAAGCAAAATAGAACGTGTATATACACATGAAAATAATTATAACAATATCTGAGGCAACAGTGCTTTGCTCATCACATACCCAAAGTAGCCATGTCGTCTGGAAGGGCATTGGTAAAACTTCATGTATGATTCAGGAACTCACCTCTCTCACTTCAGTTTCCTCATCTGTGAAAGGACTTGGATATAAAGCTGCCTTGTCAGTCAACAAAGTACAAACCACGACAGTGAATTACACGAGTACTACAAAGCTTTCCACTAGCACCTGGAGAGAAACAGACATAGTTGAAATTAATTTTATGATATTTTAATCAAACCAATATATCCAAACAGTATCATTTTCAATATCTAATTATAATAAAAACTCAAGACTTTTCTACTTTTTGCACTACAGCCTCAGTATTTCCAACCTTGCACTTCCACCACCCTCCCTCAAGGCGGCCACCTTTCAAATGTGCAGGAGCCCCGGGAAGCTGGTGGCAGCCCTGAGCCCCGGGAAACTGGTGGCCGCCATGTGGGGCAGTGCAGGGCAAGACAACCTCTGAAGCCCCCTCCTCCCTCTAACACTCTACCACCACAAACTTGGAGATCTTTAGCAGCCTAAGGTGCGGTCATTACCTACTACGTACCTACCTACCTATCCTTGCACATGTGGCTCGTTTCTCTGCTACACAGTTTACATTTAAAGCAACCAAAGTACTAAAGGTTTGGTCAAGAAGTCATTCAATACTAAAGAACGCAGATCCTCCTGCTGTTACACCATGTCTTTGAAACATTTATTGGCAGGATTTGCTCCTTCCAGTTTGAGTCAATCTAGAAAAGAACGCAGGTGACAAGATGTAGACACAAAACAGAAGAGGGGTGCAAAGGACATTTGAGTCAGACACGGCTTACTTGATCCCCCTCTTTTCAGTAGCTTCCTCCATCTCCTTGGTCTGGAACTGAAACCAACAGGAAAGAGGTTCCAGCTGTGCCACTGCTCCCCCAAGTTGGCAATAGAGCAGCACCCGGTAACTGCTCCAGGCTCTCAAACTGCAGGTGGAGGTTTCCAGCAGTCAAAGGACTTTGAACAAACAGCCTTTTATTTTCCCTATTTTACACACACACACACACACACACACACACACATCTCTAAACATGTATATACATCTAGATTTAATTGAGGTGCCATGGGTTTACACCAGAGGTCTAGGGAAACCCCTTCTGGATGTCTATAGGCACCCACATGCAGCACCAGGCACTCTGGCCTTCTGCCATAGCCCACTGGACCCTTTTCCTCTTCGCTTCCATTCCTCTCTGGTAGCCTCAATTCTATGGTCAGAATTTTAACATTACTCTTGCTTTAATTGTTTGTTTCTTTGTTGTGTTTCTCTACCTTCTGCTAACAGACATCTTGAATTTTTCTTTCCCCTTCTGATTTATTTTGTTTACTATACACTCCCTTCACTTCCATCCATGGTTTGGCAAATGGCAAGATTTCATCTCATTTTTCACGTGTCAGTTGCTCATCTATGTGTCTTCTTTGGAAGCATCTATTTACCTCTTCTCCTACTTTTTATTACGTTGTCTGTGTTTTCAGGATCTACAAAAACTCTTCTAATTCAACAAAGAACCCACACAAAAACTGCCTCATTTTCTCTGAAGATCCAGCACTACTTAGACACAGTCCATCTCACGGGTGTGCTATTATTCTCTAATAAACCCAGGCCCAAAGCAAATACCAAAAGTCCTCTATCGGCATTCATTAATTTATATATGGAAGTAACTTTCTTCATGCATCCCATTTTCCCCTTTTATGAATGAAGACAAATCTGCAATAATCACTGCTATTTATTGAGCACCATGGTGAATACCAGAATGAGCCACGGATACTTTATAAATGATTTTCTCATTGTTTCCCCACAACAATCCCATGAATCTGTATTATTATTTTTATGTTATATAACTTGGTGCTGAGCTATTCAGGATTTAAACTTGAACTCCCCCAGTTAGAGGAAAACCAAGGCAGAATTCAAATTCTGCGGTGATGACAAATTCCAGACATCTTGAAAGAGCAGTCTGCGACCTGGTGAGATAATAATGTGGTGTCATCAGAGAACTGGAAGCTCACATGATGTTCCTACAGTGCTGATAAATCAAAGCCATCCTTCGTGGTCACAGGCCTTGCCTTTGATGTCAGTGAGCCAAGAGTACTGCGTTGGACTTGATGGCAGCTTTCCATTTCACAGGAAGTATGAGTGGAAGATTAGCTTCTACATGCAAACACTTTCACGAGTGGCTTCTATTTATTTTGAAGATATTACCTCTTGTAGGTCAAAAAGAGTAGAGGAACTGCTAGTGATTAGAAATCCATTCCTCCACTAGCATGTGTTTTTTGGAATGTTTTAGGATTTAGTGTCTGTCCCTCACCTGAGAATGTTTGGAATTCTTCAATTTGTAGCTAGGATTGCTTGACCCTGGGGGAGGTATACAAAGATGAAACTGTGGGTTTCGTTCTTTGATTGCATGAGCTCTGCTAATGCAGGATGGTACAGGGCTGTATCGATAGAAGTAAGTGTTCTTTAAGGAGAACAGATTTCGGACCATCCAAGGACCAGAGTCTGTCTCCAAACAAAGCTGCGGGTCTGATTTGGTGTGATGTGGTGTCTAGTGTAACTGCCTGCTTCTCCCCTTCAGTTCTCACTCCCACCCCAACAAGTTCTTCAAAAGACACTCATGCAGCTCTTCTGAAAGGTAGTGCTGGGAACTGCCTTGATTTTTCAGAAGGAGCAGTTCACCTTCCTCTGGGAGACCTGGGTATTTTCCTAGCAGTAAGATGTGAGAAACATCTAGGTCTTGTAGGCGATTGCTCTCCCAGAGGTCACTTCCTATTGGGAACAAAGCTGAAGGGGATGACTACTCAGTGCTACTTAGTGACTCTAGGGAGACACTCGGACCTCTGACATGGAAGGTGCCGCTGTAAAACTAAACATAGTCAAGGGACAACGTGCCCCAAGTATCACAGACAGTAGCCATCACTGTTGAAGAACGCTGCCTGTTCTAGGTGGGGTGAGGTTATTCTCCCTTGTCACTTAGGGAGAACGGAAAGACATTATTTGTTATTTTATATTTTCTCTGATAGCTGAAAAATCTTCTCTCTATAGGACACTAGGGGATAATAGACATTTTATAAGTTGGAGTTGGGGTTAGTCATGATACAGTAACTCAAATTGCAGAGTCATTCATTGATAAGTGGCCAGGTTCAAACCAAAGGGAAGAAACATGCTGTAATAAACCACAAATGTGGGATTATTTATTTTTCATTTTATAACTGAGGGGACATATTTATTATTATTTTCCCCATGAATATCAGTTCTTTTAAGTTTTCAGTATAAAATTTATATTTTTGAGGATTAAACTATTCATGGGGTAGAAATCGGAAGTAGCTAACAGATGACCAAAACATGCCATAAATACCTACCAAATCCCTTTTTTATGTATTACGCTATTACTCTATTGTGTTCATCTTATTTCCCAGGTAGATCTGATATAAACTTGTTATACAAATGTCAGGCTTGTCACAATTATGTATTGCTATAAGAGAAATTTCTTAGTGATTTGGCAGACATCTATGGAACCAACTCCTGAATTGTAGCTAAATTGTGATGGATCACTAAGCTTAAGAGGCAGATGAAATAATGAAAAAGAAGAGTTTTGAAACCAGACAGTGCCGGTGGGAGTCCCGGCTCTTCCATTTCCCACTTTGCTCTCTCCTATCACCCTATTTCATACCACCATCTTTTTTAGCCTGGACTACTACAGTAGTGTTTACTTGATCTCTCATATTTCACTGCTCATTCCTTATAATCCATCACCTACACCAGCACTAGTGTTATATTTTTGAAACGAAAACAAGATTATATTCATGAAATCCCAGGCTGAAACTCATCCAATGACTTGTAATTATACTCCGAATGATAAAACTCAGTGTCCTTTCCAAGGTTGTACATCATCTGTCCCCCACAGAGTTCTCTCGCCTCATCTCAAAATACTCTTCTCATCAACACTGAGAACCTGACATTTCCTCACTCAACAAATGTATTCCCACCTGAGTCCTTCACCTTTGTCTTCATTCTGACTGCAATAGTTCCCTAGATGTTCCATATGTGCTTCTGTTTCATCCTTAATCTCTGTTCTTCTGAGATTTTTGTAAGCTCTTCCCCAAACTGGCAAGGATGTGGAGAAAAAGAAACCCTTTTACAATGTTTCTGGGATTGTAGATTGGCCCAGCCCCAGTGGAAAACAGTATGGAGGTTTCTCAGAAGATTAAATTATGATCTGCTATATGATCCTATGATTCCACTCCTGGGCCTCCACACACAGAATCCAAAAACCCTAATTCAAAGGGAATCATGAAGTCCCATGTTCACTGCAGCACTAGCTTGCAATAGCCAATTTATATAAACAGCCCAAGAGTTCATATTTGTATGACTGGATCAGAAATGTTTGGTTTATGCACACAGTAGAATATTACTCAGTGAGCAAAAAGAGAAACTCTAGCCATTGTGGCAATGTGGATGGAGCTGGAGGGTCTGATGTTAAGTGAAAAAATCAGAAAGTGAAGACAAATACTTGGTGGTGTCACTTATATGTGGAATATAGAGAAACCAAACAGAGAAATGGACAAAGTCAAACTAAGAAATGACCGCAGAGAGTGAACTATAGAACTGAGGCTACCAGACTGGCAGCAAGATGGAGGCGCGACAGCAAGAGTTGTGTGCGGAGTGCCATGGACTGTGGTAGTGGACAGTAGGAGTCTAGGTGTGGTTTGGTAACAGTGCCTGAGGGAGGAGATCATATACAGCCAGTATACAATGGTGTGAACCATAATAAAAAGAATTATTTTTCTAGCCCCTTCTCTTCAGGCACTCTGCATTCCATGATCTTCCTTTATTTTCATTATAGCATTTATCGTTCTACAAAAATAACTTGTCCCTTGATTGTTCTTGAACTTTCTTCACTAGATGTAAAATCCAAAGGAGCAAATAATGTGCCTGTAATTTCTATTTTGAAATAAATTGCCTGGACTAGTGCTTCAGTGCTGGACTAGTACCTGGCACCTGAAGGGAATAAACAAACCTATCAGGACACATAGATTTTCAGCCAAGCAAAAATGCATCACCATGATTAGCTCTTATTCTGTGTGTTCCTTTCTCCTCTGTAACACACAGGGCACTACCTGCCTTTGGGAGGTTATGTAACTGTCATGAGTCATCTCATATGTCACTTATCTATTCTAATTTTGTTGGGTTTCTCAACATAATTGGCTAGTTCATTGTCCTGGATTCTCTAACCTTGCAAATAATTGTCTCCCCCAGTAAGTATCTGCACTTCTCTGACTCCTTTGCTGACTCATCTTACCCTGTGCCATCACTGGATGTTCACGGGCATGGGGATGTCTTCTCATCTCCATCTGCACAGTATTTCTGGAAACATCCCCAGCCCCATGACAATAAGCTAAACACCAATCACTGCTGCTGACTTTCAGTCTCCAACATAGACATGATCTCTTCTGAGAAACCCAGAATGGCATATCAACTCTACTTGGTGTCCACATAGGAGTCAAAACAACCTCTCTAAACTTGAAGACATCATATCCTATTTCCAGTTTTCCATACTTCACTAAATGTATGCTAAGCCACCTGTTGCTCAAACCCAAACTTTATAGGAGTTTATATGACTGTAGGAACAAAGAAGTTTGTCCCAAATTGAGAAGGGGATTTGAGTCTGAATAACAAAGCAGACAAGCCCACTTATACACTCACAATTTAAAGGCAACTTACAATTATCTTTGGCAATCGTGCTGGTGGACAGGGCTATGATTGGTGAAAATTTTATTCAACACTATCTGACTAGTCGTCTTACACCCTGCTTTGAATGTGGTCATTCTTTTGTGAGACTATTGATGACAGAGGTCTGTGGGGACATGTAATGTGTGTACTTGTTTTATTAAGATTAACAGATATGTGTATGGTTCAAAAATACAGATTAATAGGGTCCTCCCTGGTGGCGCAGCAGTTAAAGCACAGCACTAAGAAGTTAAAGCCACTTCAGCATGAGTTCGATTCCCACCTGCCCCGGAGGTGACCCACAGGGTGCTGGAGACCTCTCCTGACCCACCTGCTGCCCCCCTCATCAGTGTACTTCCTCAGCTGGCCTGTTCACTCCCCACTCTGTCTCTGTGAAACCTCTCACCGCCCCTACACCTCTGGCCTGTACCCCAGTGCTGTATGCATAAATAAATAAATCTTTTAAAAAAATACAGATTAATAAACACAGGAAAACAATGTGGAAATTGCTAATCTTCCTGGAGTAAGGTAATTATCCGTCATGAACTTAAGATGGTCTTGGTACAAGATGGAGTCGCTTTGGCTTCCTACAGACTGCTCTGGGTTCTTTTTTGTTTTTCATCCTTTGCATCTAATTTATCAGAAAATCCAATTGACTCTGTTTCCTGAAATTGTCTACAATCTACTGCCTTTCTTTGACTTCACTCACACCATCATCTCTTACTGGTGTCATTGTCTCTCCTTAGTCTGTTCTTCCAGGGAATTTATTTTCAATCCTTACTCCTGAACTTTCTAAAAGACAAATTAGAATACTTCACTCATTTAGAGAATCCTCCTTTGGGTACCTGATGCTGTCTTGGAGAGGTATTGGATTCAGTGGGTGGGGTCCTTGGGTTCCTTCTGAGAAGTTCTATGAGAGTTCCTCTTTTAGTGGCACACACAGTGGGTTTCCCCTCGATGCAGAGACTTAGTTATAATCCAAAAGAGCAGGCTTATTATAAAAATGGGAAGTCAAGAACACCTGAACAGACATAATAGGGCAGAAAGAGCTTCCCTGAAAGGGGCAGGTTTGATAAAAGAGATGCCCACTTAGTCACAGGTGAGCAGGAGAGTGCCTCAGAAATTGAACTGATCTAATAGTCTTCTCTTTTGGAGGGGTTCACTTCCTTGTGGAATTGTTAATTTTTTTAAATTAATTAGTTTGGATGCCTAAGGATTTTTTCTTTCTGTATTTGTGTTCACTAGGTAGATTTGAAAGGACCAGTGAGTTATTTTTACAAAGGCCCTCTGTCTCCACAGCCCCATCACAGGTCTGCACTTCTGCTATAGAGATATCTCAAGCTATAGAGATATTTCACTCTATAGCTTGTTCAGTGATTATGTTAATTATCACTACCTCCATCTCAAGCTTCTGGTCTTGTGATGCCCTCCTTCCCACATTTTCTACTCTTA
The DNA here is from genome assembly GCF_000260355.1 of Condylura cristata. NCBI lineage: Eukaryota > Metazoa > Chordata > Mammalia > Eulipotyphla > Talpidae > Condylura > Condylura cristata. The sequence continues at coordinate 70,248,035 of NW_004567104.1, read as the reverse complement.
GACTTTATAAGCACCCATTATAGAAGGCGTCTCAAGTACATTATCTAGGACTACAAGTACTTATCTCTGCCTACTTTTCTGGCTCCATTTTTCTACCTTACTACGTCATTTACATGGCCTGAGACACTGGCAGTTTGTTTTTTTGTTTGCTTCATCATGTCAAGTTCATTGTACTTTTGGTCTAGTTATTTCCTCTGTTGGAAAGCTCTCCCTTCTGTTCCTCATGTCATTCATGTCTTAGCTTAAATATCACTTCTTCCCAAAAGCTCTTCTTGGACGTCCATCTAAAATTACAGGCAGACTGTCTACTCTGTCCCTATATTTTTCACCATAGTGTTTGTCAGTAACTGATACAATTCTTTTAGTTTTACTATTTTATTTTACCTCTCTTTCTAACTTGCTGACAATGGAAATTACCTTTTTTTACCATGGCCTTCTTAGCCCTAGAACCATGGCAGTAAGCCATAGGCTCCAATTCATTTTAGTTGAGTTGATATTATAAGACGATTGTTTAACCTTAGATCCAGAACCCAAGTTAAAGCTCTACAAGGCCTTCAGTGCCCTAAACAGCTCACTCAGCACCCTGTTGCAATGACTCCATTTCTCAAGTTAATGATTTACTTTTCAAATTACAAAATCAATTAAAAAAAGTCATTCTCTAGGGGGTTGTCCTCTGAGATACAGATACCTCTGGGTGCAACATTATTAAACATTCAACACCTACTAGCCATCTGGGCATCACAGCTCAGTAAGCTAGTCTGATGTAGCAACAAAGTACATCTCTCTCTGGCCCACCAGATAAGCCCTTCCATTTCCTTTATTTACCCTCTAGGCATAACAAACTTGGTTGTCTTACATTTCAAAGAAAAGAGCCTGGCTAGGAAGAGAACATCTGAACTGCTGACCACAGACGGTGTGAAAGCAAGCTGGCGTCAACCAAAGTCTCCAAACACCGTTGCTGCTGTGTGGACAGACGTGCTAACCCTCCTCTCCCCCTTCACCCAATAATTGTTGTACCCCCCTGCTCTGCCCAAGAGCAAGACGATGGTCTTTCAGATGCGAGTTAGCCAGCTGCCCTCCTCCATTAGTCAGTCAACGAAACTACTTTCCTTCTTCCCGAATTGTTTTCTTTTATTGGCCAAGGGAACCATGAACGGCATTTAGTATCAAGTTTTTCAGTAAGATCACAAAGGATTGATCCAATAGCACACATAGTTTAATTTCAATCAACAAAGAAAGGACGGGGGTGCTCAGGAGTGTGGCCCCTGCTGGAAAGGCTGACTCAATGACACTGGGTTCTCAGGATGTCCTTGAGCCAGCGTGAGCAGGTGCAGCTGAAGAGAGATGAAAAAGACTTGTTGTTGTTTTTTTCCCCACTTTATACATAATATAAGGCTTTCTGGAGGGTCCCACCCCTGGTCTGACAGGCAAAACTAACACACTATCCTCATGGGCTCCATGTTGTATAGAGGAATCAACTTTGCGTGAAGGAATAAGTCAGTCTTATCAGATTAAAAAAAAAAAATCTAACAATGGGCAAGGAGACATTGCAATCGGCACAACGAGAGCTGGAAACCACTCTTATTAAGACTACTTACATTCTTGGTGCCTGCAATCGCTGTGTCAGGTCATATAAGATTTGGTTTGAGTGGGAGGAACAGCTCTCATAGAATAAGATCTATTGGAGCTTCACTACAAGTTGGAATCCTCACTGATTTGCTAAGAAAATCTGTCTAACCATTCTTGAGACTAGTTTTCAGTTAACACCACTGTGTCACATGTGACCTTCCTTCAGTCACTCCTTCATCCTTCACAGTGACCTCTGGGGTCTTCTGAGATTTCTGCACATGTCACTGGTATCTGGGGATACCTCCTTCTCTCTTCGACCCTCAGTTTTCTCCAAGAACCCAAATGATGTATCTCTCATCATTTCTGACATGTCTTCCCTTCAGTAATTCTTCCTTCCACCTAACTACTTCTTCTGCCTAGTGTCCCATAGTAGATGTTCCATACACATTCCTCCAAGGAAACTCTCACTGGAGACTTCCTACCAGGTACTAACAGAGGGGAATCAGATACTTCTATGAGTTGTATACAACTGCACAGGGGAAAAGCAGAGTGGGTATATTTTTTCTTCCCAAAATTGAATTTTGCAGATTAATTAAAGACACAAGTATAAATACTGCTACTGCAATGACTTTCAAGTGGAAACAACTTTTCCTCCAAAGGATATTGGCAAATCTGGGGAACATTTTCCTTTTTTGGTTGTCACAGCAGGGGGTGTTATTAGCATCTCCTGGACAGAGGCCAGGGCTACATCTAAAGGTTTAACAATACACAGGCAACACACCCAACAAAATAGTATCTAGACTACAATGACAATCTTGTCGAGGTACCACAAATCTGAACTACTGTATAAATGTTAAGTCTTCTTTTTTGTCCTTTGTATGAGCTTTTATTTACTTGAAAGGAAAATTCATTATGGTACAAATTTCATAGTCATTTGTTTTGAATTGTTGGGGTTTTTAAAGATAATGTGAAATATTTTCCAGTGGAAAGGTGAGGAAATGTGGCTTATTTAATCTGTGTGATGTGATTGGAATTCTTGTATAATAAAAAAATTACTACTTTTAGAATGTTACAAAATAACACTTTAGGAGTGAGAAGGTTTACTATATGTAAACCCTGAAGTCTTAAGATATATGATGAACATGAATTATGTTACCAAAAGGTTTTTATCTAGACAATCTACAAAGTTTATTAGGAAATATGGCATATTTATCAGAGGAGTTTTATAAATTAAGATGCACTAAAATAAAAATATATTCCTACTGCAATCTCAGATCTGTGGTTGAAATACAGTAATTTGACACAGTGTCAAGATTTAAAAAAAATAGTTCTCAAGTCGACATAAGAAAACATTCTCCTTTATCATAATGAAATGGCGTAACACTTTACTTTGTACAAAGCATTCATCAGCAGAGAAACATTTTGACATATGTAAAACTTTCTAAATGACTTGCATATTTATGTGGTTGTGACTTCATTCACTTCAACTTCCATTTTTTAAAGATATAGTTATTTATACATACAGAACTGGGGAACAGGCCAGAGGTGCAGGGGGTGAGAGGATTCACCAGAGACAGAGTGGGGAGCAGAACAGGTAGATGGAATGAAACACTATTGAGAGGAGCAGCAGGCAGGTCAGGAGAGGTTTGCTGTGCCATGTGGGTCACCTCCCTGGCTGGGGATTGAACTCATGCTGCAGTGACTGCAGACAGCTTCATAGTGCTGTGCTTTAGTCCAATGTACCACCAGGGAAGGCCTAACTTCCAGTTATTTTAATGCCTACTTTAGCCTACCTTGAAGAAGATAGGAACAGTGATCTCAAGTGCCCTAAATCTAATGAAAAATAGCAGAGAGGTAAAGTCCAAAGTGTGCAGATACCTGATGAATTCGCTCATACATGGACTACAGAGAATCAAAATGAAACAACAGAAAAAATGAAACTAAACCTAGGAATCTGACCCCAGAATCGAGGCTTCCATAAGGGGAGGTGAGGGCAGGCAGCCAAGGAAGAAAGGGTAGAGGACTAACGGTGCATTGGTGGTGCGTGGGTAGAGTGTGTAGCCTAGATCTGAATATGTGTGAACTTACACTCCTAACACATTTACAGTGTCAAAACCGATGCTATCTTAATAAAATAAAACAATAAAACTAATACAAAGTGGAAGTAAGAAAGGGCAAAGGAAGTTTAGTGAGGGGTGGATATATGAGGGAAGTTTGCACAGAACAGGTGATTTTTAATCTATGTTTTTGGGAATGAGTGCTTTTCCCAGATGTAGTGGGTCTACCTAGGAGGAGCTGTTCATCAAGTCCTCCATGGTTGCCAGTACCCAAGTTATGGGAACAGTTCAGTAACTGAAGATATGCATTTGTGTTGAGTACAACAGAAATATAAGCGTGCTCTGAGGGACAGAACTGGTTATGTCAGCTTAGTGGGATCAGATTTCTGAGCCTGACTGTCAGAGATGTTGGCATGCAGATCAAGGTGAAAAGGAGACAGGGAGTGACATGATAAAAATTGCTAAGGAAAACCCTTCAAGACAAAATGTATAGATGCGATGAGTTGAGAAGAGGCTGAAGTCAGCTCGAACAGTTGGGAGCCATCCAAAAACTCAAGGAAGAGCTAACTGAGGTTTGAACTGAGATGCTGAAAGAAAGAATGGAGGGGTGAGAAGAGATGTAAGACTTTGGTGGAAGGAGAAATGGTGGGAACTGACAAGGCTTCAGTGCATGTAGGATTTAAGGAGCAGGATCAAAGATGGCTCAGAAATGCCTCTTCTGAGTAAGGATGGAGGTGATGATGTCTTTAGAAGAAAGCAGGATATCAGGAACTGGTACAGATTTAGGGAAGGGGAAATGTTTGATTTTTAGAATGTTGAATTTAAAAATAGGACATTTTGTCCAAATGAACTATGAAGATGATGCTCCTAACAGAGACTTGTAGTTCAGAAGAGAGACCAAGTCTAAAGACGCTTTTGGGGAAAACATTCAGTTAATTAAGAGAGTTAACGCTATGGGGTGGGTTCATGAGTCTGGCTCAGACAATGTGCCTACATAGAGTTACCTTAGTTCCTAGCTAGAAAGTTCATCATTAGAGCCTGTTTTGCACAAGAGAAATACATATCCCAGAGACACTGATTAATGTGCTTGGTCACAAATGCATGATGACACAGCTGATAAGAGACAAAACCAGGACTCAAGCTAAGATAGTTCAACTCTGGTGTTTCTGTTGCATTATGTAATGAAAGGAGGGAGCAAAAGCAAAAAGTGGAGTGTAAGTGGAATCCTACAGGATGCTAATTTATGGGAAGAGGATCTATTCATAATTATTAGCTTTCCTCTTGTCTCTTATCGCTTCTGTAGCCAAGCGGTATGGCACATGGAATGCTACTCTCCTGACCCAGAAAATCATCTGTCGTTGATTCATTATGACAGAATCATCTTCTCATTGATCCTAAAATAAGCTATGGATTTGTACAAATGGACAGTTACAAAAAAATAGCAAAGGTATTATTGGCAACTTCTACACTGGCTTACATTAATATAACAAGTCAAAAAATTTCTTTCATGCTACACTCTGTTAAAATAATAAATTTTGTTTCTGAATACTTTCTGACTTTTATACAGATATCATTACTGTTATTTGCTAGACTGTAGACCACTTTCTTGTGCTGTTGATTTCCATCGTGGAATCGGCTGAGGAGGTGACTGATGAGTTTCCAAAAAATCAGAACAGAAGTTTCAATTCTTAATGAAGAGGGTTTGTGTGCCTGGTACATTGTAAGGTCAGGTTGCTGTCAAAGTCTGGATGGGGGGAGAACACAAGATGTGAGAGCACAGAAACTACTTTCAGTGATAACCTGCTGATGTCGATGTCTTTGACCTTGCTGGCTGTATTTTGTCTGTTTTTCTGTGGTTAGTTAATGTTGATTTGAATAGGAGTGGCCAGGAAAAAAGATAGAAAGGATCAGGTCCAGGGTATGTATGTGATTAGGACATTAAACTTGTAACAGCATTGTCTTCAACCTTGAAGATCTTAAAATGAGTAACACACATAAGCCACCTATCTGAAAAGATGGAGTTAAAAACGTACAATTTATATCACTAATTTTTTTTTACATATGTTGAATGATGTTTATATCTGTAATAACTGGGAAACCTTAATTAAGTACCTCATGGATATTCATCCTTATGACATATCAATTATATTTAATATGAAAAACTTTAAACCTTTAAGACATTTTGGAGCACTTTCTCTTGGCAGATGTTAATGAAGTAAGGAATATATAGCCTCTGAAAGCCAGTGATTGAAAGAGAACAAGAAAGAACAGCAGGCTTGAATTTCATGGGAATAAGCTATTTTAGGGTTTACACAAATTTCTGCACATTAAAATGTGAACTTCTGTTGGGACCAACAGGCGTCTCCTTCCATGTAAGTAAATGGAAAGAGGATCATCTCCAATAACCAGAGCAACCTAATGGTTGCCAGTAGTTCTCCTTACAGGCACTAGAGGGCACTAGAAGACATATAGACCACAGGAACAAGCCCCTCTACACTTCAACTTTATGATAGATTCTCCCATAATGAACACCTGTAGAACCTGGGGTAACTTTCTCAACATGCACTTGAAACAAATGCTGGTAAGAACTCTTATGGGCACTCGCCTAGAATTAATGCACATTGCCTCATTAAAGCTTTGGTGAGAAATTGAAGTCAGGAAGTAGGGACAAGGGAATAAAAATCACCTAGACACATTGTCTTTGGTAGTCAAAAATGGCTCTACCCAAAAGATATCCCCTATTTTAATGACTTTTTATCCTTCCTGCCATCACCTTACAGCGATCTTCTCCACAGTGACTTGTAAGAATCCTGCCTGATGCCCTAAGGAAGGGGGGGTTCATGAAGCAAGTTACTTCATATGACAAAGAGGCAATATAACAATGAGTTTACAACAGAGGATTTTGTATTTCGGAGCTTTTCCCATAGTGATGGATGCTTCACTGATTTTATCTCATCATCAACCTTGGAAGCTATTAGCAAAGGAGATTGCCATTTACCATCTGTGATGGCCTAACAATAACTTAATATTGTTTTGAAAGTTTCATCCAAATCAATTTAATTCACCAAACATTAATTAATCTCACGAATTCTTGACACCATGCTAGGGACTAGGGTCTACTAAGATGACCATTATAGCTTCTACAGCTGAAAATCGTATACAGTGAGATAAGTATATTTAAAATTATAATGCAGGGTAGAATGTGAAACAAGAAACCATGAATAAAGTACTTGATTCACTTACTTACTTAATAAGTGATGTAGCACCTATAATACACCAGAAAATATGTGTCTGTGTGCTACATAGAGACTGGCTAACAAAACAGATTCCAGCTCTATTCTGCCTTCATGGAGTTGTCTATCAATTTGAACAATACAACAGAATTCTCTGATAAAGATTCCTGTGGCATACAAGGTAATTCCAAAAATCTATTTGCATTGGGTGAGAACAAAAAATATTTTCTTACAAACTGACTTTTAAGGAGTAACACATTTATTTATTTTTTAAAAATTTATTTATGCAGACAGAACTGGGATGTAGGCCTGAGGTGCAGGGGTGAGAGTATTCACTAGAGACAGTGAGGAGCTGAACAGGCAGATCCACTGAGATACACTGTTGAGGGGAGTAGCTGGCAAGACAGGAGAAATATGCTTGCCATGTGGGTCAGCTCCCCGGCCAGGGATTAAACTCATGCTGTAGTGGCTGCCAAGAGCTTTATAATTCTGGGACTTAATCCCCTGCACCACAAGGGAGGCTCAAGAAGCTACGCATTTAGGGATACTAAACAGTGAAGTGTAGACAACATGGTCTCTTGAGAGGAGATGCAGGGATGATGTTAAAAAGCCATAATACTGGGCAAACCCTAGGTTAAAAAGAGAGAGAGAAGGGAAGGCCGCTAATATAACTAACAAGGAAGTGAAAGGATAGCATGAAGTTTTTGAAGAAAAAGCTAAATTAGAGTCACCAAACAGAAAGAACAGATGTGAGAGGCACAAAAACATGGTGGACAAGTGTGAGAAATCCTACAAGACAAAAGTGGAAATGAATGGGAACTTTTTCCCCCAACTATGTTTATTGAGGTAATGTTACTTTGAAGTCCCGAGCTGTTTCCGAGGAGGTTCAAACCTCCTCGAATGTATGTTTTCAGATCATGCCCCCTACCAAAGCCCTGGTAACTCTCTACCGTCCACCATGCTCCTTGGGCTCCTCCCTGCCCTGCCCCCACCTGCAAGAATGGGGACTTTTCAATGAGCACAAAAATGATGATAGCTACAACAGCAAAAGAGCTGTTGTTTTTGCTTAATTATTATTCCTGAGTAAGAGAACTTTATAAATAATATAAAAAAGAAAAATATACAGATATAAGGTAAAATGTTTTCCTGAAATAAGAGAACAATCATTCTGGGCACCCCACACACATCCCTATCTCTTAAAAATTATAATTGTACAATCAACGCAAACATTCTGGTTAAGTGACTTAATTTTAACAATAAGGAAAATGTTTAAAGAACAAGAAGGGATGACATGCCTGAATTTTGACTTCTAGTACGTTCTGTGTGAAGACAGTGGACGCTTCAAAAGTTGTAAAAGTAAGAGAAAGAATACCTTTCCCTTCTATGTCCATTTATTGGAATTGCTTATTCTGGAGCATATAGAAATCAGCAGTTTCATAGAAAATTTATTTGGTGAGAATATGCAGCCAAAGAACAGATATATTAAGATTAAAGTTTTGAGGTAGGAAAACTATAGTAAAAAGACTTTCTTTCAACCCTGACTCCTTAGTAGTAGCTCAGAGATCAATCAACTGTGAAAAGCACTTTAACAGAGCAGGATGTAAATATAAGATTCAGAGATGCAAAGGTGATGATTCCACCATCCAGAATGGCCACTTAATGCTTCTTTATTATTAAGGGCTCAAGCCAGCCCATCTGAACTAGAAATCTGTAGTTGAAATCCACAATGGGTGGCTCCTTAGTGGCACGAGGGGATGAGTCTCAGCACTATCAAGCTATCACCAGCTACTACAGCGCAAGTTCAATCCCCAGCCAGGGAGCTGACCCACAGGGTGCAGCAGACCTCTCCTGTCATGCCCGCAGCTCTCCTCAGCAGTGTATTTCAGTAGACATGCCTGTTCTGTTCTCCACTCTGTCTCTGAGGAATCCTCTCATCCCACCCCCCACACCTCTGACCTGTACTCCAGCTCTTATAGGCATAAATAAATTAATCTTAAAAATAGAACAATTGAGATAGGAAAAAAAAGTACAAAATGATGTAAAAATAAACTGTTATAAAAAATTGAGAAAAAAAAGTGAAACACACACACACAATAGAATAAAATTCAAAATGACCCCAACATGCATGCATTTTGTTACATTTGCCCAAAATCTAGAGGGATTGTTCAGTCATTAACTTGTTTTGAAGGTACATTTACCTAAAGCTCATTAATTCCTTTTGTTCCACCTCAGCAATCTCTTTCCTTTAATGTACTTGAAGTTACATTTAATAGATAAATTTAAAAAGAAGGAAAGGGAAGGTGTCAGACACCAGTCACCAGGAGGAATTTCCTTAGCTCTGCAGACAGACCCAACTGAGGGTTCATTTTGACCTTCGGGTCTTAATGTTACTTGGCATTAGCTGATGTCAGATATTTAATAGCATTGACTAAATAGCCTGAGAACTGCAAAAATATATTGCTTTCCAAGGTAAAACAAATTGGAGCACTAAATCCTTCGAGTTTAAAAAAATCCACATTTAAAGGAAATAAAATAAAGCCAAAGAAAAAATGGGATGACAGAGATATCTATTAGCACAAACATCCCATTAAGACCAATAAACCACTATTTACTCCTGAGACATTGGGCCTTTTCAAAACTGCATAATGAGGCATGAGGACAACCCCCATTGTCACACTCCTGTCAAAATATGACAGTTGCCTGTATCGGCTCTACTCCCTGTGCACTGGCTCTCAGAGAGTGAATACTTGGACGTGACAGAATCAACTTCCTGCCCTAGAACTAGAAGTCTGTGGGGACTGAACCAGTCAAGAGGAAGAACCATCACTCTAGAAGAAGCGAGAATATTAATGTAAATCAGTCACAAAGCAGAACTCCCTTACTGAAAGAAGAAGATTCCAATTACCTCCCCTAGTTAGTCACCCTTCCGAACCCCGACAAATGAATTAATTTGTAGGTCCACTCGCGTTAAATTAAAATCCATCTATCTTCTCTTGGGATTTTCTCCTCCTATAGAAATAGCACTTTCTCTTTCCAGGCTGTCCTCATCAGCTTTCAGCAGAAATCTGGATTCTAAAATAAGTAATCCTTTAAAACATCAATTCCACATCTCGCACAAATAAGAAAAAAAAAATTTAATGCATTTCTTGTAAAAAAAATTCTTCTCAGGGCAATTTTCAAAATACTCGAATTATATTTGTGTCAATATATGGCATTTCATATTTTTCAAAACACCCACTTGATCAGCACACTATGTGAGATATATTTTTTTTTTTCAGAAAATAAATTTAAAACCCAAACCAAACAAAAACCAACTAAGTCCACGAAAGGTCAAGTTGCAGTGAGAGTAGAAATGGATTGGACTCCAAGGTTCTGATTCAAATTGTGAGCATGGGCCACTATGCGCAGCTGCAGCAATCAGGATCCTAAGAGAACATCAGCATTTCCTCCCCAGAACCAACTCAATACACCTTGTAAACTGACACTCGGACATTATGAGTATACTCAGAAGAACTTGTTCATTCTTATACACCATGCACATTTATGGCATCATTACATATATGCCATTAATGAAATTAGGGAACTAAAGAATCAGGGATCTAGCTGAAAAAGGAGAGAAATGAATGAATAATTGCGAAACACACACACCTACAGACAACCTCTATGCATCCCTCCACATATATGTATATAGAATGAACCATGCTCTTAAATATCCATTGTTATTCCTTATCCCTGAACTATTGGTCTACAATTGGTCATTAAAAAACCTATATGCTCCCTAGAGAAAAGGTTCATCATAAAATCAGTGTATGTCTCAAACTCTGAGTAATACTGGGAGAATGTTCTTCACAGATAGTGAAAAATCTTAGATATTAAAAAATTAGCATTCCAGTTGTATTCAATTCCAAAATATTAAAATCCCTTTCAGGTAGTAAAGTGTGTGACAAAGATAAGGTTTTTAATATTATAGTAATATAAAAAATTAATGTTGTTTTGACCATCTGATAGTTTTGAGATATTACTGCTTAATCTTCACCCTCCTCTTCTTGATTAAACTGATGATAAGTAATGAACTTTCATGCTTGAAAGTTCTATCATTATCAAATGTAAATATATTTATTTTTGTCAAATCTACTGCTCTGATCAGTACTGAATGTAACATCATCCTTCTGAAGTTAACAATGTAAATTGACACACACCCCCCAACCGAGAATGTGGACAAAAACTTTGGAAAAGCTGTCTGAATTAAGAACAATGACCCATGTCTAGCAGAACAATTCTTTCTCTGTTCTATTTCACCATTTTAACTTTATATTCCTAAAAAGAAGGAAGTGAAGTATCCGTTTGCAATAAATATCCCATTTTTCATTCTCAGCACACTTTCGAATCAACAAAATAGGGAGGTAAACTATAATATATTTCTGGCTATCCCCTCACTGCACCATCATCCAAGATACAAGATATATAATCGTTGGAATATTCACATTGGCAAGCAGACAATGCCTAGGTGGTTCAAAACAGTGGATTTATGAAGATTATTTGTAATCGGCTAGGCAATATATTACATGACTTTAGCAAAACACATTGTTACACTGTAGAGGCAAAGCACCTAGAAAAATAGAGATGCACTAGTGATTTAGAACATCCTATAATAATCCACTCAGAAACAATAAACATGTGATCACACGAGACAGAGTCAATGGCAGTAGGGAGAGAAGAGTATGAGCAGAGGTCAAAAGCGTTGACCCAGAGTTGGGTCTTGCTTATTTTGTAGCAGGAGTAGAAGTGGGCATTTGGGATGAGGAAGCTGATCCAAGAAATGATCCTCCTTTATTTCAAGAAAATCTTCCAAATCAAAGAGTCATAAAAGAAAATGCAGACCAAATAGGAAGTCTGAACTCTAAGTAGACATTGGTATATAACTCATATAGCGTTTCTCAACAACGATGGCAAGATTTTGGTCCTGAGAGTGGATGTGAGAAAAGTAATAACCCATCGTTTTCCGGACTCTTGGCTAAAATCAAGTGGAGAAAGACCTACCTTGTCAAAGTAAGATATCACGATATAACCAATAATAGCTCGTCTTGACTTGATTTGGAATCAATGTATGCCCCTGTGTGGGTCATGGTCATATGTGAGCCTATTAATTCTATTAAAAGAACAAATGGGATTCATATTCTATTTTAAAGGAGATGGAACATAAATGTAAATAGGGCATCTCACATTTATTATCACAACTGGAAGGGTAACTAATTCACTTCTTACACAGTATCAGAAATATTGTTCTCAAGTGAGAAATACCATGTTTCCTCAGACATCAATTTGAATACTTATAAAGCATTAAAAAACCTATGTGCCACAGAATCTAAGCTTGCATTTGTCAGAAACAGAAAGAAATAATTCACAAACTTATCTAACTTTGAGACACACTTTATAAATGCAATAGAATTCTATGGGTTACCATGGTATATTTTTGGTGAATTCAGTAAAGACATAATTGATTTTCAATTGACAGTGCAAAATGGTTATCTCTATCATCATCAGGTTAAATATAACTCACTGTCCAATTTGTGATAACGTTGTGTATTAGACGCTACGCATAAAAATGAAAATGTATTTGATTATACAAGTAAGTGAAAAATAAGAGAATCCAAATACTTTACATGCTTTTGTTTGGTAGCTAAATAATCCAAGCTAGCCAGATGTAAAGTTAAGCTCAGTCAACCGATATAATCAGTGCCTTGCTAAGCTGTATCCTCTTCCCACTTATTTGTGAAGTCAGTCAAATCTCCTGTCTATTTTTTCCCCTTGCTTGTGTGTGTACTTTATGAAATTGTGACTATTAGGTTGGCTGCATTGAGAGCTGTTATCTATAGCGCATTGCTTTTTGATTCAGCCTCAAGCTTTCTTGCTGTACAGTGAGAGGTATCTTGATATTTCAGTTAGAGAATACTAGAAAATGTTATCAAGTGTTCAGAAACAATGTAAAACAACTTATTTTGAGACAAAACAATCACTGAATTTATCTTGCACGGAATCATCGACTCATCACTCATAGCTCATTGTCAAACTTGATCCAGGTTCTGAGTGACTGTTTTCAAATGATAGTTTCTATAAACTGGGTAGTGATTCCTCAAGTCAATTGTGAGAGTCTCCTTAGAAAGTGCATTCCAGGCATTTCAGTTAGTTTTACGGCCTTAAACTCCCTTTACTTCAAAACTTCTTGATTTTGTCATTTAAAAAATGTCATAGAAAAGGAAAGGCTATTGATACACATGAACTCATCTTCCCTTCTCATGTCTTTCTGGAAGGTGAAACAACAAGAGGAGATTTAGAAAATTTAGCTCACAAAATATTAATATTCTGGGACACTGAGATTTTAAGCTCCCTTTCCTTTACCTAAAAGTCATGTTTGCATTCCTAGTGAGGTGTTTCTTCTAATCTCATATTTAAAAAAAAAATCTATCATTTACTTCTATTAAATGATGAGTTAGAGTAAGCAGCTGGACAAGGAGGAGCCCATTTCTCTCAAAAGCATAGCATTATTTACCCTCAAGGCTGAAAAAAGACATTGACTCGTGAAGTCCAGCATTACGTCTCTATTCTTCAGGTCCGCCTGCATATCGGCTTCATTTTCACAGAAAGCAGGTCTGCTTTTATTTTTTTTAAATAGATTTGTTTATTTATGCTTATAGAACTGGAGTACAGGCCAGAGGTGAGAGGATTCACCAAAGACAGAATGGGGAGTAGAACAGGCAGATGTATTGAAATACACTGCTGAGAGGAACACCCGGCAGGTCAGGAGAGGTCTGCCATACCATGTGGGTCAGCTCCCTCGTGGGGTATTGAACTCATGCTGCAGTGGCTTCAGAGGGCTTCATAATGTGGTTCTTTAACCCATTGCACTACCACCATTATCCCTGAAATTACATGGAACTCTGGACCATCACTATAATACTATCAATTTTTTTTTTAATTTGGTTATTTTATCCCATACTATTTGCTTGTTTTGCATTTTTTTTTCAGTAACTTCATGGGCCAAATCTTGATTCAAATCATAACTAAAAAAACCCCTTCAGCATGAGATAGATATATTCATGTATACTCTTCAAGTTCCGTGTTTTAATTGTTCAATGACTTGCCTAAACACATTTTTCTCCATTTTGTCCATAACATATTGAAAGATCATATCATATTCCTTTCTATAATCTAAATACTGCCAGCTAAATTTCTTTGATTTGTGGGCCTCATACTTCTGACAAAAAAAAAAAAAAAGAATTTGATTTCCGTGATTTTTCCCCCCTCAGGCAAACTGTGCTATGTCTTTGAAATAAATATTTCATCTTAAGAGATCACAGGCCATGCCTTTAATAATCAATTTTAGAACCTTTACTGAAAACCAGCACACAGTAAGTGCTTCATTTCTTAAAATCCACATTGTTTTATTGGAAAGACATAGTGATTTGCCCTTCAACAGTCTCCTGATAGCTCTATTATTCACTGGAATTTCTCCACCATCCTGGAAGCTCTGCTGTACCCTAAATCTTGTTGTACCCTAGAATTTAACTCAGTTAAGCTAAGACAAGCTAAGACAAGATTAGTGCATGCCGGGTGTGGAGCAGAGTACAGGTAACGATTTAGAGACGGACGCCATCTTGGACTTCAGCTCCAGTTGCGTCCTAAGAAATGATGTTTCCTTTTCACTTTCAACACAGGGGAAGGGTGGGGAAAGGTGGTGAGAGGGAGGAACAACAGTGTTAATCACTCATTTACTAATTCATGTAGTGAACATTTCTTGAGCCTTTCCCATATTCCAAACCATTCCAGGCATTGGGAAAACAAGGTCATCTCAGATCAAGTTCCTTGAACTACAGGAACTCTCTTTGTAAGGGAAAGAGAGACCAGGAAACATATGAGGTGTGCATAGAGGCCCTCCCTGGTGGCGCAGCAGGTTAAAGCACAGCACTAAGAAGCTGTAAACCACTTCCGATGAGTTCGATTCCCACCTACCCCGGAGGTGACCATATGGTGTGGCAGACCTCTCGATCTGCCTGTTCTTTTCCCCACTCTGTCTCTGGTGAAGTCTTTCGCCACCCCTGAGTCTCTGGCCTGTACCCCAGTTCTGTATGCACAAATAAATAAATCTTTTGAAAAAAAAAGATGTGCATAGAAGGGATATTCCAATCAGAAGAGATTAAATTTGAAGTTCCAGGTTAGCTATCCAGAAAATTGGAGAAAGCATTGCATGCAGAAAAACATGTGGAAAGAGAATGAAATTGTATTTCAGTTTGTTTGAAGATTTCACGTTGGGAGATAGGTTTACAACCACGGGCTTCACTTGTCGAATTGGTTAGGAGCTAAACAGGCCCCAGACCACGAAGAACCTCATGTCTACCCTGTATGTTTTGATTTTAAATAATGGGGAGTTTTCAAAATATAAATGTCTGAACTCCTTGAAACAAAATCTTAATAGCAAGTCTTCTTTCTCCTAGCCTCTATACTCTTCCTCCCCAGGTAACTTAAAACAAAATAATAATAATAACAAGCCTCATGTCTTCTGTATTACACATAAAATTGCTGCCTTTTTAACAAAAGTTTGATTGACATATGGCTAGAGGTTTAACATAACATTTGATTACTTTTTTTATGAGATTTGTGAGTTCTCTAGTATCTATGTAAAAATGTCTGTATAGATAGGGAGACATATATGTATTCTTCAGCTATTTATTATCAAATGCTTATCAAATTTTCTTGTTTATAAACATGACTCATATGCAACCAAGGAAAAGCAAGAGCAGATCTTAAAATCAATATGAATCAAGCAAAGGCTTTGTTATTTAATATGTACCTTACTATAATTGTACAATAATTCCACTGTACATTTTATAATTGTATTTTTGCATAATTGTAACTTGTACAATTTACAATTGTATAATTGTTCCACTGTGCATCGGGGTACTTCTTAAAGGAGATTAAATTGGTCAGGGGGAGGGGAAAAGAAACCACCCTGCATTGAAAAAAACCTAAAATTAACATTTGCAAATAAACCAGGGGATATGTGTCTCTCTCCACATGTCAGAATCATTCCAAAAGATTGATCATCTTCTCGCTTTTATATTGCTATCCTTTTCCTTCTTGGCCTCAAAAGAATGTTATTTCTTCTGACTGGTTCTTTCATTGTATTAAAAATGAAGAAGTAATACAATTTTGTCTTAAATTTTCCAGTGCTTCAGTTCCATTTCCTGCTGGTTGATTTCTGTACTCTACTTTTATTTCCAAGAAATTAGACTCTCTCCTCTACAATGGATACATGTTGACTGCCTTCAATGAAAGCCAGAGTTACAGAGCAGTGGGCAGCAGCCTGCCAGGCAGCAAAGGGAGCGACACGCTAACGCTTTCAGTGGGAACAGACTCTTCACCACCTTCATTCAGCCAAGTGCGCCTGCTGCCGTGAAACAGGGCAGGAACAAATGTTGGTGTGGTTGGGGAAAACAATTGTGCACTTGTGGGACAGGTTATTGAGTCAGAATTATCAACCCAACATGACCCAAATCACCAGATAACTGCTAGCTGTGGATTGAGCTGTTGAGAAATGATGACAGGACAAGAACTTAAAATGTATAAAGCCGGTCCTCCCTGGTGGCGCAGCGGGTTAGAGCACAGCACAAAGAAGCTTAAGCCGCTTCCGCATGAGTTTGATTCCCGCCTGCCCCCGAGGAGATCCACATGGCGTGGCAGACCTCTCCTGACCCGCCCGCTGCTTCCCTCAGCAGTGTACTTCGTCGCTCTGCCTGTTCTGCTCCCTGCTCTGTCTCTGGTGAATCCTCTCACCCTCTGCATCTCTGGCCTGTACCCCTGTTCTGTGCGAATAAATAAATAAATCTTTAAAAAAAAATGTATAAAGCCACAGGATATAAGCATTCTTCCACCTCAAGTCATCTCTAAATATCACTCATTGAAGAGCTAACCACTTATTACTGGGGAATCTCCCTGTGTTTGGGATACAGAACCATAAGCATTTATTAAACATAAATGTTATTTCCCAGACTCTGAGAGATGCTGTAGCCCAGATTTCCTCCCGGCATTGGCTGTTTTTGGCCCCTATGTATTCTCACTGATGGAACAGTTGTTTGAAGAGGATAATTCAGAGGGTCTAGCGAAAGCTTGAAAGATAATTGTGTTCCCCAAAAGCTTTTTTTTAAAAGTTATTTAGTTATTCAAACAGAACTGGGGTACAGGCCAGAGATGGGGAGGGTGACAGTATTCACCAGAGAAAGAGTTGGGGGCAGAACAGGCAAATTGAGGAAGTACACTGCTGAGGGGAGCAGCGGGCGGGTCAGGAGAGGTCTGCCATGCCATGTGGATCTCCTCCAAGGCAGGCGGAATGGAACTCATGCAGAAGTGGCTTAAGCTTCTTTGTGCTGTGCTTTTAACCTGCTGCGCCACCAGGGAGGGCCCAATGTTATTTATTTCAAGGGTGATACTCATTAAAATTTCCTTACACTATATGTTCTTACTATTAAAGATTCTCATGT
>NW_004567104.1:70199139-70230541 GCF_000260355.1 Condylura cristata | reverse complement strand
GCTGCGCCACCACGGAGGGTCCCCCAAAAGCTTTTGATGAATAAAATGTTTGGGTTTGATGGGCCATTTCAGAGTAGTATGGAAACACATGAAAGTAAAGAGAAAAGACTAAAGTTTGTGAAGAAATAGCACCTGGCATATCATGAATTTTATCCCACAGCCAGTCCTCTTGGGGCCACATTTCTGAAAAGACTTCCAGGATTTCCCTCCTCTCCCACTTGCCCTGCCCTGGTGCATAGCAGCCAGTAAAGGTGCTAAGTGAGCAGATGATGGGGAGGCACCTAGCCTATGCTCTAGGTTAGGGGTGGTTAGTTCCCACACCCTTTCAGGAAAGTGCTTTGGTGGCTTAATGATACACAAAATGCATCAATAATAAACTGAACTAAAAGTAAGACAAAGGAAGAATGGGAAATCATACTGCCTTAAGTGAGGGTGAAGAGAAGCCTCACTAGAACATTCCAAAATGCAGGACATGTTATCTGGAACATATAATAGGATGTAGAAAAATGATGTCCACTATAAGACTGAGTCTCACTCTTAAAGAAACCAAAACTATAACCAAGGTCAGAAAAGCATAAATTCAGACAAGTGCTAAGAACAATACAACTACAAAAATCAAAAGAACTCTGGCCACTTGTTAAATACTAACTAGCGCCAGGAACACACTAAGTGGTTTACAAACATTATCATCTCATTGACTATACACAAGAACACTGAAGCAGAGTTTCTATTCCTATTTTATTTACCAGGAACCAGAGAGGTAGAAAAATGATGAGAATAGAGCCCTATGATGATCCAAACCCACATATGTCACAGTACGTGTTCTTAACCACTCTATAAATTCCAGTAGAAGTAAACACAGGTGTTAACCAAGGAGTGGAGAAGAGTTTGGAGGTGAAAAGAGCATGCCCTCAATTCCTCCAACTGTTCTTTTCATAGGACATCAGTGGTAGATTGTGCTACATGAGAGGGACCACTTCAGTGATCTCAGATACCACTATCATTAGTACTTTTTTAGGATATGGTCACTTCTGATAGCTTCCAAAAATAGAGATTAATGTAATTGTCCAATACAGTGTAGCAAAAATGATCAAATTATAGCTCTGAAAATGCTAAAACTACAAAACGATTTGGTCCTCAAAATGCATAACACAATCTGATTTTCCTAGGGCTTCCCCATTCCATTGATTTATTTATTTGATAAACAAATATTAAGAATCAACTATGTGACTTATCTATAGTAGTAACAGAGGGGGGGACTTATATTAGTATATAGATGCCAATTTTATAAAAAATTAATTTGGTATAGAACTTTGTATGTATGTATATAAAATTAGGGTTGGATAAATGCCAGAGAGAAGTTTATGGGTCTTTGAGAGTGAAAGGTGGAGATTCTCCAGGAACATGGAAGTTAAGGAAAGGATTTCCAGAGAAAGTCATGCTTGACATGATCTCTGAAACGTGACTGGTTGGGACTTATCTGGTTGAAGGAGAGCAAGAAGGTAGAAAGATCATTTGTGCGAGGGTCAGAGTGTGTGCAAGGACATTTTGGTAGGTGGGTGCATGAATCATTCAGGAGAAAGAGAGAAAGCGGGGGGGGGCTGAAGGTTTTGGGAGGTTGGGGGAAGAGCTATGGAAGGAGAGAAGCCAGAGCAGACAGCACCAGGGTAGCTGATGGATACCCTGTGATTTGCTGCCTTTATCTCATTCCTCATTTTCATAGGTTACGGCCAAACTCTTGACTGTAGCAAATGCCATGTGTTTCAGTGAAATTTATAACCAATATTTGATATATACTTTGTGGTAAGCTGTGGTAGTAAAATATTATAGTACTCACTTTAGAAGAGCAAATTCTCACCAGAATCATTAATATATTTGAAAAAATGACCCACATAGACCTGTGGGAGTTTGCTTTTCTGCCTGGATTAGAATATACCTCTTCCTACCAAAAACATATGCTGGTGTTTGTTATTTAACATTCAGTTAATATTAATTGCACCTGCATTGAATTATTTTATCACCTTGCATTTGATATCTTCATTGTTTTGGGGATTTCTATGAGCATTGTTCTTACTACATGATGGTAAAAATAATTATTTCTATCAGCATTTACACATGTAACATTTTGTGAAATGACATTATTTCTTCAGCATAAAGTTTTCTGAATTTTCTTTTATTCAGTCGATGTATATTAACTTTGCAATTACTACATGAAAGTTTATAGCACTTTCTAGAACTCTATAAAAAATAAATCATAAGAAAAGAGACTCAATGTGTTCCAGGTTCCATTCAGGGAGATTCTGCTTCATGGAACAAGCCCCAAATCCATCTGATTGGCCTTTCTAGTCCCAATGCCTTGCATTTTTATTTCTCACATTTATTTCTGTAAACAGAACAGAAAATAAAAGGGAAAATGTGTCTTCATTTTCTTTAAATTCAGGTTCATTTCTGCTTTGCTTTGTAGAACTGTGTGTGTGTGTGTGTGTGTGTGCGTGGTATCTAATACAACAGTCAAGATTTATTTCCCATGGGAAAGAGTCAACAAGCCACACACACATACACACACACTATGATAATTAATTCAGAACAGTGTTCTTAATTCATATATTGCCATGGTTGGAATGATTCTATGTGTAGATTTTCCAAGCCAATGCTTTGCAATCACTGCCAGCAAAATGCCCTATTTTGGGAATATGCAGTGTATGATTTCACAAATGGGTTCATATTTCCCAGGAGTTTTGAAAATAGGTGTTTCTATTCTGGAATTACCTCTTAAATAATGAATATTTTGACAAAAAGCAACACTTTCTTTCATCTAGCACTTCTCTTGCTTACTTGGATACTGGAGAACCAATTACCAGTGTGGTTATCCTAAGTGTATTCTTACATGTTTTTCTTCTCTGTAAAAATGTTTCCCATCTTTCTGATTATAAATGTTACAGGGTATGGTGTGTGAATCAATCCTATCCGTGCCGACACAGCAGAATGAAAGGTATAATGATGTAGGAGTGAAGTGTCAATGAATAATTCATATCTGACAGCATGCGGTATTGAGTTCTATCAGGGAACATTCCATAACAGAGAGGTCTTCAAAGGCTTCTTAAATTCATCTGCATCAGCTCATTGTGTTTCTGCTTGGGTGGTAGAATCGATCATTTAGAATGAATGAAATGACATTCAGTGGCACTACTTGCTAATACAGATAGAAAAATACTTAGGTATTTGTCACCATCAAATATTCATTCAACAAGTGTTGACTGAGTTCTAACTTGGTTCCTGCAGGGTGTTCAATGATGGGGGTTCATAAAAAAGGAAATAAGGTAATAACACAGTGTCTGACTTCATAAAACTCACTACCATTGGTAGAATATATATACACATATACATATTCACATCTCACTACATTCCATGCTATAAAGAAGCCCCACGTTGGCCAAGATACATAGTTTATGCTTCAAAAAGATTTGAGCAAAATAATAGATGGAGAATATACCATCACTTAATGGTCCACAAAGAAGTGCTTGTTGAAATGTGAATAGAATGAACAGACATATCCTGTAAGTTCTCAGTTTCTTTCATCTTGTGTTGTGATGCAATGTGTGTCATTATTTTTGCTTGAAAACAACTTTCTTTACAATAAACCACAGACACAGAATTTAACTTAGCTCCCCTCCCCCCCCCCCGTTTCTTATGTTAAGCCACATTGGAAATGAATTCAAATCAGGCTTTAAAAAGGGAATTAGTCAAATTCATGGTGATGGCTCTCTGGAACTTTGGAAACCAGACTTCTAATTAGGTTTAAATATGGCTCTATCGTGCAACCTAAAACAAGTGTTTAACATCACTAGACCCATTTTGTCATCTGTAAATGGGTCTAATAAAAACCTATATCACTAGGTGGTATAAGAACTAAAGAAATTATAGACTTTTTATAATTCCCGTTTTTCATAGTAAATAACAGGGGTTCCAGGAAAGTATAAATTTATTTATAATTTTAAATTAAATTTACCAATATTTAATCCACATACAGGACAGGTTCAACTATACCAAATCACTTGCTATGGCTTTCAGATATTAATGACTTTGGGCTAGAGGCAGCTGTTATGTTCATGACTTCTGATGAACCATACCTCCTGTGTAGTGATCTTATGTTTTCTTTTTTTACATCATTCTTCATTTTCTGCATTTTTTCATCTCAGTTATAATCCCCACGGGCTTCCCACCACCAATTTACCCGTGTGCCATCACGACAGTCCAGTGAGCTCTTCCCAGCCCAGTTCTGATCCCATTCTCCCTTCTACCCCCATGAAATGTCTCTGGTTTATAGTTGTTCATTATTTTCATTTTTACTCCTGTGTAGTGAATTTAAACAGGTTCTTCAATTCACTTTATCCAATAAAAGGTGTCAGAAAAGACACCATAGCAACTCCAGAGCTAAGCTTAGAGAAATCCTGGCAATTCTGCTTTTGCTCTTTTGGAATCCCCAAGTCACCATGTAACAATTCCCACTATCTTGTCAGAGACATAATGCAAAAAGAAAGATGACCTAGAACTATACCATGGAAGGAAGCTCTATCATAAAACTGTCCCAGGTGATTCAAGTCTATAGATGACCTAATGACTAACCACAGTCACACAAGTAACCATTGGCAAACCCAGCAGAACCATCCCCCTGAGCCCAGCCCAAACCGAGCAAATAAAATAGATTTGGTTTTCAGATTTTAAAGCCTGGGAATGTTCATTTGAATAACAGTAGATAACTGAAAGGGACTATTTCTTTCCTTTCATTTGCTTCTACCACTTCAAACATTTTTTGGGTTCTTTCCATATATCCCTCTTTCACTGATCAAAAACCTTGTAAACACCTGAAAAATCACTTACATCATTTATGTTGCATGCTAATTAAAAGATAACAAGATTCAGGCCAGAGTTCAACTCAATTGACTGCCATAAATTAATGTTTTATCTGATACAAGTTTATGAGATTTTCCCTGTAAGAGTCACTTCATGAACACTAAGTCACCTAAAACTTTCATACTTTTGCTACTTACTTAAACTCATTGTTCACTTATCATGATTAAGGCATTATAAAAGGTTATGCTATATATTTTATTCATTAAAAACCTCCACCTTCCACTAATATCTATTTCTTTTTTTTAATAATCTTTGAAGTTGCAGAAAATAATTTCCTCCTAGAGATTGAGTCTAAATACAATCTGTAGTGTTTTTAGAATTAAAATAGCAACTTTGACACTGACTATATAAGAATTTTGAGTGTTGAATTTTAGTATAGCTCTTCATCTTGATTTTCATGGCTCTTCTTTATTAAGTTAGGCTTTTCTTATTATACTTGAGCAATTAAATAACCTTAAAGAATAGTCATATTTTTTTATTACAGAAGAATTTGAACATTTCAAAGATTTTTCTAAGGGTTAATTCTTTGATTCCATGATTTATCTGAATCACCTTAGTACAACCACATAGTCTTAGCAAGGGCTATTTAATCTTCCATTAAAGTAGAAGCATAAGTTTCCATGAGAATATCTATAATTTCAAATCTGCTGGTACCACTAGATTTCAGAAATTATTGCTTAGTTTTATAATATAAGCAGATCATTCTTTCATTGATAATTTAAAGATAACATCTGTTGGGATTTAACAGGTAATAATTATTAAAATCTCTCTTCCATATATAATATTAATCAGGATTCCTCAGAGGGAGAAAATAGATAAATATTTATAATACAGTAATATTAATATATATAATAATATGCATTGCATAAGTTGTATATTATAATTACATAACTATAATATAAATATACATTATGATAAGATGTAAAGCTATAGATATATGATATAGATGATGTATATAAGTCACTAGATCATATGTAAATCACTATATCATGTCTATAATCTGCTTTGTATATATTAATCACTTTATATTTCTTCTGATATAAAGATAAGTGATAAAACTTAAAAAACCAGTTCAGTAGTTATGTAATAAGTAGTAAGTTCAAAGTCTACAGAATCTAGCAGGCTGATGCTATAATTCAAGCACAAAGCTGTCAGGCTGGGAAAACGAGAGTTTTAGTTCACAAAATGAGGCTTTCAGTAGAATTCCTGTGTGGGGGAGGTCAATAGTTCCTTTGGTTAGACCTCCCATGGATTAGATTAAAGTCTACCAACATTATGGAGGACAATCCACCTTACTCAAAATAAAGCAATGTAAATGCTTGTCCTAACCATACACAGAAACATCAATGTAATGGTTGATCTCATATATGGGCATTGTGGCCCAGGCATGCTGGCACAAAAAGTTAGTACTCGTAATCACCTAGAGATCTGAGTTCATCAAGAGATAACCTCAGATAATAAAGAGGTAGAGGCTAGCTGGAGTGATATTTGAGTAGAAGTCATGACTTAGGCAAATGCCAAATGTTCTTTCTGCTGAAACCTCTCCACATCTGCACACAACTATCTCACTATACAGATCAAAGCATGAACAGAGCATGAGAAGCAAGTCTAATATATTTCATCCTTTTGTAAATGTTGTCTGATGCACACTCTTCCCTTGCAGATAAACAACTGTGATGGCAGATAGGAGGCTGCAAGTGACTTGTTGAAATTATCTAGGAGTGGAAATTCATATTAAGACCAGGCCTCCCTGGTGGCACAGGGTTTAAGTCTCAATGCTATCAAGCTATTACCAGCCACTGCAATGCAAGTTCTGTTGCTGGCCAGGGAGCTGACCCACACGGGGTAGCAGGCCTCTCCTGTCTTGCACGCTACTCCCCTCAGCAGTGTTTTTTAGTAGATTGGCCTGTTCTGCTCCCCACTCTGTCTCTGGGGAATCCTCTCACACCCCCATACCTTTGGCCGCTATCCCAGTTCTTATATGCATACATAAATAAAAATAAATCTTTAAAAATTAAATAAGCTCATGCCAGCTTGAGTGAGGAAGGAGAGAATCATTCCCAATATTAGTGCTCAAACAAGATGCTTGAGAACAATTGCAGTTTCAAAATCTATGCAGTCATGTTCCAGAATACAACTGCACGTGCACAACAGGCTTGAAAATGATATAGAGGGTACTATTGGAAATAATTTAGAAAATTCAAGGTTTTCTAAAGGTTTCTCTTTAGACCAACACTCATTTTCTCTAAAAATAATGTTGAGATTTTGGTCATTCTTATATTTTTTTCCTTTGTGATCTCTCAAAATAATTCACAGAAGGTTGAAAGTCCCAATAGTAAAAGAGTCTTTTACACTGGGTCTCCCTGGTGGCACAAGAGGTTAAGTCTCAGCACTATGTGCTGAGTGCTATCAGCAGCCACTGCAGCACGAGTTCAATCCCCGCCCAGGGGGGTGACTCACACGCTACAGGAGACCTTGCCTGCCTCACCTGCTGCTCCCCACAGCAGTGTACTTCAGTCAATCTGCCTGCTTTGCTCCCCACTCTGTCTCTGGCCAATCCTCTCACCCCAGTTCTTGATGCATAAATAGTAAATAAATCTTTCCTTATTAAGGATTTGGAAGGGGTATCCTATTTAAAAAAAAAAAAAAAAAAGGCTTAGCCTCGCCTCAGTGTGCAGGCTCCCAGGGAACAAACACCAGCAGTTGACTCATGGGGGTGAGAGTGCTGGACAGTGGTCATTGTCACTGTTGACAGGGTCTCCTACAGAACCTCGATCCCTAGCCTTGCTGGCTGGATATGAAAGCTTTAATTCTCCTCTTGGCTTTTATTTCAAGTACCATTGGCTGCTCCCTTCAAGTCTTTATTCTCAAAATTGCTGTCAGATTTTCTCCAGGGAGGAGGAAGGATGTGGACTTGACAGACGTTAGATTTTTGGCCTCCATTTAAGCCGAGAGAAGGTGTGCGCTATAACCCGCTAGCGTCCATGATGACAACCTATGCGTGTTCCAGAGTTGAATGTGACTTGATGGGAACAGCCTTAAGCAAACTGCTTTTAAACAAAACAAAGACTCTCTTACACACACACACACACACACACACACACACACACACACACACACACGTTGCAGTTCTAGAATGTGTCTTCCTGAATTTTCATTTGATTTCTTTTTTGAAGTAAACAAGCACCTGCCACAAATACCTAAACATCCTGGGAGTATTTTTCTGCCTTGTAGCTCCATCCACCAGGGCTTCTCAGCAGCCAGTCTTTATGCATCAGGTGCTATGTGAGAGCTTCAAGCTCATTCGAAATGGAAGGGGTATGTGGTGAGATGGGAAGAAGGGAGGCATTTTAAACTAATAAATAATCATCATCCATGTGGGCCTGGAAAATAGCTTTCTTGTTGAATAATATTTCAATACATAATCGGTTGAAATGAGACTGCCATTATTAATTTAAGTGTCACTTGCCATATCCATTCTATAAATATGTACATACATGAGAACTAAATGACTCTCCGGAGCTCCCTTTTCCTGCTGCAGTTACCTTTAGGAGAAACCCCACTTAGATGATATGGAGACCAGTGTGGGGGTGCACAGTGACTGTGGCCTGGCAGGGCATTAAGTCATGCCAGTTGGTGGCATCCCCCAGGTGCCAGGCTAGTGAACATGTGCTCTCAGACGCATGCCATACACATAGGTCAGTTTTCTGATGTACAGGTGAAGACCCAGCGTGAAGATGAGGTCTGATTCCTCCTAATGTGACCCACACTCGTGAGAAGCCCTGATACTAATCTTCCCAGCCACTGCATCTGAATTTCAATCAGGAGAAACAAACCTCTCTTGGAATCCTTGTGTATGCCAGTGGTATTATGCTGACCTTTGAATTACAAATAGATACTGAGAAGGAAATCCCAGGAGCAGGCGATACCCATTAAATAACAATTATGAAAAGCTGTTTGCCTTTTGGAATGGCTTTTCCCATAATGAGGACATAACCAAGTTGGGAGGCTGGGGAGTGGTGGGATTCATATTGAAGAGTCTCTAATTCTGAATTATTCATTTCTCAAATGGTAAGAAACCCTTCAGGCTGGGCCTGGGGAGCAAGTCGAGGAGGTCCGGGGGCCTGTGTTAGGCTGGGCTTTCCATAGAAAGGGCCATGGAGACTCTAGAGAATCACACAACAAATCTGGCTTCTCTGCTCCATAAGAACTTAAAGTGCTTGAATGTGACTCAATAGGGCTAGTGTCTGAGTCAATAAATAAACCCAGTCTTCTAAAAGTGTGGGTCCCGGAAAATGTTAACTGCTTCTCAATACTTACTCTACACTTTTGGGTCTAAGCACATAGTATCATGCATATTCTTTCTCATTTTTAGTTCAAAAAGTAAACAGCAGAAATATATATTCTTGAAGCCCTGGAGACTTGAGGTCCCATTTCTGGTGTCTCTTCCCTATGTCCCTATGTGACCTTGCCTCTGGGTGCATGGCCGAGTATGACAAGACCAGGATGAGTCTCCTCCTTTCTAGGAAGAGGGCTACCAGATCAGGTGATACTCTGGGAGGTCTGTCTCCACAAATCTAGTCAATGATAGGGAGAGGGGGGCCTTTAGGATTTTAGCATAAGGATGTATGTGGGGCTGTGTTTCATTTTATAAAATGTCTTTAGACTCTTAGGTTGAAAAGAATGAAATGACTGCAACTGGATCATGCTTCATCTTTAAAGCCAACCACCTTGTAGAGATTTTCTAATGGGTTCCATCGAAGTGCAATATAGCATGTTGCTACAATTCAGGTCTTTGGAGTTAGACAGCCCTGAATTGAATCAGAACATGACCCCTAATAAATGGTATAACAAATGATTCAATATGTTTGATTCTGTTTTTTGCCTGCTACATAGAAATAAAAATGCCTAACTTACAGGGTTCGGAAAAGGAGAAAATGAAAACATGCTTCATGATTACCCAGAAACACAGCAAGTTCTCTCTAAATGATCCCATATTCATTATTCAGATTCTACTGCAGCAGCAAACAAACCTTAAATTTCGGTGACTTGCAAAAACAAATACTGAATTTATTGTTCCCCTTGCATGATGGCTGCAAGTCTGCTGTGATTTTGCCAGGTTCTGCCTAGCTCAGTCCGGCTCCTGTGATTTCTTTGAATGAGCAGCCTTCTCTGGGGCTTGCTTCTGGCAGAGTGGAAGGCAGAAACTCCAGAGGGTGGCACAAACATGAGAAGACTCTTAATAGGCCCCTTCAGAACCAGTATATTGTCACTTCTATCTACTTCCATTGATCAAAAAAGACAACTTTCCAAACCCAAAGTCATCAAGACGGATTTTTTCTCTGCCTCTGGGGAGACTGTGTTACTGGGGAATAATGGTACTTTGTACACACAATCATTTACTGCTATTAGGTAATAACAATAACGCCATAACATTTTAATTTCTTTCCAATTTAGGTGATAATTAGTAGTTAAGAGACATTGTACTTTAGTGGTTTAATATCTATTATTTTCATGCTATAAAGATTGGCCAGTTGTCAGTATCTTTAATTGTGCTCATGGAAATGATAACCATAATCATTCAGCATTGCTTATGATAAAATGTTAAAGGACTTTTTTTTAAGACTTATTTATTTATGCTTATAGAACTGGGGTACAGGCTGAGGTGTGGTGGGTGAAAGGATTCACAGTAGACAGAGTGGGGAGCAGAACAAGCAGAATGACAAAGCACACCGCTGAGGGGAGTAGCAGGAAAGTCAGGAGAGGTCTGCCGCGCCACGTGGGTCAGCTCCGGGCGGGGGATCGAACTTGTGCTGCAGTGGCTTTGGCGTGCTTCATAATGGGGTGTTTTAACCCACTGTGCCACCAGGGAGAGCCCTGGAAAAGGACATGTTTTTTTAAAAAATAGATTGATTATACACGTCCTCTTTTTAGATAGGATTTAAGAGTGAAGAAAAGAAATTCATGGTTGACATTTCTTTAATCAGGGGAAATTTTTATTCTAGAGTAAAAAAAATGGCACTACAAGCAGAATTGAATCTGAGTAAAAGGCCTTTCATGGCTGCTAAGATTACCCCTCCCCCACACCCCCTCACCTGTCACCTCAACAGTCACAACTTGCTTAAATAACAGAACAACTTACTTGAATGGAGCATGTATCACATGATAGCCACTGTTATTTTGCAGGGCTTTTCCCACATAAAATACTCCAGGAAAGCACCACTCCACCTACTCCTATTTTACAGATGAGCAGGTTGAAGTTTTTGGAGATTAACTGATTTACCCAAAGTCACGCCGGCAGAAAGGGACTCAAGGAGAATTGAACCTGGGAGTCAACCCCAGAGCCTACCTCCCAGGACGCTGCACCACCTCCTGTGAAAATAGACACTGACGTCAGGCCCTTGTCAAGGGTAGGGTGTGTTTCCAGCAATGATGGCTTTAATCTTGAAACTGGGGTTGTAAGTGAACTTTACCATTACCTGAATCTCAGGCGTCCTGAGAGTGCAAGTAACCAGAATGATCTAGCACAGCCGGGTCAGTACTGGAAATCCGCTTTGAAACAAGGGTTTCGCTCAGACCCTAGCTCTGTTCTCTTTCATAAAACACCAGAAAGATTTATTAACCTCCTAATCCTCTTACTCATCCTACATCCCAGTTACATATCCCGCTAGTCAGAGATGGAAAACTAGCTCACGTGCAATGGTGCCTTAATTCTAGAGATAAATTTTTAGAACTTGCTACTGGTTTGGTTTTGTCTGACCTTTTGCTCTGTTTTTCTGTATTCCACGTTTGAGTGAAACCATGCACAAAGATTTTCAAGATGAGTTCCTGTGCAACTTATTCTCTGCCTTTGCCTCCCAACTTATTCCTCGGCCTGTCACCATAACAACCCAACTACCGCAATACACAGTAGGAATCCTTATCGAGAGAGGCAGAAGGGAGAAGCTTTTGATGTATCTCTTCAGGGGTCCTCTCTGACATCTTTATCTCCTCCTGGTGAACTCTGGGCGCCCTGTGATCTACGACACTGCCAATTAGACAGTAAACGGCGCAGCTGTCTCCGTGGCTCTGGGCTCCGGGGATCCCAGCAGGACGTCTCGGGCCATATGCGTGCTCAACACCCAGCAGCCCCAGACCAGGCCAGGCTGAGCATCGAGCTTACATAAAAATGATATGGAGTAAATAAGAAAAAAACAAGGACTACATCTGCCGGTCTCTCCTTGAGCACATAAAGGACCACCAGCAGCTACAAGCAAATGGGGGAAATAGAATGTTTCCAGATGCCTTTCTCCTTATTTAAGGAAATGAGGAAACCAGAAATCAGTTTGTTACCAGAGGGGAAAACAAAGAGAAACATAACACTTAGCAAGTGCCATCCGTGCTGAATCATTTTTATCCCTTAATCAGAGAACGAAAAGAAACTTTACCCCATTTTTGCTAACATCCCCTTTTGTATTATTACATGGGACTAAAGATCTTCCCCGGTGACAAAGGGCTGTGTAGCGACCATTTCCTTCTGCTGGTGGCTCCGTGTCTGGGGAAACACCTAAGTGCCTGGTGGGACTGCCAGTGTCTCCTGCAGTCCGCATATAGTCTCCAGGCTAAGCTGCAGCCTCGGGGTTTACAGCGCCTACAAGCCTTTCTTGTCTCTGGGTCTCAGTCTTTTCATCTGGGATCTGGATAGACCATGAATCTGAGAAAAGCAACTCCAGTAATGGGATAGAAACCTGTGTGTAAGACATTGGCATAGGCTCCATGTTCCCTAGGAAGAGATGGAGGTGAATTCATGTGCAGGATATAGAGATCGCCCCATTCTTTACCAACACCCCATGTTTGTTTAACAACACAGACCTGGTTTATCCCATTGTCTGTGATGCTCAGCTTACTGGACTAAGAAGTGTGATTTTGTGCATTGATTCAAGCATGTAAAACTTTACCTCAAAAAGAGGATAGGGCCCTCCCTGGTGGTGCAGCGGGTTCAAGTGCAGCACTGCAATGCTGGCCTCCCCTACTTTGGTGAGATCCACAGGCACAGCAGACCTCTCCTGACTCGCCCGCTGCTCCCCTCTGCAATGTACTTCATTAGTCGGCCTGTTCTGCTCCCCACTCACTATGGTGAATCCTCTCACTGCCCCTGCACCTCTGGCCTGTATGCATGGGTAAATATTTTTTTTTAAAGGGGTAGGGGAACAGGTGTCTTCTCACCCTCTGTGATGAAGACTAAATTTCCAGAGACTTCTCAATCGCCATATTCTTTTATGCTCCTCTGCTGAAGGCTCCCTAGCACCAGTGAGACAGTCATTTAACTTGCATTTTCTGACGGCTAAACCAACACATTAGTTCAAGTCAATGCACAAAGCCTTATGGCAAGAAGGAATTCCTGGGGTCTCCCATTCAAACTATTTAGTTCCAATGATGCTTCAGGTATACAATGTGGCAATTTCATGATGTTTATTGTCACCAAATCTTGGCAATGCAATGTCTAATAATGCAAAATTTTACATGCATATATCAGGCATATGATATACACGTATACCTACAGTGTCCACAACTCCAGTCCAGCACACCATGGTTTCTTCCTTATGATTTTCTTAATAACATCTCCTTTCCTCTAGCTTATTTAGTGTAAGGACAGTATATAGAAAACAGCACACACAATGTGTGTTGATTGACTATGTCATCTGTAAGGATTTCAGTCAATGGCAGGATATTAGTGGTTAAGTTTTGGGGGAGTTCAAAGTTATATATGGATTTGTTTACTGTGCAAGAGGAGAGCGCCCCTACCGCCCATGTTATTCAAGAGTCAAGTGTATCTACTTTACGGACACAAATGCACAAAAAAGGCTGGGACATCTCCATCTAGAAAATCTTCTCTTTCTTTGCATCATTTTATTTTTCTACTAGAATTAAAAGCTCATGATCATCCATGTCCATGGGGTGAGGTATGGCCACTCACCCACAAAGAATGCAGTGCTTAGAGGTGGCACAAAATGCATCCAGAAACTTTTAATCTTTGGAAATGCTCACAGAGAGCTGGGCAGCCCCTTCCATGAGACAGGGACTGAGCCTCCCTCCCAGACTGACCCGGCCCTTTGAAATCAAACGGACATAGTCATTCATCTGTGTATTTCCCAGTGATTTCACAAATGATCTGGTATCCGATACTCCATGCTTGCTAGCTTATTTGTGAGCCTCTAAAGGTAATTAATGTGTTCACAGAAGAAGAGAATACCAGAGTGTCACCCCAATCTAGTCACAATTGCATTCACACCATGGAGCCTTTACAACAGATGTTGGAGCACGCTGCTGGAAGCAATTCATTATCTATGAAACTTAAAAATAAAGATTAAGGTTTCTTTTTTAAATGCAACAAAATCAAGGATCTTCTATTGCTATCACTTTTATTTATTTATGTTCTACTTTACTTTCTTGAAGGAGAGGGTGAAAGACAGAATGGGAGACCTTTGACTGGGGATTTTTTTATTTTAAGCAATGTTAAAATAATGTTATCATTGTTTATATCTTGGGAGTATATGAAACCTCCACCCTTTCAGTTGTTATTATCATAATGCAACCACCACCAAAACACCTATTGTCCACCACCATAGTCCACTGTGCTCCTTCCCCATTTTGTCTTCATCCCTCCCCCTCCTTCTCTGGAGTCTTCAATTCTGTAGTCAACTTTCAAGGGTTAATTTTTGGTTTGGCTTTAACTGACCCTTTGCTTGACTTCCACTTATAAGTGACATCATCTGGTATTTGTCTTTTGCCTTATGACTGATTTCACTTAGCATCACCCTCCCAGGTCCATCCATGTGACTACAGTGGCCAGAGTTCATCTTTTTGATCACCAAGTAATATTCCATTAATCCACTCATCCATTTTTTGGACTTTTAGGTTTTCCATGCCTTGATTATTGTAAACAGAGCTCCAATGAACATGGGAGTCTTGAAAGGAAGCTTGTCTGGGAATTTGATAAACATCACTTGGGTTTTCCTAATGTAACACCCTCTCTTTTTAATATTCCTTTGTTGAGCTTCTACTATGTGAACAGTTTCTGTTCCAGAGTCTGAAGTTACATCCATATGCAAAATAAGCAAAATTCCATAGGGATAATTTTCTTTTAGTAGAAGTAAAAAAGGACTAATTGGAAATGTGTAGTATTGCTTCTCATGGAGGTAAATAACATATAGGAAATAAATGAGAAGTCAAGAATGGTGTAAGGTTGATGAGCCATTTTAAATGGGACAGTTTGAAAAGGTATCTCTGGGGATACTTTGCAGCAGAGACCTGATAGAGAAGGCGAGGAAGTCATCAATGGAGAAAGAAGTTTCTAGGAAGATAGGCTGCAAATTGAAACTTCAATGTACATAATCAAAATATATGAGAGGATCTGGTAGACAGCAAAGATTCCCCCCACCCTTGGCCCCTTTTATTACTTCTAAGGCTGTACTTAAAATCCACTTACAGTTCAAGTAAAGAGAATAAAGCGATTTGCCAATGAGCACTAGATTTGTACACCCACAACTACACATTTTAATGAAAATGTGTTCTCTGAAAATAAACAGACATGGTGTAAATATCAACATGCTCATTAGCCAGTTATTATGGACAGAGTGTGTGCATGAGTGAAAATATCATTTAAACTTTGGTTTTCTGACCTTGTCTAATGCCTCAAAAGCTACAGATAATTCAGCCAATTTCACATTACTCCTCTCTTGTCCAACTTGCCCTCCTTGAAACTAAGGCTTGATTTAGTTTCCAAAGAATCTAATTTCCCCAAGATTGCTCTGGAATGCCTCTAATGATGCCCTTCACTTCCACTTCCAGTTGGTGCCAGCAACATACACACCAAATTATTGTGAAGCTGAATGAAATAGAGTCACTCATTGGAGCTAAGTAAAAATAAACAGTCGAAATTGCCTGTCACTCTCTGGGGGGAAATGAAGGGTTGGTTAAAGATATCTTCCCTTTTCATAAGAAATTTTATTACTTTGGGGGCTTGTTGTGCTCTTGTTCCTGGAGTAAACCAGCTGTCACATCACCTCTGTTGTTGTCTGAGTCTGTAACTCCTGCAATGCAAGGTGTTCCCCTGCATGGGAAAGATAATGGATGCTTAATGAACAACTCGAGCTGGTGGCACAGAACTGATCATCACGGTAGAGTTTTGAATCAGTTGTTACTACTTTTATCTCTTTTTTCACTTGCTTGCTAAGCTCTCCTGCTGTCCCATGGATACTGGATTAAATGCCTGAGGTTACTAATTCTTGTGCTTCACTTGGATTCAGTAAGTGGAAGAAGAAAGCATGAATTGAAAAGGAGTGAGGTGCTCTGTCCCCCAAAACTGACATGGGTGCTGCGTCCCCCAAAAATGACATGCCTCGCAAAACAAGTTCAACTGACTCGAGAGGAGGAAAGTGAGAACTCTGTTAGCTAATTATGTTTGATTGTGCTGTCATACCTGTAACAACATTGTTGCTTTTAAATGTTAGATAAAATTACAATGGTTTTCATCATGCTTCTTTCGACTTGCCATTATGCTTCTGTAAAGTGATTTGAAAGGAAAATGCTTAAGGAGAAAAAATACTTTTAATAAATTAGGATAAGGAAGAAAAAAATGGAGGGGGGAATATGATAGTCTCAGGGAGGAAAAGCTAATTATTTAAATGGAACACAACTTAGAACACATTTTAGCTAATCCTTTGAGATCTGAAGGGCTCAGCAGGCTTCTTGAACTTGAAGGAGCACTGACTTACTCTGTGTGTGTCAGTACCTTCAGTCCAAATTTAGCGTCAGTCTTGGAAATGGCACTTGAAGTAAAATGACATAAAAGGAAGCCAATTTGATTAATGGCTAATTGACATAAACAAAAGATAAGTGCCCGTGGCAAGTCCTGATCATCATGACATTGCCAAACATCTAAACCAACACCCAGTACATTTCTAATATTGAGTATTAATTTGTACTCATTCATTCATTCATTCATTCATTCATTCATTCATTTTTCAACCTGCTAATGCCAGTTGAGGTCATGAGTGGCCAGGAACCTATCCAACATTTCAGGGTACAAGATTTGACCCATCCTGGGCACGACACACTCATGGCCACTCATGCCCACACTCACCTTGACTAGAAATATCAACTCACAGTTCTGAGGAAGTGATATTATTCCCCATGGCTTTGTTCTAACTCACTCAACACATTGCAGTGGCAGGAGAACGGGGGTGGAGGGTGCTGAGGAAAATTACAGACTGCCCCTGAATGGCGGGCACCATTTGAGAGGCTGGCTCCATCTGAAAGCTGAAAATCACGAGGACACATTTTCAAAAGGAATTATGGATAAGCAGCATGTATTACAAGCCCATAATTCCCTTTCGTGCTTGTGGAAGGAGCCAACGCCTGAGGAACACGGACAGTGAATGCTACTAGAACTTCAAAAAGAAATTGGCCTTGCTTGATGTGACCCTTATTTATCTGCTAATATAAAAACAAGCCAGCTCTGTTAATAGGCTCTTTATTTGAATGTCCCAGTAATTACTCTAATCCATTAAAACCTATCAGATTGGTGGTAGGATAATCTCCAGCCAAGACTGGCCCACAGTGACAAATTCCATCCTTGATGCTGCCAGTCAGGGTGGATTCAGAAACTGTATATTATTCTCTGAGCCAGAGGCATGCCCACTCACTTTTCAGCTCTTGCCAGCATTTGATTCTTTTCCAGCTATTCAGTGTGGGACTCGCCAAGGAGCCCCGCTCTTGTGTCTGACAGCCAAAACCACAAGGGCCGGAGAATGGACTTAATCCATCTCTGGCTTCCTTTAGGACCTCACAAATTCTTGTCAGTCACTTCAGCTGCGACTTGAAAACAAAAATCGCCCCCCTTTACTCGTGAAATTTCTATGTCATTCTGCATCCAAGCCCTCCTGCCTTCTCTTTCAACCATCAGCCACAGCAGGCAGCATCAAA
This sequence comes from Condylura cristata, assembly GCF_000260355.1. Taxonomy (NCBI): domain Eukaryota; kingdom Metazoa; phylum Chordata; class Mammalia; order Eulipotyphla; family Talpidae; genus Condylura; species Condylura cristata. The sequence goes on along the minus strand of NW_004567104.1, from coordinate 70,212,661 downwards.
TCCAGTTGGGAAGAGGCCAATTCTGAGGGCTCAGTGATACTTTTTTCCTGGTCCTAGGACTGTAACATCATCCCTTGTCAAGTCACCCTGTACCTCACCGAACCCGTCAGGGTGAGGAACCCTCAGGTGTGCCTCGTCCTTGTCATCATGGAAACTGACCGAGCCTTCTGATGGAGAAAGGCCAATTTCACAGACAAGGCTGTTGGGAATCTACAGCCCAATGGTCCTAAAGCTCCTGGCTCATCTTGAGAAATTCACAGACATGACTGTTAGTGCCTCGAATTTGCTATACCCAAGAGAGGGAAGTAGTGTGCGGATCTGGTCTTAGGAAACATCAGAGTATCTTATGCGATAATGGTCATTTGTTTGATTACATGTAAATATTCATTAACAGGTTGTTTTCTCTGCTATTTAACTAAATTTTCTTGTAGTTGGAGCTTAGGAAACCTAGTTGTAAAGAGGTAATGCAAAAAAGAAACAACTCCACTTGAAAGTTGATCTATTTTTCAAACTGCATTATTATTTTTGTATTGAGCTCTGTACATAATTTAGGGGTATTAGTTCACACATCTTCAAATACAGATTCATACAAGACATCCATCAGCAACACACAAAACATGCCCCACCACTGTCACCCATTGGACCACCTCTCCTTTGCTGCACATCCCCCCACACCTCCCACACCCCCCACCTGAAATGTCTCAAATCTGTAGTAAAAGATTTCTAGGGTTGATTTGGTTTAGTTTTGTCTGTTCTTTTCTTTGTATCTTTATATTCCACACATGAGTGGAAGGACATGCTATTTGTCTTTCTTCTTCTGTCTTGGCTTAGCGTAATTGCCTCCAATTCCATCCATGTTGTTGCAAATGACAAGATTTCATTTTTTATTTTAATAGCGGACTGGTATCCCATTGTGTATATGTAGTACATCTTCTTAATCCATTCTTCTGTCGTTCGGCACTTAGGTTGTTTACATAATGTTGCTATTATAAATAGCCATGAAATAAACACAGAAGTGCACATTAAATTAGTGAGGTTTTTTTCATTCTTTGGGTAGATACTGAGAAGAGGGATTGCTATATCATATGGGTAGATTTATATTTAATAATTTGTAAAATTGCCAAATTGTTTTGCAAAATCAATTTATAGTTCTGCTTTTATTCTTTAGATTTTGATCATAATCTAAACACTATGCTTGGCAAGGTTATAATAAACAAACCCAGAAATGTCCAGTGGCCAAATACAGTTATTTTTTTTTCTTTTTTAACAATCAGAATTTAAAAGCTGTTGATGCTAATTGACATCTACTTCTCCTCCAAATGGAGATTTTTTTAAATTATATTAGTTTATTTTTACATATTTTTGTGCATTTTTCCATTTCAGTTTCAATCCCCTTGGGTTTCCCATCATCCAAATGGAGATTTTAAGAACCAAGTTCCTTTACTGTGCTTCCTACTGTAACCTCATTTGTCTGCATCAAGCTGGTGGAGATGAGTGCAAGGATTTTAATAGCCAGTATGTATATCACTTCTGAATATATTACAATTGTTTAGAACTCACTCGTATAGTCACATCCAACTACAAGAGAAGAGGCCTAGCTATATACTTTTAAAAGAAAATTATATAAATTAAATTTATAAATAGCTAGCTAGTGTCTGATACACCAGCTCTAGTAATAATAAATATAATTCTGCTTTTACCCATATTACATACATTTTCTCTCATTTCCTTAAGCAAAAGAAATAATCTATATCATCTAAAACAAAATCTGTATAAAACTGAATTTCATGAGCAGAAAGATAAGAATAGCAAGTTCATTAATTCAGTTGTGGAGAAGGGGAGGTGGATGGTAGAGAAAGAATTAATTTCTTACTTCTTTTCCCATATAGTATGCAAATGTCAAGCTTAATTCAGTCCAAAAACCTCTTGAGGATAACAAGATGGAATCAGATCTTACCTGGTGGCACAGGGGTTAGGCCTGAGAACTATGAAGTAATCAGCAGCCACTGTAGTACAAGTTCAATCTCCAACCAGGGGGTGACCCACATGGTGCATCAGACCTCTCCTGCTCACCCTGATGCTCCCCTCAGTAGTGTATTTTAGTAAATCTGCCTGTTCTGCTCCCCACCCTGTCTCTGAGGAATCTTCTTTCCCCCTGCACCTTGCCTGTATCTCAGTTCTTGTATGCAAAAATAAACAAACAAATCTTAAAAAAAAAAAAAAAAGAACAGGTGCTCTTCCTCAGATGGAGAACACTGCCAAGACCAGCTAGGTGAAGGAATAAACTATTATGGTCTGTGTAGGACAAAATACTGGCAATTTGAACCTACAGATTCTCCCAGAGGAGAATGTAGCATTTATCCCAGGACTCCCTCTGGGATGACCATCCTTTCTTGTCTTCTCAATTCTATCATAAGGAAGGATACAGTTGCTTAAAAGGATACCAGAACCAGATCAATGTTGTGTTGTTAGTAGAAAAATGTCCACTTATCTCTTTCTTGAGCTCCATAAAAGCACACTCTAGTGGCACTCCACTCACTCTCTGGCTACTTGATATATTTCTGGATCTCCATAAACACAGTTAATTACCACATCATGAACAAGAGCTCTTAAGATCAGTCAATTCTCCTATTGAATTGTTGAGACACACCATGCAGACTGTGAACATGCTGTTGATCTGCTGTGTTCAAGATCCTGCTGAGATGTTTCAAGAACAATCTTGAAGGTCATGGCATGGAAAGTCCTTGGATATTGCTCAATGAGAAAAGATGAAGATTCCCTATAGCAGGGCTGGGATATCAGAATACATTGCTTTCATTGGTCATGGTCAAGGACAAATAGTTTTGTAAAATCTTTAACAACATTAAATTAAGTGTCTGAATAGATGTAATTATGACTATGATAGCTTGTTGTTAACTCTGGTTCTACAAAAGAAACACCAGAGTCAGCCCCATGTGGGCTTACTGCCACTGGTCCCCAATACTGAAAACATGGCCCATCCCAAGGTAAGTAGTCACAAATGAATTAATTTTTGATTTCTAAGTACCTTCATGAAGGACTATGGGATGATTCACAAAGTGATTTATCAACATAGATGATATCCCATTCATTGATATTTTAATGATATGGGTAGTTATATCTCTAGTTGACAATGCAAGAAAAAGAAGTTCAATTCTTTTAAACTAAGAGGTTGTCTCAAAATTACTATCAGTAGGGGGGATATTCCATAACCATTAACTTAATCTATACATCTGAATATTGGTGTGCTATCAGAGGAATGATTCTAGACTTGTCCACTTTCTACACACTTATTTAAAGTAAGAAAACAATTCTCAAATTTAATTGGCTAACTGCTTTGTTAGTGGCTGACTGATCCGTGGGTTTCGACTGAACTGCATCACGTAATCACACCAAAAGAACCATCTGAATTAAAATATCAAAGGCAATTAAAACTTCGATTAATGTTTATATAATCTTATAGATTCCTTTTATATGAAATGTATGATGCATCAGAATTATAATTTTATAAACTGTACCATTTGTGGCATATTGAAATGTCTCAAAATACATTTTATAGTAAATTTTGCCTTTTCTAAGTTTCAGAACAGTTTTATTTTTATTTTAAATTACAAGGTTTCTAGTTGAGCTGTGTTTTCATGTCACATTTCCCATTATTCTTGGATTTCTAGCCTGCTTTCTTCTCTTTATGATAGTACAACTCCCAATTATAACAGTTTTCCTATGGGGAAATGCTGGTCTATGAGGAAAAGCTGTTACAAATTACTAAGTTTATATTATAGTAAAATTAGAAATTGCTTATATTAGTGATCACAGAATTTTGTTTGCAGACTGATCTCTTGACTGTGGTGGAAACACTGTGATGAGAAGGAATGATGATCTAGCAGATGCACTGAGGTGGTTGGTTAGTAATATCTACTTTGGGTGTCAGAAAGGGGAGGGTTGACACCTGTGTATCTGCCATTTCTGACCTGCAAACATTTAAATAGCAAAGTGTATGTTAGTTGCTGCCTTATTGACCTGAATAATGCCATTTTGTGTAACACCTAATTCTCATTCCACTCATGAAACAGCTTATCCACTAAAAGAACATGATTGTTTTCTTAGACCTCAAAATGTAAAAGATTCCAAAATCAGACGGCATCTGCTGTGCTGGTTTCAACAATAAAAGGGGGGTTATCAGCTCATAAGACTATAGATTCATGGGGGTATCAGGCAGTATACTTCGTAGATCAGCTTGATCAGTGGTTCAAAGGTGTCACAAAGAACCTGGTAACTTCTGTCATTTTCCTCCACCTTCCACATGGTCAGCTTTATGCTGAAGAAGTTCTCATGGTAGCGAAGCGGCTGCAGCAGTGCGAGCCTTCACAGTCACAAAGCACACCGTGTGGGTTTGGGACAGGAAAGAGGTGATCCAGCATTCCAACAAGGTTGGAAATTTCCCCCTGTGGTTCTTGTGGTGCTCAGATCCCTCAAAACAGATGTTATAGCTTGGAGAAGTAACCAACCTTTACTATTTAGTCTCCACTTCTGCAACTTAGGGTAGGCTGAGCTTCTCATCATGTTCATGGGCTACACAATCTCACAAAAAAATACTGGCATTTATAAGGAAAAAGGAGAGGGGAGTCTGGGTAAAGAGATAAATTTGTCAAATCCATGATATAAGAACTTGTGTTTGGGAGGTAAAATCAGAAGCACAGGAGCCCAAACTCTGAAGCTAGACCCAGGCATCTGAGCATGGTTTCTTTCTCCTCTTCCTAAAAGCATAGTTATGGGTCAAATTAAATTCCCTCTACTATAATACCACCATTTTCTTACCTGTAAAATGGGAGTAACAATGCTTTATAAGACCTAGGAGTATAAAAGGAAACTATATATGGAAAAAGAGAGGATAGTGGGCTCTCCCTGGTGGTGCAATGGGTTAAAGCACCACATTCTGAAGCTCTCTGAAGCTGCTGCAGCATGAGTTTGATCCCCAGCCAGGGAGCTGACCCACATGGCGCGGCAGATCTCTCCTGACCCACCAGCTCCCCTCAGTAATATACTTCGTAGATCTGCCTGTTGTGCTCTCCATCTGTCTCTAGTGAATCCTTTCACTGCCCCTGCACCTCTGACTTGTACCCCAGTTCTGTAAGCATAAATAAATAAATATTTAAAAGAGAGAGAGAGGACAGCACCTGGCATACAGTAAATATTATACCTTTCTTGGCTGTTACTCTTCATAGCCTTGATGTGTAATCAACTTTCCTGAAATGCTGTGGTTTTGCACGTATACAGTGAGTTTGCATGCTAGGATGATAGCATGGAAGTTTCCAAACTACTAGCAATTGCATTCTTAGAACTTATAAGCAGCAATTGATAATGTGGTATGAGTCATTTTTTTTTTCTTTAGAGAAAGACTCACAATTAAACTGAAAATAATTTGCCTTATTACCATACAGTGCTCAGCACATTAACCTCAATATTCTGATATTATCCTTTGGTGACTTTATAATTAGATTCAGATTCTATATTCATTCCATTCAAATACTATCACACTTACTGTGGAAAGTTTTGTTCCACTTTTATTTTTAATCATTTTTTAAATGATTTCTTGAAAATGGGCCATGCTGTATTGTCTAATTAAAGATATCTCCTTTAAGCCTGCAATTTTTCTCTTTGGTGCAAGTATTTTCGAGCTAAAATGGGAGCCAGGCAGGCTGTTAGAGTAGCACATGTAACAATCCTTTAGAGTCTCTTTTACTCTGAAGAAAACTTAGTTTAAAATATTTTTCACTGACCTTTGGATAATTTTCTTTTATTATAAGCGGACGATAGGGTGGAGGGGTGGAATGAATGTGTAGGTGGGTTGTTATAAAGGCAAAGAGGTAGACCCCACACTTGAAAGAAGAGTTACGCTCCATGGCTTTTTGAAAGACTGAATGAACGGACATCTACTGCACGTTAACCTTCCATCCAACTTCCAAGCCTTTGCCTTCAGTGTTATTTTGCTTGCCCTGACCAGATTGCTCCATGTGATGCTGGACATGTAGCTGTCTCACTTCCTCTTCCAATTCCATGACATAAATTAAAAAACCTTTCTTACCAATGTCAGTTAGGAAGATGCCCATAGACTAAAACAACAGGACTGATCTAGGTGGGGTGGGGGGTGTGGGGGAGGTCCATTGGTTGGATATTGGGGTGGGGAAGGATGCTGAGTTTAGGAAAATGATACCACCATAGCTTGGGACTTGTTAGTGGAAAGAAAGAAATTTCCCCCTCATTCACCGGTTCTCTGAAGCCATGAGGCTTTTGCAAATATGGACAGAGCTGGACAACATAATCCTGTAGACAGGAAGGTAACAACTCACCCACCCTCTGAGTTCTGCAGAGGACACATTTCTCATCAGAACCAGACACCTCCTGAAGGACTTGCCCCAAGGAAAAGCTACCAGGTTCTCATTTACTAACCTAAGAGCCAGCATTGCCTTCAGGACTCATAGCAAAGACCAGTCCTGAGAAAATCACTCAGTTTAATATAAAATTGCCCCTGCAGCCCTGTTGATACTTTTTCTGAATCCTGCCCATGAGACGGGAACCAGAAAATGAAGACTGCACCTGTGAGATGTTCACTTGCTTCAGAGCTACAGGTCATTGCTGATAAGTTTGGCTCTTAGATGAATGTCTCAATATTTAGCGGTATGAAAGATGAGTGCATTAACCTTGCAGACCCACACCTATGTCATTTTCTGAGTTATCAAAATGTCCTTTCTACATTTCATAAAATCTTCGTTTTAAACAATTTTAAAAAAATGAGCAGTATGGACCAAATCTTACCCAGAAGACCACAGACCACAGAGTCATGTGATGGAGCTGTGGTATCTCTATAAGGACAAGTTTCCTACACAAGTTGCATCTTGCTTCTGGTATTGTCTACAGAGGAGTGGTGTCTCTTGATTGGGCCTCGATGGTAAACAGCTGCATCTCATCCAGTGTTGGGGGTCTGAATAAAACTACAGCATTATGCAATGAAATTGTAATTGTTAATCCATTAATAACTAACCTTCCTACCTATAGACTTATACTAAAGACTAGGAATGACATACAGCCCCTTAAGAAATATGCATTGTATTATGAGTTACACATATGTTAAAAGAGGGTCAGGGACCAAATTCTAAGTTACAACTGAGAAATTAATCAGTATGTACATATGTGGTCAAGAACAGTCAATATCCACTTTTTTGAGAGACAGAGGAATTGAAATGGGTCTCTGATGATGGATAGGCAACAGGGATTCTTTAGACTCTCTATTTCTATGATTGGTATAGACATAGAGGGTTGAAATTGCATTGCAGGCAGTTTGAATAGCCTGTACCAAACCACAAAGGTGATCTTAGAAGCCTGTGTGGAGTGTAGGGAGCAAGATGCTCAGTAAATCACCTTGGAGGGCGAGTGGAGGATGATGAAAGCCAGGCAAAAATGATTTTCACTTGGTACAAGAGTTTGCTGAGCTGGAAAGTAATGAAAGCAATATTTTTTTTTCTGAAAAATAACTGTGTTTATGCCTGTATGAGAGAGAATGGGAGTGTTGGGGAGGGAGAGGAGAAAGGGAGAAAGAGAGAGACAAGATGTGGGTGGGAGCAGACTAGTTAACTGTCAAGAGCACAAGTAATAAGCGTGTGTGTACTGAGGTTATGCAGTAATGACGCCTCCACTTAAGGCATGGCAGAAATATAGGTAAGGAAAGTCATAAAGCTATTTTCTGGAAAGGGAAGAGCAGGACTTGATTGTGTCACAGTGTGAAAAAGGGAAAGAATTGCGACTCCAGGTTTTGGATTGGGAGGCATTCGAGAATTCTGACTTTGCTGTCCATGTTAGAGTTCATGCCAAGACTCTAGAAGCTGACAGGAACTGTTTATGCTCATTATTATAGTATAGTTAGGAAATAAAATCTCAGTTTGTGAGATGGCTCTATCAGAGCTAGATGGATATCAAGATATTTGGGAGAAATATTTTGCACTTTTGAATTTCTATGTCCAGCCATTCTTCATTGCTGTTACATTCTCTCATAAAGACTAACAAAGTGTGACTAGAAGGAATGCTTGCCTCTAAGAATACAGAAAAAGACAAGGTCTGGTAGAAATTCTCCATGCCCATAAATCTAATAAGATCCTAGATTATAACTACTGCTGGATTATAGTCAGAGGACATTCACTTATTTTAATCACTAACTGTGAGTCAAGAATTGTTTCTGAAATACATGTATAGCTGCAGATAGTTGTAGAGGTGTGTGTGCATGCGTGTGTATGTGTGTGTGTGTGTGTGAGAGAGAGAGAGAGAGAGAGAGCACCAATGAATTGAAAATACATCCAAAGAGATGAAGACCTTCACATCCTATATCTTTGTGCATTCTTCTCATAAAACACAGTTAATCTCAATTTTATTGAAAATGTGGCCAATTAGTACACATCAGTAGTCAAGCAAAATGACCATCAGATTCAGGTACCACTAAGTAGCAGTTTGCTCCATTTCAGGTTTCAGCAAATTAGTAAAGTCTGAATTCAATTTGGGTACTTAATTCCAGCCACTGATCAATAGCCGAACTAAAAGGAATTGACTGCGACTTTTCCTCTCCTCAGGCCAGGTCAGCTACACTTCAAAAGACATAAGCACCACTTAGCAGAGTAAGTAAAAGAATAGTGTTTGGATTGGGGTGAAGTGTGGAGAAATGGTCTAATAAAAACATTAAAAGAAAAAAATCATTCCTGAGTTGCAAGTCCATTTCTGTCACTGAGTCATCACAAGAGCTTGAATAAGACATCATGAGCCTACCTCCATCTCCTCACTTGTAAGGTGGAAGAATTTAAAGTGATGATTTCCACAGCTGAATATCATGTAATACACATTTTCAGTGAGATCATGGCCTTTCTTCTGCAAACCTGTTGCCGGCACCAGAGTTATGTTGTGGAAAAACCGAAGCAATTACTGCACTTTGCCCCGTCACACCAACTCGAGACCCCTCAGCACACATACAGCTTAGAATATTTCTGCTCCATCTTCCCAGCACAGACCTGCCTGCCCCAAAGCTCCAGCCATGGCTGGTGGTTCCTTCTGCAAACTCCATCAGCCTTAATACCATTGTTGTTTAAGTATTGTGTCATATATTTTTGTTGGCTACTTCTTGGTAGCTCTTTTTCTCCTGTCATGCTATAAAATCCTCATTGTATAAGCCATGCTATAAAATCCTCATTGTATAAGCCATGTTCTCTATTTCTGTGTTTCTCACACTTTCTGAGATAGTGTTAGCTCTGTAACAGTATTCAGCAAAAGCCAGGGAGAAGGGTGGCTGGTTAATTAAAAGATGCTTTGCTTCCACTCAAAGACCTTTTGGTCTCATGGGGTAACAGAATTTTCACCGAGAATTCATCAAACACAATATATGAACAGTTAATGATTAGAAATTGAGAAAAACATAGCCTCATTTTAAAGTGGCAAGACTTAGAGGTGATTATGCTAAGCAAAATAAGTCAGAAAGTACAAGATAATCAGAAGTCTTTTCTCATATATGCAATGTAAATAACAGTAGCAAGTGAACTAATAAACCATGACAAAAAAAAAAAAAAAAACAACATTTCAACTCTGCGTAAAATATAGTGCTTATCAAGAAGAGAATTTTGGAGATAGGTAAGCTGGAGTTCATAAAAACACAGATATACAAGTGAAGATACACACCCTGAAATGGATTTAGTTCTATAAATAAAGCAATAAATAACTAAAGTTGCATGACCTGAAGACATACACTTGCAACATCCGATTCATAGCCAGGCAGACAGAGGAGGACAAATAGCACTGACTTGCTCTGTTGGCGTGATAAAGGCGCACCCCTTGGAAAATCTCCCTAGCTGGAGTGCGAGAAATGGGTGAGCAGAGAGGAGTGTATTGCAGCATCACATTCTGCTGTTTTCCAAGATAAACTCTGCCACACATGAAATGAAACAACTGCTAGAACTGAATTCCTGCGGGCATAGAGGGAGCAGCAAGAGTCTGTGCCCATGGCGATGGAGGCTTAAGAAAGCCAGATCACGCATTTCATTTCTGTGACCCAGATAACGCATAAGGAATGTATGTTCACATACTCATGTAAGAGAAATTCTCGAAATTCTTATATCATGACATCAGAGAGCAATGCCGCTTGTAGCCAGCAGGGACCTTTGAGTATGTCTAGGACAAGAATTCAGCCACAGCAGAAGTTCTTCATAGAACTTGCAGTTAAATGAAGTTTACCATTTTTCACTTAACAAAGTTTTTTTTATACTTTCCCGTAGAGCAACTGTTTAACTTTAAAAAAAAATCCTGTTTATGTTTCTCATAAAAGGGTTTTTATTCAGATATAAATATTAACTATGTTTTACAAACACAGTATGTGAAATCTTGAGGGCTGGAATTATATAGCTGAGTTCAAACCCCAGCTAGACCTTTATTAGTTATATGACCCCAGACAAGTCACTTACTATTTTTAAAAATTGTTCATCTAACTGATTCAGTGGTAGATTAAAATATTTCTTGTTATCCGTAGAGAATGCCCAGCACAAAATATCATCAAGCATGTGATCAGTGCCTCTTCCAGATTCAAAATCTTAACACAGTGATAGTTCGTTGTTGTTGTTTTTTTTTTCCACATTCTCCTGACTATAAATGTATACAATTCTTAAAGGTTCTAATAGTTTGGTAGCTGGCCCTAAACAAAATGTATTTCTATGTAAAATAACTGATGGGTGGGAAAGATTGTAACTTTTAGTTTAGGTGATAAGGTTGACTCCAGGTTGGATGTGTTCTTCGAATATGATTAATTCCAGGCAACATTCACCACATTCAGGTATTCTCTGAGACAGCAGGTACTAGAAGTGATCCTTTTTTTTTAATTTGTCAGCAAAGGGTGAACGGAATGACAGATCCTCAGTTCTTCTCCAACCCTCAGTCTAGCTTCCACCAAATATAGCATCTATCTCAACCAACAATCAAATAAAGCAAGTCAGGCATCTGATGACTTCAAACTGGTTAAAGCCATTGTAAGTCTATGAATACCAGTAATTCATGTAACCATTAGTGCTGGTGAACATCATTCTGAACAATAAGAAGACCTTGGAGATGTTAAAATGTATCAGGAAATTAGAATTGCAAAGAATGTAAGTTTTAGAGAAAGTGTCCCAGTAAATTATTCATAGAAGTCACTCTAATGTCCTTCCAGAAATTCAAGTAATGGGTGAAAAATGTTTAAGATGCGTTATGTTTATTGCCCTGATTTAAAAAAAAAATGAAGTATCATTGCATGATAACATTACATATGATTCAATGTGTATCATTATAAATAAACATCTACGCATAAACATTCATTCTATCTATCTGTCTCTCTACCTAGCTATCATCTATCTTTCACCATAAATTGACTTCTCTAGTCTTATTTATCCAAACCCTTTTGCTTCTCTTTCTTCAATTTAATATACTACAATACCTTGACTCTGCCCTTTGGAGTTATCATATTTATGCAAGAATTTTAGGGAAGAAAAAAAATACAAGCATGGGGATTAACTTATGATTCTAATATGCACAACTTTGTAAGAAAAAAGAACGAGTATATTTAAAGTTACACTAAACTGTACAACAACACAGTGAAGGAATGAAAGGAGACCTTGGTATACTTAACAGAGTTCAAAAATTTACCTGTGCAATTATTGTTTTTTTTATACTGCCATCAGTAAACCCAATATTAAAAATTGTGTTAAGTCATTTCTTTCCATTTTTCTACGAACTTTTAGCAGCAATATCCTTGGATGTTCAAAGGAGAAACTTAATAAAGTCTATTTTCAGGTTGGATCAATGCAAGACAAAGAGCCAAGTATATTATAAAAAGCAGCAGATGGAAAGGATATTTAATAAATTCAGTCAATTTCTCTCCAGTCTGTATTCAGGACTCTTCATGGTAAAAGATGCCATCCATCCACTATAATTTGTTTTAAAAGTACGTTGGGGAGTTGTGAGAACAAAAGCAAAAGAGAATAATGTTTCAGTCATTGAGACTTAAAAGCACCAAATCAAAAAAAACTGAATCACACTACAGAAAGCTCTAGATTGCATGAAGAGTATGGAAATTTCTACTGAAAGGAGGAAATACTTAGGCAATGGTTGGCCACTGAAAGAGGAAACCTCATCCAAAGAGAGAAAACCTTGTACATTTCTGCCATAAGTGACCTGGGGAAAAGAGAAAAAGTTCGGATAGATTTTGCCTTTAATTTAGAATCCCAGAGCTTTTAAAGGAAACTGTCCTTTTCAAAGGGATCAAACATGAATGATGAATTTACCCCACTAGTCTTGCAAATTCAACCACCTACTTTATTATATTGACAAATGTAACTAATCGCCTACATATGATAGATTAACTCAGAAAGAGTTCTGAGACTACATGAAGGAATTACTTTGTTCCAGTTATCAATAAGTGAAAAATGAAGGTTGCATGTAGAATATACAGCTTTCTTGTGGGTAGGGCGTCAATGTCGCTCCATTTCTAAACTCCAGGAAAAGATGTGTTTTATGTAGGTAGGTAGGTAGGTGCATGTATGCATATAAATATTTGTATGTGCACACACATGCACATACATGTATACCTAAATGCATACTAACTACAAATATATAATCAACAAGAAACAGAGCTCAAGTATCACTGCCAGTTGCAGTCTGTCAAATCAGAAATTCATTTCAGGTGTGACAAGTCCTCCATCTCAGAACTCCTGGAGAGCAAGTACTGAAAGCAATTCTCTGTGGCCACTTGAGCCTTCTGTGTGGCTGCCCTGGGTCCTTTTCCCTGGGTCAAAGACATGGAGGCTTTTGGAAACAATTTCTTTCACACCAGTCTAAAAAGAAATATACTTGTTGCCTTTCCCTATACAATACAAAGGGTTAATGACTCCAGTCCATCATCTTTCTCCATGGTCAGGATGCTGTCTTGCTAGGAGCTATCTGATTACCTGAAACAGGACAATTTCCCCTTCTACCTTGGCCATACAAAATAGTTAAATTTGCACTAGTACATCAGAAACTAAATTCTCTTTTATTTCTTGCTCAGATGCAATTTTGTTGACTGTTTGTAATAAGCTAAAAGGCATAGAATTATGTTACGTTCATTATAATATATATATACATACATACATACATATATTATATAATATCCATCAAGTCAACTGCTGAGTGTTTAAAATTATATAATTTATGCAAAATGTTATATAAATTACAATAGGCTAAATATATAAATTATTTTATATAACACATTTTAATTCATTTAAGGATGAAAATTAATGATTTAAAATATAAGAATAAAGTATTCTGATATTAATTAATGAATAAAGTATTCTGATATTAATTAATGAGTTTAGTACTCATTACCACTAAACTGATTGAGTCTCAAAATTTTACTTGGTTCTCCACCCGTTAAAAAAACATGAATGGGCCCTCCCTGGTGGCGCAGCGGGTT
>NW_004567104.1:70151229-70198669 GCF_000260355.1 Condylura cristata | reverse complement strand
CTGGGTTATCACCACATGACATCTTGGGAATGTGCTGAAGACTGGAGGCAGTGACCCCCACCCCTCAAAGTTAAATTATCTGAATTATACAGCCCACTGAATAAGATGTGCATCTCTAAATTTTCTGAATTTTCTAAATGTATGATTCTGAACTTGCATACAATTCTATGATAACAGGACTATGATTATAAAATCCAAAGTTCAGAATGGTAATACCTGAGCAACATCCTTTATTCTAAAAGTCATCTAAAAGTAAGACACACAATCAAGTGAAAAAATTATAATTATCATACTCAGTATAAGTTTGGCTATTTCCAATCATCATGGATTACTTTAATTGAAGGAAGAATGCTTTCAGAGATCCTGGAATGAATTAGGAGTTCATTCTCTAAAATGAGAACAAATTTATGCAAATATTTAGAGGTAAGAGAAGGAAGGAATCGGTACTTTAACCACTGGAAGAAAAGATCATTATATGCAAAGTATCTTGCTAGTTGATAAAAGAGGAAATAAAGTAAATGGATGGAAACATGAAAGGTCATGAAGTCTATCTTGCCTACAAGGTGACCAAAAGTTATTACTAGAAGTAGCAAAATATCTTGTTTGTAGAAAGTCTGAGAAATTTCCTAGCAGTCATTTTGAAGACTGTTGAAATTATTAGCATCTGGGAATCTATTCTATGACAGCTTTACACTAATTTAGGTGTGATATGATCAGAAGACAGCTTTACACTAATTTAGGTGTGATATGATACGATCAGCCCAGTGTGTGGAGAAGATGAGAAACCGTGGCAAAGGCACCCACGTTGGTAAGGAGACTCAGAATGTGGGGCTCTGGGCTCAGGGTGACATCAGCTATGCTGGTAGAGAAGGGGACAGTGAAGGCCTTTCACGGTGATGTGAGTTAGCGGTAAGAGATCAGCGGGAAACAGAAATCACAGGTGATCATTGGTTCAGGAGAGCCAAGCCTCAAGAAACTCACATGCCACTCAAGAGACACGCTGACCTTACCCCCTGCTTGAGAGCAGCAGCCCTGATTTATGTCTATTTTAGCAGCACTCAGAACTGCTGTGGTTTGAAGGATAAATGAGTGATAGGGTCACCCTCCGAGGTGAGTAACAACAAAGGCAGCCCCTTTCTCTATTTTCTCTTGATAGAATGCTTGGAATCATTAGCAATAACCACACTGATTAGTTACATTAAACCCACATTTCTCTTTGTTCAAGCTCTTTAGTTGCCATGTAAAACATTATTTTATAGCCCCCTAATCCAGTAAATCTGCCATGTGTTCCTGTCTCTGGAAGAATCTCAATATCAAAAAGAACCATTTCTTAACTCATAACACTTTTCACCCAACTGCCTAGAAAGTAGATCTGTCAGATAAACTAGTCTGTGGGTCAAGAAAGAACGGGATACATTTTGGTCCTTCCCACTTTTCACAACCATGATGATGTTTCAGAAATAAACTATGGAACAATTTAATAGTTCTGACTGAACCCACCCAAAATGACTTTCTCAGATGTATTTTAAGTTTGTGAAAGTATTTGCTGGGTCTAAAAAACTGGATAATTCTCTGAAGGAGATTATCTATGGATCTGAATTTTAGTGTGATGTGCCACTCAGTCATGCATTTCTTTTAATGATTTGTTTAAATCATAAAAGTATGTTCTTTTAATTTATAACAATTGTGATTTATGCACTAAATTCTGATGGGGATTTATACTTTCTAAATGAATCATTTTAATATATATCATTTCGAGTCTTATGCAATATCTGACATGCTAAAAATAACAAGGAAATTTTTAGTTTTATTGATCAAAAGTCTAATGCATGTAAACCTTAATGATCAATCAGAGTCTCTGGAAGTAAAAACGTGTTGCCACCATAAAACACTACCTTTGTATTTTCATAAGGTTTTTTTCATGCACTGTACATAAATTTGCATTTCAAAAATTTTTATAGTTTGGGTGCAACTCTACAAATAGGAACCTTTGTGATTTCTACATGGAAAACATTTATGAATAAGGTCAACACAGTGTGGAATGTTTGATTTCCTTAAAATGCAACCATGTAACTGGCCCTCCCTGGTGGCGCAGCGGGTTAAAGCACAGCACTGAGAAGCTAAAGCCACCTCCGCATGAGTTCGATTCCCGTCTGCCCTGGAGCTGACCACATGGCGTGGCAGACCTCTCCTGACCCGCCCGCTGCTCCCCTCAGCAGTGTACTTCGTTGATCTGCTCTGCCTGTTCTGTTCCCCACTCTGTCTCTGGTGAAGCCTCTCGCCACCCCTGCACCTCTGGCCTGTACCCCAGTTCTGTATGCATAAATAAATAAATCTTGAAAAAAAAATGCACCCATGTAACTGACAATTTCATGTGAGTTCTAGCTACATCATGAAAGCAAGTTAGCTAAGCACAGCTACAGAAAACACTTCCTAAGTCTCCATTTACTTTACACATGTATTAAAGCAACAGATTTCTTTAGGCTTGATATTGAACTCTGAGAAATTCAGTTTGTTTTTTTTTTTTTATGGAAGCAACATCAGTCTCCAAGACCATGTATGCTTTAGGTGAACAAGTGAATATGTTTTCAAATGTTCATTACCACCGACACCCATCAGTGCGCTAATACCCTCCCCACAGACTACTGAACCCCCTCTGGGTTTTGCTTCCACCCACCACTTCAGTAACCTCAGCTCTGCTGTCAGTATGAAAAGGGGAGCTGGTTGATTGCACTCTGTTTTGTCTGAACATTTGCTTTGATTTTTTTATATTCTACATATGAATGGGATCATCCAGTTTTCCACACCTTTGCTGTTGCAATGACTTAAAGAATATAGGTATCTTTTCAAGTTAGTGTTTCCATATTCTTCAGACTGCTGCATAGAAGTGGAATTGCTGGATCATATGATAGTTCTATTGATAATGAACAGAGAACAATAGTTTTGAAACTTGTTTTTCAATTCAGCTAATTCTCATTTAATTCACCTTTAAAGGATTCCTTTAACCCTTTCTAATTAATCTCTTTCTCCTTTTATTGAGTGGCTGAGTCATTGAGATATTTCCCTCCCAGAAGGAAAAGGCTATTTTATTTTGCATTTTGTTTTTCTCTGTCATATTCTTTAGCTTAATATAGAGGAAAAGCAAACAAATAAGAAGGAGAAGGAGGAGGAAGAACAGGAGGAAAACTGGTAGAAATAGAAAAAAGGGAAGCGTTGTGAAACCAAGGCCCATCATTCATACAGACTATACTCTGAGAAGTTAGCCCCTAAGCCTGTCCAAAGCTATGGAAATAACAGTTATATATCTGCAACTCACATTAGTCACGGGAAAAATGTGCCTACCAGGATTATCCACAAGCAACGGTGCCTTGGATTCATGTAATCTTGCTAACTATTATTGAGCCCTATGACGCATTGCACGCCGGGTACAGGAACTGTGGTGCAGGACGCATGCATAAAGATTGCTCTCAACTCTGCTTCCATGGCTCACTCTTGGTCATTGACAAGGAGCAGCTTTCCTTTAAAATCTGAGTGTAAGTGGAAGTGCTGAATGTGGTAAGACACAATGGAGGTGCATTGATTGACACAGAGAAGTATTAACACTAAATAGATTTATGACTCTAAGTGCCACTGAGACCAAAGTCGAAATTATGCCATCTATATCTTACGACAACTTATTAATAACCAAAAAAAAGAACATATTTTCCCCCATGAAACAATGACTCCTTACACTATCAATTTAAATATAGTAAGTGCCACTAATGAGGTTGTTTACAATTGCACTGTGCTTTCATACAAACACAGCATGAACAGGAATAGATATGCGTCACTATATGCACCAAGCCTCAGTCTTGAGTCTCCACGCTGTGGGCGGAAATCCATGCATCATGTCGTATTGAACAAAGCGACGGGAACAGTTCAGGGCAGGCATATTTCATTAAGCATAATGAACATTTTAGTTAGAGTTAAGTCACAATCATCACCACCAGCTGCTCAAATTGTACCCATTCAGCATACATTTAAGGAGAGCCTACTACATACTCCAGACAAGACTTTCTTTTCAGCACTGCTCTAAAGACATTGAGAGGACTATGCCTTTTAGGAAATTACAACATAATGATGGGAAATGACGAACTAGTGCACTTAGAGAGTGAATGCCCCCTCGGGAAGTAATTTACTCACCTCTCCCACAAGAAATTTCAAATAATAGCAGTCGCGAACACTTCTCTAACACCAACTTTACAATCCCACCATGTTTTAAAGAATGATGCAACCATAGGTATCCCTCCTTCCTTTTAAGAATAGAACAAAAGAAAACGTGTCTTCGTCTAAAAAACACAAAGTTGGTTTACTATAGCTCAGAATCTACAAGGTATCATTCTGTAAACCATTCTGTAAAAGCCTCAAATGTTAAACCTGATTTCCTATCAATAATGCTATAAATGATAGCTCTAATTTATAAGGATCAAATTATTTAAGAAAATAAAGAATAAAATGGAGGATTATTGGGGCAGTAATGAAATATATTTTCCATAGAGCCCCCCAAAACAAATAAAACAATGTAAACCAACTTAACCTAAATAAATATAATTTGAAACACCTGAAAGCAAATTTAAGCCTGAGTCAATTAAAAAATTTCATAATCTATAAATGATTCCCACAATCCATGATTTTTTGCAATAAATGAGTCAATCTACTAATATATGTATAAACATATTTATAGTGTAATGAATATATCATTCCATGAAAAGTTCATATTCAGAAAGTGATTGATGTAGGAACTTTCTGCTTAAAATATGACAACAAATATATTACAATTTCAGCTTAGTTCTTCCTACTTATGCTCATCTTCAGTCCATCTTGCATAATGCTTCTTCAGGCCTCAAACTCTTCATTAGTCACTATTTCTCTCAGCCTCTCAACTGCTTTTACTAGAATATTGTAGAGCCATTATTAATCAATTACCTATCTAACAAAAAGAAATGCTGTTTCTTTCTTGGCTAAGGTTGCAAATTCATTAAATTCCCATTTCTCTTTCTTCATGAGTTTCACTGAACATCATGTCTGGATTCTTTCAAATTCATTTAATTACCTAAACGGGTCTATTTACATCATTTCCTCTCCTTCCCTCCCCGTCCCCTTACTCATTTGTATATACTTCATTTGAGTATTTACTCAAATGCCATCTTTTCAAAAATATTGTCCTGCTTGATTCATAGCTGAATCTGATGGATTTGTGTGGGAATTCAGCAGGCGTTACAGCACGGTACCACAGTAACTACTCCATTCTCTTAAAGCAGCATTATTTTTTCCATTCTCTCATATACCAAGAAAGATCCCCTTCCTCTCTTCTCTCTCTTTTTCTCGCTCCTCCTGGGAGGAGGACACTAAGGGGGAATTCTAGTAGAAAGAAGAATCCCCACCATCACTGTCTTACAGAGTTTTCTGTCCTTCCATTGCACTTAAATAAAACCAAACACTCACCATGACCAACACTCACAGGGACCCACAGACTCTGGATGGTGCTTCTGTCATGCTGAACACGCGTGATTTTCAGGAGAGTTTAAGGAGAAGGGGTTATACTGAATTGCAGTGTTTCTTTAACCTTAGTGGTGGGTCAAGTCAAGGAATCTGTGGTGGAGAAAATAAAAGTTTGGTCATATCAAATCAATAGAAGTTTGGTCATATCAAGTCAATAGATATCCTATTCTGTTTAGTCAGTGGGGACAGATGAGCTAATCACTTTTGAATAAGAGAAAGGAGGGTCAAAATTAACCTAAGCCCTACCTTTCTCATGGGGAATAAATGATCCCTCACATTTTGAAATGAATTTCAGTAAATCATTTCTGGAACACATAGGTGTTCCAGAAGCACACAAATCGGGTAAAATTTCATGTGACCACTTCCAGAGATGTTCTAGTTCACTCCAACTAAAACCTAGTACTGTTTCATTGTCTATAAAGGACCCTGTGATCTCATTTCTCCAGCCCTCTGATCCACCCCAACCTTTCTCCTGTGCTCACTGGGCTCCATGGTTAGCATGTTCTCATTCCAGGACTTCTGAGCCTCCTCATTCTCTTCCTGGCATCCCCTTCTCCAACATAGCTACACACTTTCCCCCTTTGTTGCCTTCAGGGGTCTACACAAATATTTTCTTCTCTCAAGGCCTATTTTGACCCGCTTACATCATAAACAATAACTTCCTCTTAGCAACTCACTCTTCCAAGTTTTTCACTCCCAGCACCTATCACAAATGTAGAGGTTTTGACCAATTTTGTTGTCTATCTTTCTTTATTACAATGTAAGCTCAATGTGCCAAGAATTTTCTCTTTTACTCACTGCTGTATCATTATTTCCTATGATTATTTATTAGCTAACTGAGTGACATGACATAGGATTAAATAAATGAATAAGCATGTGAACAGATAATAAGTACTTACATTGTCTAAGAACTGGGAGACTTTTCTAAAGGAATTCATAGTGTCTAAGTAGGGGTGTCTCTTAAGACCCTAAGGAACATGAGGACCCAGATAAAGAACCCTAAAATGGAAGCACAGTAGAACACTATCACTTCCTATCATTGAAATCATGAGATAAATGTATAATTTAATAAAATCTAAATGAAGCCAGTAACAATTGATTCAAGTTCCTGATGTGCTACCAAGCAATCTCTAATGGTAGCACACTGAAATGGACCCAGCCTGCAAAGAGCTGTAATGTACCTATACGTTAGAGATGAAAAATTTTAAAGGAATCTCTAAAGGCACTAAACACCAAAAATGGTGGGATTATAATTGTGTTGTTAGAATTAAATACATAATTTGTGTTCGACATCTAAATAGACTGGACTAGTCAAATGTCACACTGGCATTTCTAATAATGATTGCTCTGTGCAAATTTCATGAGTGAGCTCTACCTGCCAAAAGAAAAGTTACAAAGGATCAATTAAATAAACAGGAAATTATTTTCCTCCCAGGTAGTCTACAGTGGTACCT
The DNA here is from genome assembly GCF_000260355.1 of Condylura cristata. NCBI lineage: Eukaryota > Metazoa > Chordata > Mammalia > Eulipotyphla > Talpidae > Condylura > Condylura cristata. The sequence goes on along the minus strand of NW_004567104.1, from coordinate 70,191,674 downwards.
GGATCCTTTGAAAATTAGATGGGCATTTGCCTAAGATTAATAACTCCTGCTCTCCTTTGCTCCCCAAAATCACTTCATGTTGCTTAAGTTATCTAATATCTTGGAAAAAGAGAAGTTTCCAATGATAAGAGCAAATTAAAAATGGCTTAATATGTCAGAAGGGATCACAGCATTCTAACTCCAAGTCCTCTGTGTTAATAAACGCACCTGCAATGTGCCCAAGATTAATGAAAAATCTCTTGGCAGAATTCATTTGAGCAGTGAATTTGTCTGGTATACTTATAGATCATCTTAAAATCACCTGCTTGAGCACAGACAATGATATCATAAATATGTATTTGAAATGAAATTTAAATTTTAGGGAAGCAATATCCATTCATTAAAGAGGAGGAAACAAAAGCATTGCAATGAATCTCAGGTAAATGAAAAGGGCTGAGTCCAGAGCTATGAAAGGGTCTCTCTATTTGTGAGTTTGAGGATATTATTATTCAAAGCATGACTGTACCTCAATTGATTCCTTCAGAGACTTTCCTAGCTGAGGGTTCAGTGGGAGTGGATTCAACTCCTATACACTGATTCTCTTAGAACTGAGAATTCTCAAGTGAAATTTCCTGGAACAACTGCAGGGTTTTGCTGTAAGATGTGCTACATGGGAAGGCTGGGCTGGCAATTGCTGCTTCATGGAAGCTGCCAGATTTTATCAGCCATGGACAAACAGAGTCATCACTGTTCTGCTCAGCCTTTTCTTGTCTCACAGGGAACCAGATTAACTGGAGAATGTTCCAGGAGCTTTTTGGGTGTGTGTGTGTGTGTGTGTGTGTGTTTAAAGATTTATTTATTTGTACATACAGAACTGGGGTACAGGCCAGAGGCTCAGGGGCGATGAGAGGCTTCACCAGTGACAGAGTGGGGAGCAGAACAGGCAGTTCGATGAAGTACACTGCTGGGGGAGCAGCGGGCAGGTCAAGAGAGGTCTGCCGCGCCATGTGGTCACCTCCGGGACACGCGGGGATCAAATTCATGCAGAAGTGGCTTTAGCTTCTTAGTGCAGTGCTTTAACCCGCTGCACCACCAGGGAGGGCCATGTGTGTGTGTTTTAAGAGAAAAGTAAAGTAAGCCAGACACTGGTATTATTCCACTTCTATGAAGTTCCAGAACAGGCAAAAATAATTATGGTAATAGAATTCAAAATAAGGACGGAGTAGGGTTGAAGAGGCTCTTTTAAAGTATATGCTCATAATCTATATCAGGACCTGTAAATATCATCTTTTTTAGAAGATGGGTCTTCACAGATATAATGAAGTTAAAAACCTTGAGAAAAAAAATTCACCCTAGATTCTTCAAATGAGAATGGACATCCAATGACAAGTGTCCAGATAAGAGCCACAGCGAGGAGAGCCACACAGAAGGTGATCGTGTGAGACTGAGTCACAATCTGAAATGACCCAGTTGCCAGGAGAAGTGGCAACCATCAGAAATTAGAAGACACAACGAAGGCTTCTCCCCTAGAGCCTTCAGAGACAGCGCATCCTTTAATGTTTTATTTTTGGAATTCTGACCTTCTGAGCCATGAGAGAATGTGTTTCTGTTATTTTAAATCATCTGTTCTGGGTTCACTTGTATAGTGGCCACAGAAAATAATACAGGGGATTAATTCTGAGCTGGGGGGGGGGTTCTCCCCCTCCCCTCCCTGCCCATCCTCTCCCCTCCTTGGTGGTGCAACGGGTTGAGACACAGCACTGCATGCTAGCTGCAGCAGCTTCAGTGTGCGTTCCATCCCCAGCCCCACCCCCAGCCCTGGAGGTGACCCACATGGTGCTGCAGACGGCTCTTGACCCGCCTGCTGCTCCCCTCAGCAGTGTTCTTCATCGATCTGCCTATTCTGCTCCCCACTCTGTCTCCGGTGAATCCTCTCACTGCCCCTGCATCTCTGACCTGTACCCCAGTTCTGTATGCACAAATAAATAAATCTTTAAAAATATATTCTGAGCTGGAGTATTAACTGAGGTCTGACGATGATACTAAGGAGCATAGAGAGTGATCTAGTATTGACAGAAAGGTGGCTGGACTGGCAGGGTATGTAGAGATAACACTTAAGAAACACACCAGTGGCCTTTGTCAGACAAACTAAATCCTCACACCAAATAAAATACAGTAACATAAAAGGTAGTAAATACTTAAATGTGAAAATAAATCCTCAGTTTTAAGTTTTTCAATAAACTAATATTTTCTGAGATCAATGTGTATTTAAACAAGTCTCTATAAAATGATTGTCACTAACAACTTGTTAGATTTTTATAAATATAAGTGCATATCTTAAAATATGCTAGCAAAACAATGTCAAAAGGAAACATTTCTGAATTTTGCATGACCTAACTAGCATCCCATGTTTGGGAGGATACTTTGAAAATAATTAAAACGATAGGTGAATTATGATTTATCCTGAGTAGGATTTATTTGGGACTTGTCTTTCATTTAATCTTTTATCTATAAATAAATCTTACATTAAGGTAAATATAATAAACAACTGGAGATATTAAAATGAATACATATTTAAATTAAAATTTAAAAAATCAAAAGATTTTCTATGCCTGGAATATTTAATTAAAGAGAAATGTCTCAATTCATAAATTTGAGTTTTTATAAAAAAAATGCTAATTCCCTATTAAAAGTACACAGAAAGTAGCCCAGTTCTACCAAACATCACACCCTGAAAGTATATGGTGGGATTGAGGGTAAACATTCTCTTACCCATTTCTGGTAGCCATATAAATCAACCTCTCCGTAGAGTAGTATCTCAATACCTGTCAAAAGTACCGATGTACTTACTTACCCTTGGACATAGCAATCACAGTTCTAGGAAATATTCATCAAATACTCACACAAGCAAAAAAGCAGCTTGTGCAATTTTATTGATTGCAGTAGTTTTCTAAGATCAAAAATTTGGACAAAACTAAATATCCATCTGCATGAGTGTTTGAATAGATTATATTTCATCCATTCAATGAAACAGTTGAAGAAGCTCCTTTCAGCTGACACAGTATGATTTATTGTGAGCTTTTGAAAAAGGTAAGATGTGTAACAATTCCTATAATATAGTTTTAAAAAAACAAAACAAAGAATGGTCAAGAATCCAGTTGTTCACTCATAGGGCTTGATGGGTAGGAGAAATATGTTTGGTTTATCCTTTGGCATCTTCTAAATTTTGAATCTAAGGAGTATTAAATGTAAAAATTAAATAAAATTAAAATTATAAGAAAGATATTGCTTAAGTCACAAATTATTGGAATTGAAGAGAACGCTCTTAAATAAACCCAAGAATGCATGGAAATTTGGTGTAAGATAATATAGTATTATATGCCAAAAACAGACTGGTAAACAAAAGTGACTGGAAAACCATAAATCAAGACCTCTATTTCACTAGACTCACCAAGCTTCTTCCCATGAGGAGTGCAAATACATGTTAGAAAATAAAATCATAAATTTACTGTGATCAAATATGCATCAAATATGCTGATGGTCTTGTGAATGGAATTAAGAGTATGTGAGTCAAAAATCAATTATAGGAAAAGGATTGATTCATTCCATCAATCTACATATATATATGTCCAGAGCTAAAATAAATTTTGAAAGCAAATAAGACCCATAAAATATATGATCATGGGCCCTCCCTAGTGGCACAGCAGGTTAAAGCACAGGACTAAGAAGCTAAAGCCACTTCAGCATGAGTTCAATCCCCAGTCCAGAGGTGACCCACATGGTGCAGCAGACCTCTCCTGACACTCCCGCTGCTCCCTTCAACAGTGCACTTCATCAATCTGCCTGTTGTACTCCCCACTCTGTCTCTGGTGAATCCTCACTGCCCCTGCACCTCTGGCCTATACCCCAGTTCTGTATGCATAAATAAGTAAATCTTTAAATACACACACACACACCCATATATATATATATATATATATATATATATATATCAACAATATATTGATATATTGATACTTTTTCAACAATTATCTAGAAGCAACAAGTTCTAGAAATGGGAAATAGATGTCAAGGCTATTGGCACAACCATTGCCCTCGTGGAAATTCTACAAAAATTAATATAAATATTCTAATAAGAAACATTTGCAAAGCTCACATATTTATAGAATGAAGATCAATAAATAGGTTTAAAATATTTGTCTTAATTCAAACCAATGAGCGACCATAAAACTGTTTTTATCTGATTACTAGAGATTGATAAATGGAGCATTATCAAGAATGTAGCAAATTGGTATTTTCATACATTGTGTAAGGGGCTCTATAAAATATGCAGCATTTTACAGGAAAATCTGACAATGAAAATCAAAAAGAAAATGCGTTTTACTTTTACTGGAGCAATTTCACCTCTAAGATTTTATACTAAGGAGAAAAATGATAATGCACATAAGAATTTAAATGAATAAGGATTTTCATTGCAGCAGTGTTTAGAAGTGTAGAATAACAAAACTAAATCTCAGTGTGTGCCACCATCGGGCTGATGAAACGAAGCAAAGCAAAGAAGTGTGAAGTGTTCTTTGGAGCCTTTTAAAAGGAACCTGTGTTGGCTGTTGTCATCAACTGAAAGAGCTCTCCACGCCATCATGGGAAATCTATGACCTCCATGGGAAAGGCTCTGGCCATTTTGTCAGAGATAGCTAATTCAGTCTTTAGTAAAAATGGGTTCAGTGGCTTAGCCAGGCTTCTGTCTTTCTGGTTAGGATACACCTGCAGTAAACCTAAGACAAGTCTCACCCCATTCCCCAATGGGACCCCAGAAGGTAACTGCAGGTGGCTGAACGCCTCTCATCCTTCTGAGAAATCAGGATTCTGCATGGACGTGCAGATCACTAATACTGACAGAAAAAATTGACTCATTTAGTCAAAATAAGTATCTCCTCTCTTTGTGACTCAGCAATTTTGCTCCTGAAATGTATCCCAAGGAAATTTCCCCACAAACAATGGAGATACAGACACACAGAGTTAATACTCTGTAACTGAACAACAACAAAAATAATGAGAAAAGGTAGAATAGAGGAGAGGAAGGAAAAACAAGAGGTGGAGGAGGCATGATAGGGGAACAGGAAAGGTACAGAGAAGGAAAAAAAAGGAAGAGTTTCAAAGCTCCAATTAGAATAGGATCCTATTTATCCAGCACTGTGTGTGTGTGTGTGTTATGATATGTATGTGTGCACTTACAAAAAAATATCCAAAAGGATACTAACCAAAAGTCTCTAATGACACCCTTGGGTTGAGATTATTTTTCTTTATCCTGTAATAATTCTCTGACAATTTTTATTAATTAATAATTGATCTAATAATTTGGGGCATTGCTCTTGGCTATTTCTGGTTAGGATGTGTGATATCTATAATCTGAGATGAGCGAAGGCATCACTTCAGGTGTGGGAAGAAATAAGCCCCCAGGCAGCACAGATTCCCCTCCTGACTTGGCTGTCACGGACACGCTGTCTCTATCGATTGTCCCTGACCCTCCAACGTGTCAAACGGAAGGTAGATGTGACAGAAGCAATAGTGATTTAGTTACAAAATATTGAAATGCCCTATTAAGATGGATAGGAAATCCATAAGATGCTCCTTCTGTAATTAAAAACAATATCTAAACATGAAAAACAAGGTTCCTGGCTTGAGACCCGAAGTGAGCCGACAAGGAGGTCCAACCCCCCCACCCCCCACCCCAAGCCATTCCTTCCACCTGCCTGGATGGAGTCACTTCTGTTGCTACAGAAATAAAGAAACCTATAAAGCCTCTATGACCTCAGTGGAGGTACCCTTGCACCCACTTTCTTTTCAGAATGTACTTGTCTTCTTGAATTATCTAAAGTCCTGAATTTCATAACTAAGTCACCATGTTTTGTTGTATCAGCAACACCACAATGCCCAGTGCTGCCCAGCAAGCAAGATCCTGGCCTTACTATTGAAACAATAATTGTACAGCATCAGTTATGTGGGGTAGGAGAAAAAGATGGGTGAGACTGAAATGTTCTTATGTCATCTATGGCTTCAGGGGGACATGCGTGTTGTGCTGATCAGAAATTTCTTATCTGTTTGGTGACCAACTGTTGTCATCAAAACCATACTCCAGACCCCCAGCTAAGGATCCAATCTTACCAACAAGGCATCCCACTGGTCAGCTTCTGGGGTCCCTTGCTATACATCAGTCAACAGCCCCCCCCCCAGGTGTTCCTGGTCATACGTTGCAACGCACAGCCTTCCCAGGGTGATCAAGCTTTCTGCTCTTGATTAATTTGAAAGGCACATTGGAGGGTTGGGCTCCTATAACTGATTGAGCAGGTAGTTCCAACCTTGGATAGTAATGCAACAAAATGGTGACCAAAATGGCAGCTGAAAAGGTTCCTGAGTCTAGCAGACCCATAATGTTTGTTAATATGCCAATAATGTGGTTATTGATTAATAGATTTATATTTGCACTATGGGCACATTTAGCTTAAACTCAAAGTAAATAAATCTTGGGGCCCCTCCTAAGCTCATGGTCATGTTGGGAAAGTGATGTTAAAAATGGAATGCTCCACAAATAAATTCAGGAAATTCCAACATTAATTTCAAAGTCGATATTGGCTAGTATGTAAAAGACTATTTACATATTCTGTATCACTGAATCCTCCTAATGAAAGGTAATATGAGGTAGGTATAATTAGCCCAGCTTTGCAGATGAGTAAATGTGTAGTTAAAGGAGTTAGATAACTTAGCCAAGACCAATGATAATGAGTGCTAAAGCTGAAGTTCAAATTCAATTATTTCATGGCATTTGGTGCTCCAGGAGCAAACCCAGACAGGGCTTCTCTTCCTCACTGCATAGCCATAGAGTGATGAACCCTCACCATCTGGGCTGCCACACTGGCAGTCAGCTACCCCCACAAGCTGTTCCACACACGGAGCTCATGGAGACTTTGATGAGGTCCTAGCTTTAAAAAGACATTATCATAGCAATTAGTAGAACTTTAAGGGTCACTCACTAAGCTTCTAAGTTGCTGAGGAAAAATTATACTTGCTATAGAATATTCTTTGGCTCATGTTATATATTTTATATATGGCTGTTAAATCTTCCCTTGCATAGTTTCTTGCATACTTTTTAAATCAGCATAAAGTTCACAATCTGTGGGTGGTAAAGGTGATGTCAAAGGGGAAACTCTACCTTAGCTGTAATTGCTCTCTCTCTCTCCCCCTCTCTCTTTCTCTCTCTCTCTCTCTCTCTCTCTCTCTCACACACACACACACACACACACACACACAATCTTTAAAAAAAAATATTTTATTTTATAAAAATATTGCACAGTGTATTACACACACACCCAGAATGACCAGAATGAAAGGGCAAAATATAGAACTGTTGTCTAATTATCACAGAAATGAACTTGCTATCACTGAAATTCTAATTCCCTTAGCTCTAAGACACTTTTTCCAACCTCCCCCACTCCAACAATGTTATTCATGAGAAAGGAAAAAGAGGTTTTCTGTCTTATTTATCACATGGATTTCAATTGGAGCCAGGAAAATTTAACGTTTTTCTTTGGATAAGTAAAGTATTTAAATAACTGTTGCTTTGAGTATTTAAAGTAGCTCACCTTGCTAAAAGTAATTTGCAATGAATGAAGAAAATGGGACATTTCTGCCTCCACTCACCCTAAGCTAAGCTTGTGCTGTGCTCAGATAAAGCATCTTTGACATCACCAGGTCCTCAGAACAAGCAGAAAACTAGTTTCCCTGGGGTGGGGGTTGGGGGAGAGAGGAAGGGGGCATTTAATCTCATAATTCAAACCGGGGTATTTCTTTTTGTGTTGTTAAATAATTTTTTTTAATTTTTTATTTTTATATATCTATTTACATTATTGTTCATTTTATAACAATGTTTACTTCCCCCCTCCCTGTGGGGGACTGTGATGGAATATTTCAAGGAAGAATTTAAAATATTTTCCCAAGACATTTTAACTATTATCATTCTTTTTCTCTGAAAAGCCCTTTAGCTTAACAATATAAGCAGTAAAAGTGTCAGTTGAGGAAGCCACCAAGCCCTAAACCAGTGATTGTTTGGCAGTAGTCAAAAGTGTTTCCCTGTAGCTTAAAATGAGTGTTTCTGCCTGAGGTTATCTCTGTTTCTGAACAACTCACTCATCCAAGAGTGGATGGATATCCACTAGACTGGATAACTGGAGTGTGATTTCTTTTGCACTGTTAGTAGGAAATAGAACAAATGGTCAACATATTGCATTCTGATAGGTCCTGTGGGTGCTGACCCTTCTAGAGCATTTTGGTCACTGGATGGATTTGTTTTATGTTGAGTCAAATAATTTCCTCTCAAGCTTAAGTGCACACAAAAATAGACACAAAAAAGTCCCAATAAGAGTCAGCATATGAAGGTGACATGGGTCTTATCATAAATGGGTCCATTTATGGGCCAAACAATAGACAGCTATCATGAAGCAAGAATCACTTCAAAGAACTCAATGAGTTTGCTTCAAGTACCTTCTGAAAATCACTTCAAAATTTAATTTTAGGCTCTCCCTGGTGGCACAATGGGTTAAAGATCAGCACTATGTAGCTCTCTGAAACCACTGCAGCACAAGTTCAATCCCTGTCATGCAACACATGACACAGCAGACCTCTCCTGACTCCTCCACTGCTCCCCTCAGCTGTATATCTCAGTTGCTCTGCCTGTTCTGCTCCCCACTCTGTCTCTGGTGAATCTTCTCACCCCCCACACCTCTGGCCTGGACCACAAAAATAAATAAATAAACTTCAAAAAAATTTTTATTTTATAGAAATATTGCACAGTGAGAAAATAAAGGATTGGCCTTCCTCTGTTTCTATCTCAACTAGGATTAGGAGCGTATGTATTTTGAAGCTGAAGAGGGAGGTATCTCACTACTGAAGACCATTATTAAACACACAAAGTTTTGTGCTTACAGATCTGTGTTCCTTACCTGGTAGAAAGAATGATTATTAAATTGAGAAGTCAACAGTTAGAGATTCTATATTAATTATTTTACCTATGGCTTCATTTAATCCTTGCAATGACTCTATGATTTAGGTTTTTTCCTCTTTCACGCATATGGAACCAGACATTCAAGGTAAATAATGCTGCTGAAATTCATAAAATTACTGACCCAGATTTCTTTGCAAATGATTCCACCCTCTACTTAGCTCTCCAAGGTCATAGAAGTCCTGCAAGACTCCACCCTCGCTTTTCACCCACCCCTACCCAGTTAGTCTTTAAAGTTCTATGTATTCATTCTTTACTACCTTCTTGCCATCAGAATATGACTAAAGAGCCACTCCTTTCCACCCATGTCTATGTGTCTCTTTTCTTAAACTTTGCCTATCAAAGCCCTTGTGTCTTTTAAGACAGCCCATCAGTGTCGATGCAGGCACGTCTCTCCTTTATTTTCCCTTTCTCAATAAACTTGCCATGTGCTGATTTAAAAAAAAAAAAAAAAAAAAGGAATATAACTACATGCTCAGTCTAGAGCCTTCCCTCTGCATTTTCTTTCTCTACGAAGGACCCAGCTGTGTCAACCCTCTCCAATGGGTTACCATTGGCTGTATGAGGATGAGGTACGAACTTCTTAATATGGCTGACAATGTATTCTAAAAGCTATTCCACGTAAGCCATTTTAACTATATCTCCCACTGCTTCCAACATAGCTGTCTGTGCTCGCAACACAACTTTTCATCTCTCAAGCAATCTTTCTTAACACGGGCCTTCTTACCCCCATCTCCATGTCCAATGTTGTCCCTAGTTACTTTCTTTCTCTTTGTTCATATATTCTTTCAGTTCTGAGTAAAACTTTCTGGCATTTATAAAACACTTGTTCTGAGAATGGAGTTCCTTCACGAATAGTCTCACCAATATCCAGGGACTTCGTAAAGTCTACAGCTTCATCTATGACCTCCCTGAAACAGGATGTCTGTTGCAGGTGATTTTGACTTGGGTTGCTGGTCCAACTTTTAAGACCATTCTTCTACAGGTGAAAAGTTATGGACAAGGAGTCTTACTCTGAGACTCACCTGACTACTTTATAAAAGCAACTGATGCTTCAAATTGAACTCCAGACTGATGCATTTACCTAGCCTGTGATGGGGAATGACAGTCGGATTGTTCTCTTTGCATTTTTGTGCTTAAAGTTCCTCAAAACAAATCTACTGAATAATCAGGAATGAGCTCTTCTTCCTCAGGCTGTTTTAGGTCCAATCTTCTTGTTGCCTATCTTGGCATTTGACCCTTTGGTTTTTCTTCTTTTATATCAGACAACCTCACTAGACAAAGCTTATAAGACCCGGTCAAGCAGAATCCAGCACAGTGACTCAGATGTGGTAGTCACTCAGTTATATTGCATGGAAAATTGAATGTTGGATGGCTGTTCACGTAAGCTCCCTGGCCAGTGATTACTAGATAAAGTGATTTCAAGTAACCCCACTAAAAAGTCTGTTTCATTGAAAAATCTGAATTTACTTACTTATTCCATGTATTACAACCTCTTCTGAACTTTAGATTTTTTCTGTTTTATTTGAATCAACAGGAAGTCAAAAGATTAAAAAATATCCTCCTTACTATAAAATAGTACCCACCTATTCATCCCAGGGAATAAATATATTTCTACTCATTTATATATAACCTATAAACACATACATTACTTCTATAATCATATATAAACAGTCTGTCTCTCCAAATTTTTGTTCTTGTTTTAATTAGTTTGACATATAGCTGTAGATTTAAAGTCCAAGCCTGTAACCAAATTCTGAGATGTGCCTCCTTTCCTGGACTATTATCCCTCGTCTTCTCTCCACTGCATAGCTGGACTCGATATCAACTCAAATGGTATGCAAATGCACGCACTCGAGACCAAGAAATGTGGATGTTTCCACACACTGACCAGGCTCCACCCTGCTTAGCTGCAAGAGCAGACGAGACCAGGCACGTTCAGGCAGGCACAGCCGTAGACGGAGGAGGATATATGAGGACTAAAAGAGCAAAGTTACATCACGGGCACTTCAGGGTACTACCATTAATAGGAGCCTTTGTTCCTTTAAATCTAAAAAAGGAGTCTGTTCATCCAGTGAGAACAGTGAAGCTGGGATACTCAGAGCAGGAGTCAAGAAGTTAGAAAATGCAAATTCCCTGTCGAAGAAAGGAAAATGTAAAAAATGACTTTGTAGAGAGCAAGTGGTCACCATGGCAACAGGAGTAAGCGTGGGACCTGTTGGAGAGTGAAGTGCCCTAAGCTGCCAGGGCTCACTGCAGGGCAGAGGCAGGAGACATGGCCTTCTCTGTCCTCCTCGCTCCCCATCTCGGTGAGACTTGGAAGGAAAAAAGTGCAGGGGGTGAGGGCTGGCAGAGAAATACCACGAAAGGTGAGCGTCTCCAGGACCCCGCCAGGAGTAACAGAAGGCGTCCCTGATAAGCAGCTGGCTGCAGTTTTAACACCTCAGCTGAGAGACGGCGCTGGCTGAGGGCCGCAGAGGAGGCAGGGAGAGGTGCCTGTGGGCAGATCTGCAGCCCATCGGTCCTCCCCTGCGCAGCCCCCCCCACACACACATGTCTTGCCCAAGGCAACTGCAGGCTTTCCTGGGCTGTTTCCTGACAGAAACAGAGAATGAACTCACCACAGAGGGATCAGTCAGGCACAGAGCCTGCTCTATACTTCACATCCCCAGTGCAAAGTGCAAATGTGGACCCGTTGCCGAGAAAGTTGGAGATGTTCACGGCAGCAAGTGGAAGAGGCTGAAAGTAAGCACAGAGTGCTTCTAAATGTGGGACCCTGTGTGACTGCACAGGTTCAGAGCTCCAAAGGTGGCCTTGATCAGGCACCTCGTTTAGAAAAACAGGGAGGTCAACCAACAGACACAATTCTGCCCACCCAGCGCAGGTATCCACAAGTCACCCAGGCCCTTGACTACTACTCTATTAATATATCCTTGTGTTACAGGGCAGGGAGAGAGGGGCATCCCTAGGCCCCCAAAGCTGCCTGATCTAAATAGGTTCTGCCATCCGATGTATCAAGACAAGATGTAAGAACTTTAATGGAAAGGAAATTTAATACAGTGAGTATACAATATGGAAAAGACAAAGAATATAATTTCTAAACCAAACACCTGAAGTCACCCACCCCCTCAGGTAAAAGTCCACCCAAAAGGGATTGGCCCAAAGCAAGGCCTGAAAGCCCGCCACGAGCCCAAAGCACCTTCTGGCTGGGACCCATAGAAAAGGGTCAGAAATGGTCAGACAAGTCTGGGAGAAAAAGAGCAACATCAAGATAAAAGCTGCCATAGTGAACCCCCCCATGGGTCTCTCACCCACACCGGTTTTAACCAGCTCAGAGCCAAGAAACAAGCCCGGTTTCTTCATCATATGCCCTCTGCTCCATGTGGCTCTCTCAGGTCTCCTGGCTCTCCTTCCTGCTTCCTTCCTCTCTAGATTCCTTCTCTTCTCTCTTTAGCTCCACCCTCTTTCTGGGTGGGGCAGGGAACCCGGTACTTCCCCTTTTCCTGAGACTCTCCTGTTACACTTGCAAAATGAATCTGAATCTAGAATTTATAAAATCTAGTTTCCCTCTCAGTTTGGGTTGCTTAAAGTGTTAGGTGATATTTGAAGGTGTATTCATATACTGAAGAATGGAGAAGAAGGTCAGCTGCTTCATAAACCAAGAGGACAGTGATGTTTGCTGTTGATAAACCAAGAAGCCAGTGGGTATACAGATATTATGATTCACTACAGAAGATACAGAGAGCAGGCGAGGAAAGCAGAGGGGGAAATAATGACGGTGACGTTGGTAGAATTTATATTCAGAAATACTAAGTAGCATCCTTATTTTTATAGGCCTAATCAAGCATAGAGGCACAGAGTGTGGTCTTACATAGCTGTGGGATGCCCAGCCTCCTTTGTTCCCGAGGATATTATCTTGGTGCCCAGAGTTCCTGCTGGTCAAGCTGAAATGTAGTGTCAGCAGGGGGCCTCTCATCAGGGTATGAGGAACACACTGGGAAGCCAGCATCTCTGAAAACAGCGGGAGGACTTCATGCCAAATGGGCAAAACCAGCTAGACTGACTCAACAGAAAGTTAAGTGGGAATAGGAACTAGAGATTGGGTGCTTTGATCAGCAGGAACAATGGAGCCCCCAGGCCACAGCCCCAGCCACCCCCTTCTGGCTTGTGCCAGACAAGTAAGCATCCCCAATCCACACGCCCACCCACACATTCTTCCACACACTTGGCCACCTTCTCTGAACCTGATCCCCAATATAAGGAGATTGCCCTTGTAAATGTGCTGAGCTTCCACAGGTGTGAGTCTCTCCAGGTCTCTCTCTGTTAGGACTCTCGAGTCCTCTTCCATCCAAGCCATTTGCAATACTGAAACCCACCCTCCCCATCCCCCAGGCAACAGGTAGCCTAACATCAAAAGTTAGATCAGGCCCTCCCTGGTGGCACAAAGGGTTAGGACACAGCACTGAAAGTAGACCCAGCCCTTCAGTGCAAGTTCAAATTCCCATACCTGAAGGTGACCCACATGGCGTGGCAGACCTTTCCTGACCAGCCCACTGCTCCCCCCAGCAGTGTATTTTGTCAATCTGCCTGTTGTGCTCCCCACTCTGTCTCTGGTGAGACCTCTCACTGCCCCTGCACCTCTGCTTGTACCCCAGTTCTGTATGCATAAATAAATCATTAAAAAAAATAGATGGAATGAATGAATGCCTTTTCAGATGGAAAAAAAAAGATGGGTGACTTGAAGGCACACTACTGCTAATATCCTGAGCTGAAAGAAACTGTGGGAAATGCCTCGGTTAGGACAGAGTGCCTCACCAGGTGTTTGCAGACTTGCTTCTGGATTGTATCATACGTGTGCTGAGAGGTTAACCCTGCTTTGCCTTCACCCCTTTGTCCCCATGGATGTTGTCTATGTCATTTCTAGATGAGCTGGGAAGTACAAGAAGGTCAGGAGCACTGGCGATGACTTCCAGAGGTGTATGCAGGTGTCCAAGCGGGATTATCTGGTCACATGGCCTGTGCCTGATGAAGCAGTGTGTGTTCCTTATAAGGTGGAATGAAGGAGTTGTAAGGAAACATTTCATGACTCCACTGTGGCAAAAGACAGGGAGCCATATGTCAGAAAGAACTGCCTGCACAGCTCGAGCAGACAGGGAGTAAAACTTGGGCAAACCAAAGGTGATACTAATTATCTACCACAGGTGAGGAAAAGACCAGCCCTGTCTCATGGACATTTTTCCTGGGCTCATTTTGAAATATTTCCAGAATTTGCTGCCATGGGCCAGAGTGAATTAAAGCCTAAAGGAAACAGAACCTTCTGTGTCCTGGATATTTGTCTTCAGCCTATTCACTCTCATGCAGGATGTAAAAGCAAAACTTAAACTGGCGTCCAGTAGGCAAAGTTCCTGTATCTTATTTCATGATCTTAATATATGTAATGCAAATGGTATTTTTGTAGCAAGTTATAAGGCATTGCCAGATTTCCTAACAAGGAATTCAACTAAATGGCCAAAACCATCCATGGCTTATATGAACTATATTTTTTCTTTTTATCATCTCATTCTCTACAACATTGACACAGTCATAATTGTCAACAGTATTTGTCTACTGTTTCTACATTCTGTAATAGAGAAATATAAATTTAAGCAAAAGGAGAAATCCAACCAATGGTCTCTAAGAAATTTAAATCTAAAATCTAAACTTTGAGCAGAAGAATTTAGGAAATATATACCACCATAACCAATGTGAACTGAAAAAAACCCTGGAACATAATATTAATAATATGTATAATTAGCGGTTCCAACCCTACAGTAGTGAGTCAAATGGTCCCACCCACTTTGTGTCATTGCTTAATTTGTTTGTGGTTCTTTGTACACTTTTAGTGCTTGAACCTCTAGGGACCTCTTTCTTGGGTTTGAAAATGCAAATTTATGACCTAGTTATAACCAGTACCCTTTATAATAGCAAAAAGTTTATGTCTGAAATTAGTTTTCTGCTTAAAAAATAGGAGAAGGGGGTGGAAAAGGAGTTAATTGTGTTCTTCTCCTAAGGGATATGAAAGATAGTTTTGCCCTTGGTTACATGAAAAACCATGTCCGTATAATTTAAAACATTTCATATTGATTCCTGGCTCTGTTGAAATAGTATGTAAGAAATTATATACACCAGCTTATTGGAAAATTATAAATAAATAAGCTCTAAGATGGCAGCAGGAGAGTTTCATTCCTAGGAGTGTTAATGCTGTTATGGACTAATGCTATACTTGCAGAAAAGAGTAGTCACTAAAAATCATTTTTTCATCATTTAAATGAAAAAGGTAGCAAATATTTTAAAATATGACTTAAAGCCCTCTTCAGCAATGAATAACATAGTATTAGATTGATTTTCTTACCTTATGGAGCAAGACATGCATTTCAATAAAAAACACCCAGCATGTTTAAGCCTTCCCATTTAGGGAGATTCAATGGAGAGAAATATACTTTGAATGGAAGGTATAACATGATATATATTTTTTAAAATACATACACGATGATCCTTTGAGAATAGGTGAGTTTCAGAGAAAAGCTGGGTTCCAGCTAATAGATTATCAGGCTGATAGTAGGCCTCCATGAGTTCCAAACACTGACAACTAGGAAACTTGGCATCAGCTCCTAAGAATTGGTCTGTCTACCCTGGAGTTGAAAAAGGAAGCTACATGCTTGCCAGCTACTACTCTTTCAGACCTCTCCCATGAGTCAGTCAACTCACTCATCAACATACCCTCTGCTTCCACCAAACTTTCAGTGATCCTAACACCGAAGTACATCAGCTGAAAACACAACTAAATATAATCAGTACCTTGACTGACTCAATTCCCCAACAGAAGTAGCATTTCATATAGTTTGTTCTGTTAGACAATGGCCCTCTGTGTTTATGAATGATAAGAAAGAGATCCTCTTCCATATATATGTAGAAAATCCCAGGAGAAATCTATAGCAGTAGGGAGGGATGACATAGTATGTGTTTTGGATTTTTAAAACATTTTACAAGTGCTATTCTAAATTATATGTTTAAAATTCAGCATAATGTTAAAAATAAATTCTTTACCAGAGTGAACCCCAAATGATTAAGAACCGTCGTCATGGTTTTGGTACTAACATGGAAACGTTAATAAAATATCAGAACAAATTAGAATATAAAACCATATTTAATTAAAAATGCCTAATGCATCCATATTCATTAAATCATTGTTACCTTTTGGTGCCAGCAATTCCCTCCTGACCCAGCCCACTTACTAATTTAGAAGACTTATTAAAAAAGAAAATAATTCTGTTTGCTGTTTCATCCTGGAATAAAGTGGTACTAATTGTTCAATTTTGCATCAACCACTACCTAGGACTTAAGGCATATGTGGATTTTTCCTTCATGAATTTCTGATAAAAGTATTTTTAGACTATCATTCCAAAGATGATATCAGCAGGAACTAGGAAAAAAATACTGGAAAAAGATATTTCTTAATTGTTCTTAATGAGCCAAGTTGGGCCCAGAGGTGGTAAAAGTAGAAAGTAGGCACAACAGCAGCAAAACAGATATATTCAAGTCTCCTGTTCTTAAAATGCATATAAAAAATGTTCAATGTCATTTATTATTAGGGAAATGCAAATCAAAACCACACTGGGAAAACAACTCACATTATGATCATGGCTCAATTTTAAAAAGCTAGAAACAAGAAACCCTAGTGAGGAAGTGGTGGGAAAGGAATCTGTTTAGGGAGAGCTGTGTGGACAGTCCTCAAAACCCTAAAAATAGATCTGTTACTTTATCTACTGATTCCACTCCTAGGATCTACCCAAAGAACACCAAAACACTAATGCAAAAGGCAACCTGCTCTCCTAGGTTTACTGCAGCACTCTTTCTAGTAGCCACGATATGGGAACAACCTAAATGCCCCAACACGGATGAATAGATCAAGGAGATATGGAATTCTACACAATGGAATTCTGCTTAATGATCAAAAAAGACAAACGCATGCCCTTTGGAGCAACATGGATGGAGCTGAAGCGGTTAAGTGAAATAAGTCACAAGGAAAAGATAGTCAATGGTTTCATTTATATGTGGAATATAGAGAAACCAAACAAAGGTGCAGGGAAAAAAAAAAGACAAAACTTGCAAGCTGACCACATATCTGAGGCACCCAGTGGGAGGGAGGAAAGGGAGGGTCAAAACAGAAGACGGGGGTGATGGATTACGTGGTCTATGGTGGTGGGAGAACTACAGGGACTGCACCCAGGTGAGAAATCGAATCCTGTCCACTACTGAACAACAGTGTAAGAAAACTAAAAAAATAAATGGAAAAACATATGTTGTGGGCTCCGTGCGTGTGCCTGTGTTTGTATCTACAAAATGACTGTGTCTGCTGGCGGTTCGCCCCTGTACTTGGGGGGTCACTCCATGTGCACGTCATGCATAAGTACATGCAGGGTCAGCCCCACAGAGCGGACCAGCCACACGGGCCCAGCTGTCGCTTCCTGCAGCCCTGCTCACTCGGTGCCAGTGGTGCTGGGGATGCAACGCTTGGGAGGCAGAGGCCATGTGAGGGGAAGATTTGGGCATTTCTTAATATTTGGGGCGTTCAGAATGTGCCCTCAATGAAATGAGCCGTGTGGGGGCCACACCCTTGTCCAACATAGGACAGAAAAAAAATTATAGTTCAAGCATACATGTGGACACAAACATATAATGAATATAATATTCATATATGTGTGTTTCCAATTCAGGACTATAAACACACAACACACATACATGGGACAGGCATATACACACATACCCCTGTAGTGTCCTGAATTGAAAACATATATAGATATGGATGTATTTATTATGTGTGTGTATGTAAATACTTGAATGTAAACAAAAGGATGAGTTATTTAGCATTCAAGATAAGTCACAAAAATCACTTTTATACCAAGTCAGCACTGCACCATGTATTCGCAGGTAGACTTCTGCCTACATCCCCAACGTCAGGGATCGATTACGGAACTTGTAGGAATTTAACAGAATCTTAAGAGATATATAAGATGAGTCACTATAAAAGCAAAACCCTATCAAGATGTTCATCATTTCAACTACTTCATGCGTTTGACATCATGTGCTGCAAAGGACCTCACACGCAGCTGAGGGTCCTGGAAATGGTAGTCCTCCCACCTCAGAAGACTGGAAGCTTGGATGTTGGCAGGTTTGCTTCCTTCTGAGAATCATGGGAACAGATCTGTTCCAGAAACTTCTACCACCTAGTGTTGACCTCAGTCATTCCTGGGTTTGTGTGTTCATACCTTCTGTTCTCTACATGAGGTGACTCTGTGTCCAAACATCCCCTTTTGATGAGGACACTGGTCATAGTGGAGAAGACCACAGGGCTCCCTTAACTGGATTATTCTGTAAAGACACCCCATTTCCCAGCAAGGTCACATTCTCTGACACTGGCATCCAGGACTGCCACACATATCTGTGTGGCTGACATAACTCGGCTCATAACAAATCCTTAGTAGCTGCAGGGGAGGCATTTACAAGAGCTGAAGACACAGTTCTTGCCCTCGTGGTGTTTAATAATGTACCAGACTTAATAATCATGGAGATAAAACAATTTAAAAGAGCAACAATAATGGATTGATTGCTACTTCTATACCTGATGCTGCAGTAAACACTTTACAAGCATTTTCTCATCAATTCTCACAGCAGCTCTAGGAGGGAGGTGGCTTAGGCTAGTTCGTGTGAGCTGCTTCACCGAGAGGTTGTATTTGACTTAAGTTGATACTAGGTTAGGAATCCTAGATCGATGGAGAGGTCACCTTGAGAGGAGACAGGGCAGTCCAGCAGTGAGAGCACAGAGTGTGCACGCCTTAGGGCCTGGTGTTAGGGGACAGAGACAGGCAATAAATCAATTCTCCCTCTTGGTCTGTGCTGGGCCTCTCACTTCCTATCACGGGTCCTCTGATCTGCAGCCTGGAATTCAGCAGACACAGACCCTCCCCACTCACGCCGTGCAACCCAGGAACTCAGGGGCATCAACACTCAGTGCCATTCTGAATGGTTGGGGTAGAAACCAGTATGCCACGCTCTCCCCTCCCCTGCCCCAATAAGACATGCCCAGACTGTCAGAGGGGTCAGAGGAGTGAAGCCCTGGTGAGCCAAAATGCAGCCACTTCTACAATGCATCCCAGCATTGTCTTCCTCGTTCCCTGTTCTACTTTTTCATCTAGTCCTACAGCTCCCCAAATCACAAGCCCCCCTAACCTACACACATCAGGCCTCAGGTCCTGCTGCCAAAGAAATCTGGTCTCAGTTAGTAGCAGATTTTATTATTTCAGTTCCAGAGCTGGAAACAAATGACTTAAAAATGACTGTTTCAAAACCAAGCACTTCAAAAAGACCCAGAGTTAGCACCCAGGTGTCTGAGCATGAAGACAATCGCCATAAAAGAGCCATCCAGGCCCTCCCTGGTAGTGCAACAGGTTAGAGAACAGCGCTATGAAGCTACTGCAGCCACTACATCACGAGTTCGATCCCCAGCCAGGGAGGTGACCCACATGGTGCGGTTGACTCCCTCCTAACCCACCCACTGCTCCCCTCAGCAGTGTACAACTTCGATCTCTCTGTTCTGCTCTCCACTCTGTCTCTGGTGAATCCTCTCACCAGAGAGGATGCATAAATAAATCTTTAAAATAAAAATTCATCCCATGTAAAAACTCTTCTTTCCTTTATTTTTTTTTTTTTAAATCTGTACCCCTTACAGTAATTTGCATGCAGGAAAGATTGTGTACTCCTGTCTTTACCACCACGGTTGGCACAGAAGAGTGATAACTGGACAGAGCTGCCAGCTCTACAGAACAATTTTCTCTAAAAGAAGCTGAAGAATAAGTTTATCTGGAGTGAAACTGAAAAAGCAAGTTGTGGATGCAAAATGCACATGTTCTGTCTCTTAGGGTCTCTCTATCAAAAAAAAAAAAAAACAAGAAGAATTTTAACTGAGGAAAAATTGAATAGAACCACAAAGAAAAGGAAGAGGAGAGACATTTGACTGTGAGGCTAGCCTGCTGGTGTTGCTTATGCTCCACCCAATTAAAGCTGAGACACAGCAGCCTTCTGAGAGTCCACATGCTGTTCTTGCTTATTATTGGAGCCTTTGTTATTTTAGAGGTAAATATATTAATGAGGTGCCTCCTTCCACGATGTCTAGAACTCTGTATTTTAAGTGATCATATTCGATAGATTTTTTTTTGTCTGTGTGGAAAGTCTTTTTTGCTATCTTTCTCCAGAACAAACTCTTTTTCTGTGAAGGTCACCCCAATTTCCACACTGCAGGAGGCTACATTCTCTTAATGGCACTAAACACTTCCTGCATGTGAGAAAGTTGCCATCTAGCTTCATTATAGTAGATGTTCCAAAAAATCCCATTATCACTGCCAGTACCCTTCCCAAGCTGTATTATACAGGCAGTATCTTATTTTACCACAACTGGCATCATCATCCGCCTTGGAATTATCTGGAACACACTTGAAATTATAGAATATTTAAGAAACACATCCAATCTCACTCTTTTATTTGACCATTTCCCCTGGTTTTATGATTCATTAATATTCAATGATGGTGTGGTTGCAATCCACTCGATAATGCTGTGGTTTTCTTCTTTCCCGGCCCCGATACCACTCTCTGTCCCTCCTAGGGGTAACGTTTAGGACAGCCACACAGCCCCCGACCCCCGAGAAAAATGCTGTCCTGCTACCGCCACAATTTCTATAATTAGGCAGTTCCAAAAAGGGGCCACAACGAGTCGATCCTGCCCAGCGTGCATGTTTTGCTGTGAAACAGTTACGACCTCAGAGCCTTCAGTCGTTGGGAAGCGATACAGCAAGAGAGACTCGCGAGTATGCGGGGTGCTTGTTCATGAAAACAGACAGATGGAAGCAACTTCGAAGAAAAGACTCTGAGCTGTAGCCTCCGGAAGATTTAGAAGGGGGTTAGAAAAGCCATTTTCAAAGCGTCTATTTTGAAAGCACAGGCTTCCCTTGGGGATAAGGTAAACTTTGGTTTATTCTTTTCTCTCAGACAGACAAGTTTTCAAAGGAGTCCCCATGATGCGGCTTATCCTCCGAGCTCATGGGCAGCTGTCTGGGTGTCTGAGGAAGCATATTTAGAAATGGCAGCTACATGCTGTGGGGGGCTAGTGTGCTCTTGAGTCTTCGCTGACTGCTACTTGCGATTTTCTCAATAAAATAAATAGAAATTGTGGTGCTTTCAAATGCTTGACATGCCTGTCGGCCAGGTCTGATGTAATTTGTTGCATCAAAAGATGAGCGTCACACACCGATGACATCACACAAAAGAGGAGCGCCACACACCGATGACGTGGCTTCTTAACGTCAGTGCTGTTGCCATTTAGGCCTCACCATCGGTGCGGTTGGGGCTGCCTCGTGAGATGGGCAGCCTCCCTGGCCCCACCCGCCAGGAACCTGCGGCGTCCATTGGTCCATCGGTGTTCAGTCTTTCATGACAATCACCTATGTCTCCAGACACAGTCAAACATCCCTTGGGGGCTAAACTCGCCCCCTAGTAAAACCTACTACTTGATGTAATGGCATTCTTCTTTGGAAGATATTTTTATCATTTTATTATTAACTCAATAATGGTTTACAACACTGCAGATGACTCAGAGGTGTGGCCGCCATGCAGGCACCCACAGTCCTCCATCACAGCCCATTGGGGCCTTCCTCCACTGGGGTCCCTCCTTACTTCACTCACCCCCAATCCTTCTCCCACTTTGATAGTCTTACTTCTAAATTCAGATTTCCAGGAATTGTTACTGGTTTGCTTTTATCTGTCCATGGTGTTTCTTTACATTCGACATGTAAGTGACACCATCTGGTATTTGTCTTTCTCCTTCTAACTTATTTCACTTAGGATGATCCAGTGTAGTTCCAGCCATTGTATTGCAAAGGGCAAAATTTTGCCTTCTATGTATATCCATAGTTTTTCTATTGTGTACATCTATACTAATCCAGCCATCTATCTCGGGGCACGTACATTGTCCCCCATAACCTGGGTATTATAAATAGTGCTGCATAGAACTTCAGAGTGCAAATATCCCTTAGAATCAGTGTTTTGGGCATATGTAGGTAGATAGCTAACAGTGGAATGCTGGATCGTGTAGTAAATCTATTTTTTTCATATTTTTGAGACACCTCCATTCTGCTGTCCATTGGGGCTAGACCAGTCTACATTCCCATCAGCAGTGTAAGATGGTTCTTTTCCCCAACATCATCACCAACTCTTGTCTCATCCTTCTGATATGGGACATATCAGAAAGGCCTGACTCTGGTGTGTGATACACCCAGTGCTCAAAAGTACAATTTTCTTAGACAAAAATTTGAGAACTAACAGGAATGGTAGTAAAGGAACATTGAAGTCAAGATGGAGAATCACTGCCTCCGGCCTGTGCATGTATGAAAGTTTAATTGTCTTTCACTCACAGTGCTGTCAACACCAAATGGAGTATATCTGGCGGGGATCTCATCTTCCAGGAACTAACTGGTGTCTCATCATTCCAGTCTGTTCTGGCTAACTCCCACCTCCTGGTGTCAGTGCAGAGCCCACTAGTAAATGCTCCAGTCCCACAAGATACCCCCCTTCAGATGCCTATTACAAGTCCAGACCTCCACATTCCTTCTAGTTGGCTAGAAAGTGGAGTTCCCAGGACCTCACATTGGATAATTTTATAGAATGACTCCCAGAACTAAGGGAAGTGTTCTTGCCAGTTAATTCTAACAGTCAGATGGAAGAGAGGCTCAGGGCGGACAGGCGTGAGAGGCATGGAGCAATGATGCCCCCCTGGCCATGACAACCTCCTCACACTGATGAGTTCACCCTCCTAGAAGCAAAGAGAGTTTCTGTGATGTAAGCTTGGCTGATGAGTTTTAGTGATTCACAATCCTCACCCCCTCTGCTCCCATATACCCGTCTGAGACTGGGCCTCCTCCTGATTCCAACCTTGCAATCCCCAGGTTGGTCTTTCCAGCCTCCATCCTACAGCTTCCTCAGAGCCCCATATGGCAACCATTTCCCTAGCATGAAGAAGGACATTCTCTTCATTACAGAGATTTACTTAGACGTTCTTGTGATATACACCAGAGACTGGGTCTCACGTTCTGGCAAAAGATGATCCTATCACCCCTACTGATGAAGAAATTACAAAGATTTGGGGAGTTCTGAGCTGGAAATGGAGAGGGGAAACAAATACCTATGCACTAATAAATCACAGCAAATACAATTACAGGTTGTTTTATTTGCCAACAGGGTTGTATTCCCTGTTGTCTCTTCTCCAGCTTCATTCCCACCTTCCCACCAAAGGCAAAATGTTCTGTTTCCAAGCAGATGGTGATCAGGGCATACCTGAAGAATTCTGAAGGGCCTCTCTGTGCCTTCTGGAGAAAGCAATGTTAAACAGCCAATTTAAGGGTAGAGAGAGATGTTTTAGAATTTAAAGTTAAACGATAGAACAGAAGTGAAATTTAAGGGCTTAAGTAAATGTCTGGGCAGCCCTGAGTAACCTATTAGGGTTTGAGGAGGCCAAAAGACTTTTCAAGGTGATAAAATAAAAAGAAGTTTGGACGGAAATTGCAGAGTGAAAAAGTGAGATTTGTCAGTCACCTTAAAATATAATCTCCACTCCCCAAAGCAAGCAAGATAAAATACAGTTAGACTTTATTATATTAAATAAAGGTAGACGGTAAAAGGCTTCCTTCTCCAGTACAACACACACAGATGCTTGAGTTACTTAAAAATAAATAGTCTCTGGCTTCTTGGAGCTTTCCCGCATTTCCACATTGTTGTGAGGGTGTGCCTTTGCCAGGGGCAGGGGTCATTAGACAGAGGCCAGAGTGGTCACGGTTTCTGAAAAGAAAATATTTCAGTACTTCTTCCTCCATTTAAAAATAATGTTTTATTCCAACCAATTAGCTTTACATTTTGAAATGGGCAATAAAGTACAAAATATCTGAGAGGGCTGAGAACATAGAAATCATCTGAAAGATAATGATTGAAATCCTTAGATGTTTCAGAACCCACAATTTTATATTTCTAGGTTCTATTTTTTTTAATCCTTTGAGGGTAGAATGAATGAAATTTGTGCATTTGTAATCAAATTAATTGGTGCCCAAATTATCAAAAGTGAGCTTCCAATGTCTTTCACTCTAATGCTTACCTGGAAAGCAGGTGTTCGGTGTAAAAATCTAGAAGCCTGTGACTTTATAAAAAGATCAGAGTAGTTGCCTTCCCCTTACACACTTACTTTTTTTGCTTTCATAGTTTCAGTGTGAAAATATTATGTACAATAAGGTAACGATTTTATAGATATATATGTGTGTATATATATGTGTGTGTATGTATATACAAACAGATATTTTGAGAACCCACATTCACATAAATTTATTATAAATTGTTATTATAACTTATTACAACTGTTCTATTTTATTATTGTTTTCATTTCTTACTATGCCTCATTTACAAATTATACTTTACCATAGCTATGTATGTCTATAATCAATAGCAACCACTGTCTCAGGCATCCATTGGCATCTTGGAATATATTCCCATGTGTATGGGGGTCCCATTGCATAGACTATTAGTCTTGTTTAGGGGGGTTCAATATGGAGCTTGCATAGGGGTTTTGGGCTTCAAACTTTGGGTTTAAAAATTATTTCAATGTTAGTTAATTAGCTCTTTTTGGTTGTGTTCCCTTTGAATGACATTCAGGGGAAAAAGGAGAGTCTGAGCTGACACAAAATTTTAGATGACTTTGCTATAGGGAAATTACAATTTTATGGATGTGGGTCTACTAATGCTGTTAAATAATATTAATTAATTCTGCCTAGAGAGAGTCCTGGAGTTGCATGAAATTAGCATGGCCCTTGCCTACCGTATCTCTGCACTACTGCCATATGGGTTAGGAAGGGAAGAAGTAAATAAATCTCAGTGAAAAACTTCAGTATTTTCTCTGGTGTTTGAAGCAAAAAATTCTAGACCATTCACATTTCATCACCTGTGTTTCCTTGCTTGTCCTACCCACCCATGAACAAGTAGGAAGTCCAGGCCTGTCATTCTCCCCAAAACCCAACCTGGTTCTCTCAACCAAGTCCCTAAGGGCTAACCAGCTCCATCCATCCTCCCAAACTTCTGGCTCCCAGTTATGTTCACCTCTGTTTAAGAGCAGGGAAATCAGCATGTCATTGGCCTCTTTCTTAGAAACCTAACTTATTTGTTCATTTAGCGAATGTTTTATCTGGCACCTACCATGTGTTCAGGAAACACATGTGTTCTGGAACAACCCTTTCCAAACTGGCAGCTTCCACCATGAGAGTCCATTCCAAATCACCACCCGACAATTGCCAGAAATTAGACTCAAATCACCTTGTGCATGCCTTAATCACAAGGTGGGAAGTTTTACCTACCAAACCCAAGGAACAGCAGTTATTCTAAGGCAGCACTTGAGCTCTCCTGGGAGGCTGTAGCACCTCAAGGCCTCTGTCTCACTGTTTCCTCATCTGGCCCCAGGTTAGACACTTGGAATCCCAACCTTTCACAGATGGCCCTGTACTGAAGCAGCAGGAATTTATTCCCACCCTGCACAAATACTAGCCCATTGCTGCATGGGGAACATGGGCCCCCCGAAGGCTTTATGGTCTTTAAGGCTGTGCAAACTCCTTAGCAGATAAGAAGCTGGCACTAATTTAGGAGGGAAAGTGGGTTTTATTTTTGGAAGTGAAAGCTCAGGGTAGCGTCCTGGGGGAAGAGGGAAGAGACAAGCCCTTTACAGCCATTCTTTGTTGATCAGAATCTGAGCCCTTTGAGAATAAGCCCAGCTATCTGGGTGCCACATCAACTGTACTCCTCTGGTACCCTGCAGATGTTGACAGGGATTTATTTATCTTGAAAGGAAATCAAATGGTACATAAAGAAAATTGGAGCTCACTGGTTCAGTGAGGAAAACATGCCTGTGCAGTCTGAAGGCGACTCTGTAGAGGCCCAGATTTGAATGTGGGGTGGTTTTGCCTGCTGGTGCCTCTGCTTTCAATTCTGACTGCACAGACACAAGTACAGAGAGTAGTGACGGCAGACGCAGGTATGGCCTTCTTGTCTCTCTTCTGACCAAAAGAAACCCAAGTATGGACCCCTGAAAAGTTACCCACCTCCTTCCCACTGGTGGACTTAGAGTGGCAATTATCACTCACAAGGTGCAATCACTGAAGGCTTGGCTAGATAACATATAAGCAGCCTCTTTCAAAAGCATCCATGCCAAATCTTTGAAACTGCAACCATGGGAGCATTGTTTATGATAATAACTGAAAAGGGAAGTCATGATGCTTAAAATTAACTCTTGCAGGGCTTCCCTGGTAGCTCCTCTGCTCCCCTCAGCCGTGTATTTTAGTAGATCCACCTGTTCGGCTCTTCAGTCTCTCTCTAGTGAGTCCTCTCATCCCCTGCAGCTCTGGCCTACACCCCAGCTCTTTTACACAAAGAAATGAAATTAGCTCTTGTACTTTTTTTTTTTTTTTTAACTAGCCCTTCAGGTGACATAGTGGCACCTTACAATGATGACAGACTCTTGCCAAGATATGAAGACTTGCATATTTGTGTTGCAATTTGCTATTTCCATCAACAGAATACTTGCTAACAGAACAAAGCATGTCACTTTTACTGGTTTCCATGGAGCAGGCTATGGACAGTTAAAAAAAAAATCTATTTCAAAAATCTCCATGTGGAAATATGTTGAAAGGTTTAGTCCTTTTTCATATCACAGAAACTTTTCTGAAAGTCTTAACTGTAACTGTAAATGTGTAAATGTAATACAACTTCACTGCAGTTGTCATGAAGTGAATCCTCTTAAAAATAAGGAATTTTTGCAAATGAATGTCTCCCTACTATATAGGATAGAGGATCTGAATACTATGTTGAGAAAAAAGATCTAATGTTACTGCATTCTGTAACTTTAACCAATAAACCAATTCCCAAATCAAAAATATATATAGTTCACAATTTTCATTACATAATTTTATATACTTTTAAATTTTTTCATTATATATAATATATACACATTATATAACAATATATATTATTGTGTATATAATTATATAATACTATTATATATAGTGTGTATATATATTATGCACACACGCACACAAATATTTTTTTTAATTTTGAGCTTGGTTTTCCTGTTCAACATTATGTGAAATAATAGCATTTGATATGTTTTCTCAACATATTAATTAGATCTTTTTTAAGGAAAAATGACAGGCTTACTTTCAGTTTTCAATAAGGATTAAGATTTTATATATATATATATATATATATATATATATTAAAAGATTTATATATTTTGCATACAGAACTGGGGTACAGACCAGAGGCTCAGGGGCGGTGAGAGGCTTTACCAGAGACAGAGCGGGGAGCAGAACAGGCAGATCCATGAAGTATACTGCTGAGGGAAGCAGCGGGCGGTCAGGAGAGGTCTGCCACGCCATGTGGATCTCCTCTGGGGCAGGCGGGAATCGAACTCATGTGGAAGCGGCTTTAGCTTTTCAGTGCTGTGCTTTAACCCGCTGCGCCACCAGGGAGGGTCAGATTAAGGTATTTTAACAGCATGCACCATCCTTTTTTAGAATTCTGCTGCACTGGGCTGTAGTCTTTCTGTTGAGCTGGTTGGTGAGGCAAGGACTGCTGTGTGTGCTTGCAGGTGTCAGGACTTGGATTCTGGGTAGGGGGAGGATGACTGTGGTTTCCAGGATCTACACCACCCTTTAAAAGCGCTTACGTGGAGTTTCTGACAACTCGCAAATTGCAGGCTCCTTGTACATCCCCTTGCCGAGAGCACAATGGATTCCCCCGACTTGATACTGTCCTGGTTTTCACTAGGCATGACCCAGGGGCTATCTGAGAAGAGCAAACACCGTTAAAGCAAAACAGGCAGTCCAGGAAATTGTGGCGTGTCCTCCTTTGCAATCTCCAAATATAATCACTTGCATTCTGAAATATGTCTCCCTCTAAATGACTAGAAATCCTTTCCAGATAAATCTGAGCTGGACTGCATGATGTGAATGGCCAACAGGTGTACAGCTTGCATCTGTGCTCATACCTACAACTTCAAGTACAAACCCTCACTCACTCCACAGCCACTCGTGTTTGAGCAGCTTCTGCAAGATGGTGTATAAACAAGACGTACTGGAGTTACTCCCCATGACTCTCAAACTCAGTAGCTGTTTTATTGTGGGAAGCTGTTAGAAAGAATTAAAATCTCTGAAGCACCTCAGTACAGCATGGTGCCGCCCTATGGAACCCCGAATGCTCGCAAAGGCTAATTTGATTACGTGCCTCCATTAATGGTGAAATGGGAAACTCTTAAAAACACGGTCAGACTCCAAAACACTTCCCTCACGGCCCTCCACCCTCAAGCTCACACATGTTTATGTTACAGAAAACATCAGTGTCTCTTTTATAAAAGTGTGGCACTTCCGTGCCTTATCTTTTGGGGGCCATGTCTGAGTCAGAATTAAGCCACCCAGGAAATCACCCCTTTTATTCACCTGCTGTCTTGTCTCCATCAGTGAGCGTTTTCTGGGGCATGTAATCTGACAACCAGCCATGAACGTGAGTGTGTTCGCATTAACCTGGAAGGAAAACGTCAGCCTGGAGCAACGTCAGGCTTTAGCAGTGCTGCACACGCTTTGGCCAGGCAGGACACGTGTGGAGAAGACAAGGCGGTCTCTGAACTCAGAAAACTTGCATTCCCATCGCAAGACCTTGGCCTTGGGCCAATCACTTAATCTCTATAGGTCTCAGCAAATTCACTGCCTGTGTTTCAGGCGGTAGAAGAGTCTGGAGAGCAGGAAGTGGCAACAAAGTGAAAAAACCCTTAGATCTAATGAACGTTCCTTTCCCAGTTGGGGAGAACATGCCTCTTAGAATGACACCTGAGCTCTGTTATTTTTCATTCAGTCCCTTCATTGTGGTTTCTGTCTTCTGGCTTTCTTCTGCTTCCTCTTTTTTTCTAGCTTGGTCCAGATCTTGTCTGTGTGTCTGTCAGTCTGTCTCCAGGTAGCATAATTATTATTCCAAATAAGTAGGAAGTAAATTTAAAAATGATTAGCTGTGTGGCTGGTGTGATATTCCCTAGGGGTTGTGACCTATCTTAGCTCAACTAATTTTCACCAGTCTGGAAAGTATATCATAGTCCTTTTACAAATAAGGAAACTGAAGCTGTTTTTAGGGTAAGAAGATTCCTGAGGGTCTCACAGAGAGCTGCTTCTGAAGCCAGAATCTCAATTGGATTGTTCCATCACCTTCCGGATGCTGGTGTGGAAAGATAAACCTCTCAGACACCCCTAAATTAGGGTCATGTGCTTATTCAGTTCTGTTTCCTGCTTGCTTTTCGATACTTCCTGGGGAACCAGGAACAGCAGATCAGAGTACCACTTTTGGTACAATCCTGATAGAGCTGAGATAGGTTTAAAAGATCCAAAAAGAGTGTGAAACTAGGAGAGACACCAAGATCCCCTTGAGCACAGACCTGGTTTTAGGAAAAAGCTCATTTGTTTTTCTACTCAGTGTCTGAGAGCTGTATAAGCAAATATTGACTTTTCTCATTGGAAGTAAACCATTTTAATGACGCCTTGTTCAAATGCCTTTCAAAACCACCATATTAATATGTTGGTCATAGTTTGGTCTTACTTTATTACAACCTAGATGATAAAGACGTATCATTCACCTAACCTTCTGCCTTTATCCCTTGGCATGCAACCAGACTATACTTTGCAACCTTCTTTGCATTTAGATGGGTTCATAAGATTAAATTCTGGTCAGTGGAAGGCAGCATCCACAAATGGAAAATCGAAGGGACCTTAACAGGAAGCAAGCTCCCCATCTCCACCAGTGTAATCTCACATGAACAAAAAAAAAAAAAAAAAAAAAAATTCTGGCCTCAAGCCACTAAGATCTGGGAAGTAGTTCCCTCAGAGAATCTACGCTACTACAGTCTATTCCATGAACTGAAAGTGGTATTTTTCAATTGGGAGTGACCGCCCCCCTCCTGGGCACATAGAGCAATGTCTGGAGAATTCTTGATGGTAACAACTCAGTAAGAGTGGGGGCCCGTTGACATTAGTCCACAGAGCTCAGGATGCTGCTAAATGCCTAAAAACGCAGGAGCACCTACACAACAAAGAACTTTCCAGTGCCAAATATCACTAAAGCTGATGTTAGGAAGCCCTGGTCAAAGTTAAGTCCTTTGAGAGAATGACTAGTAAAAACTGAGTACATTCTTATTGATTAACTCATGCCTTTCAATATGTACATAACATAAATGATACTCTCTACACACCAATATCTTCTAAACATGCATCTACTAAAAATAATAATTCAATGTCAAAGAAGTAATCACTGTGTTTCAAGGTTGTTGTTGTTGTTGTTGTTTTTAATCTATTTATCTTTGCATAGAAGAACTAGGTTGTAGGCCAGAGAAGTATGTGTGTGTGTGGGGGGGGGGAGGGCGTTGAGAAAATTCACCAGAGACAGAGTGGGGACCAAAACAGGTGGATCTACTGAAATACACTGCTGAGGGGAGCAGCGAGGAGACAGGAGAGGTATATGGGGCCATATGTGGGTTAACTCACAAAAATTTCCCGCATGTCTATACACAAAATTGTTTGCTTTAGTAGAGCAAATGAATTATTTTTTTTTAAAGATTTATTTATTCATACAGATATGGGGTACAAGCCAGAGATGCGGAGGGTGAGAGGATTCACCAGGGACAGAGTGGGGAGCAGAACAGGCAGATCGACGAAGTACACTGCTGAGGGGAGCAGCGGGCGGGTCAGGAGAGGTCTGCCAGCCATGTGGTCACCTCCGGGGCAGGTGGGGATCGAACTCATGTGGAAGTGGCTTAATCTTCTTAGTGCTGTGCTTTAACCCGCTGTGCCACCAGGGAGGGCCGCAAATGAATTATTTTTTAAAAGCACTTGTTTAAAAACAACCTGCCAACATATACATGTCAGGCAGTTGCAGTGCTGAGACTTAGCCCCTAAGCCACCAGGGAGGCCTTTTTCAAATTTCCTTTTTTAAAAAAATACACTAATCAAATTGACAGATTTAGAAAAACAAAGCCATCTTTTAGTAGAACATATTTTAGTTCATTGATACACTTAAATCCTAAGCTAAACCATCAAAATATTAGCACTGTGTTGGAACAGTTGATGCTATTTACTGTAATCATTAACCTGGGAAGTCATGAAGCAGCTGTCTGATTATATCTGTCCAGGTACATTACAAAGTCACACATCAATCATTTTGAACCATGCCATTGTTTTGTACTACCTACTTCTCTGTTTAAACTCTTCAGTAAGGAACAGTCCATTCCTTCCTTTAATCTGTCTGCATATCTCTGGTTGGCATCTTATTATGCAGGAGAGATGGTTAATTCAGATTTTTTAAAGATTTATTTATTTATGCATACAGAACTGGGGTGCAGGCCAGAGGTGCAGGAGCTGTGAGAGAATTCACCAGAGACAGAGTGGGGAGCAGAACAGGCAGATCATCGAAGCACACTGCTGAGGGGAGCAGCAGGCAAGTTAGGAGAGGTCTACCGTGCAATATGGATCACCTCCGGGGCAGGCAGGGATCGAGCTCATGCTGAAGTAGCTTTAGCTTCTTAGTGCTGTGCTTTAATCCGCTGCACCACGAGGGAGGGCCCTAATTCAGATTTTTTAACTATGTCAATAAATTTACACAGGAAGATGTCACCGTATTGGACAACTAAGACTTGTCTACAGAGTGCATCATAGTTGTGGTAATGAGTTAGCTCACAAGAACAGTGGAATGTACTTGACTTTGAAGGATACCCCTTCCAGAAGAAGCATCACAACACTATTCTCTAGTCATCTTGATTTTTATATGCCCAGATCCAGATGGATTTTGCTCAATGTACACAGGGTAGATTACCCAACTACCCGGCACATACAACATTACCCTTTGGCAGCACTAGAATGTCCCCCCAGCTATTCCCACCAGTCACCAAAAAAAAAAAAAAAAAAAAAAAATCCCACAAGTACATACACAAAATCAAAGATTTATTTGGTTTAGTAGAACAAATGAGTTATTTTTAAAAAGCACTTGTTTAAAACCAACCTACCAACATATGCTTTTATAGTCTACTTTTTAGTCCCACTTCTCTCCCTGGCCTCGAAGTGATATGAGACTTCGTTAACCACTCTGAGTTTTGTAGGATCAAGCTTACAGTAATTGATAATGATAAGATGCCTGACTCCCCTCAGCGTGGCTCAGCTGGCCACTGTGCGTGGAAGGCCTGTGCTCTGTCCAGTAACGGCCATGTGTCCCGGGTATTATT
Source organism: Condylura cristata (assembly GCF_000260355.1). NCBI lineage: Eukaryota > Metazoa > Chordata > Mammalia > Eulipotyphla > Talpidae > Condylura > Condylura cristata. The sequence goes on along the minus strand of NW_004567104.1, from coordinate 70,159,218 downwards.
TGCCTCTAAGACATTTCAGAGCATGAAAAGTTAAGATGTTTTCTTGACAGGAAGCCAAGCAAGCAAAATACATGACTGACTTTCCTAAGAGGGAAAAATATCTCCCTATTAATTATCTCTTCCCTTTCTGTGTAATGCAAATGAAGGATTTGTTTGTTTCATTCCACTATACTTTATCATGAATAAAGAAAAGGAAATTCGCTACTCACATTGCTCTAGACAGCTTATACTACGAAATTATTATCAGCTCATACACTAGATCAATCTTGCTTTCCACTAAGAAGGAATAAGAGTAGCCAGCATGGGGACCCGTGAAACACACACACACTCACTCGCCAGAGAACGAGATCTTGCCTCTGATATGTTTTCATCTACCAAGAATTAGGGTACAATGAATGTTGTCTTTCAAGGTCTCCAAACAGGTACTAAAACAGCCTATCCTATCAAACTTGAACTCTCTCACTGTGTATAATCCCCTGTTCTTATCTTCTCGTATCATTTAAGAAATCGCCTTCTCTGTATAGTTCGGCAGCTGATGCATTTCACACACGCGCGCACACGCACACACACACACCCCTTTTGCTCTGATTTTGCTTTATAGACCCCTCTGCTCCGCTATTCTGGAAGTTTATTCTCCCAAAAAATGGCATATTGCTCAAAGACAAGCAATAATCTTCCCGTTTTTAGAAATTTTACGCATCCTTGTGCTCACAGTAGATAGCCAAGGAATAAATACAATTTCCTGATTAACCAGTACAAGAAAATAAAATTCCTTATTCTTATAAAAATCCTTATTCTTAAAAATTAGGGTGGAAATGACTAAATGGGGAAAGCAAGTGGGAAGGACAGGATTTCCAGGTGACATGTTTAGAAACACTAATGAAAGCCAACGTGCTGCCACTCCTGGCCCTCCTGGAAGTCACCTGATCACTATTCACTGAAAAATTAAAAGCCCAAGGAGATCAAGAGGATAATAAAGTCAAAATCCCTTCAAAACAGTTCTGTGACAATGACATTAGCCAATTTATTAGGGTGAATCTGAGCATTTCTGGGCCACCCTCCTTAGTAATTGAAATTCACTTGTGACATCCACCCTGGAAAGAGAAGTTAATTTTTTTTTCCTGAAAATAAAGCCAGAAAAGGGGTTTTAAAAAGGAATGAGAATCAGTGCTTAAATAGAAATAAATACCATTCTAAGAGAACTTAATTTGGCTTGGGTTGGGGCAAGTGAGGGCCACATAGCAAGATACTGTGATTAAGAGATATTGGCATCTTCTGGAACTCTAAAGAGGCCTAACTGGCTCCCTGATTTCTCAGAAGAGCTCTAGCTGTTGTGGCTATTGTTTCTTGCCAGTGCCATGCAGACTTACCTTTTAATCAGACTTTCTACAAGTGAGACAGTCTATGCCAAGCATATTTGGAAACAAATAAAGTGGTGAGATCCAGTGGCATAGGCATATAAGCTCACTCACTGGTGAATGTGTGGGTGGTAAGAAAGGAATCAGGCCAACTTCTCCAGTGCAAATTCCTTAGTGGGACTAGAACGGGAGGTAATGTGATGATCACAAGGCAAGCATTCATTTAAAAGTAATTAAATAACACCCTCCCTGGTGGCTCAGTGGGTTAAAGTGCAGCACTATGAAGCTAAAGTCACTTCAGCATGAGTTCGATCCCTGCCCTGGAGGTGACCCACAGGGCCAGGCAGACCTCTCCTGACCCACCCACTGCTCCCCTCAGCAGTGCACTTCATCATTTGGCCTATTCTGCTTCCCATTCTGTCTCTAGTGAATCCTCTCACCACCCCCGCACTCTGGCCTGTATCCCAGTTCTGTATGCATAAATAAATAAACCGTTTTTTAAAAAAGTAATTAAATAAAGTGGTCAGATGCCAACTTATGTAAAAACTAGAGTGCACCACTACACACCAGGTGGTACAGAAGATTTCCTGATTGCTGTGAGCCCTCTTGCACATAGCAGGCTGGCACAGGGCATCAGGCTGAGATACTACAGCGCTGCCGTGTGGCTGGAAGGAGTAAAGAGGGCTTAGGACAACGACAACTGAGAGGTCTCCAGTAGACCAGGGTCATCCTTAAGAAACAGATGTATATTGATACACGCGCACATTATAGTCCAGTCCAGAGGTGAAGATGCGGAAGATCAACGGCATCAAGAGAAAGCTTGTAGGGGAAAGTGGCACCAAGAGGCGACTTGGGGAGCATGAACTATAAGAAAGGTCCTGCCATCTTGGTTCTGATGACCAGATGAGAGAGTGATGATTAAAGGTTGGTTCTGTGCAGAAGGGAGGTTAGGAGCTGCCACTGGGATGGTTGTCAACTGTCTTCACTGAAATCTGTCACTCCCATAACTTCCCCCTTTCCTTCTGAGAGTCTATCTATAAGAGCCTGACTCTACAATCACCTGGAATTGTGTGTTTCGCCTTCTGTTCCCTCCCTGCTCTTTCCCTGCCCTTTCCCTATCAGAAACAGGGAGACTGTGGTCTGTCTTGCATGGATTCCTATGTACAGAAGAAAATTCACCATGGCGAGGAAGAGCACATTCTCTCTACACGGCCCTGCTTGGTGCCACGATGTTGGGTCTGGTGATGAGTCTTAAGTCTTCATAATTCCACAGAAAATGCCCACTATCACTTTGACCCAGAACATTGGTCCAGTGTACCATGCTGCTTGTACCCTACATTGGCTCGGCTTCCCTTCAGGGATCAGCCAGGGTTAGACTCAGACACTGCAGAGTGTATGTGACTCCCTCCTTCCCCATTCCTTCCCACCCTCTAGTCTACCCTCTCTTCCTCCTTCCTTCATTTGTCTGCTGTCTCTTTTAAACTACAAATCTTTCTTACTCAGTGCTGCATGCAAGTTCCTATCAGATTTCTTCACCTGTCCTGCTGACTGAGCCACCAACATGCTTGAAAATAGAGGAAAGAAAATCATGAAGTTGGCTCAGGACTGGATAATGGTGGCAGCAGTCCGCCATGACATTAAGAGGGTACATGGGGTCTAGCTCAAGAGCGCCACTGATGAAGACACCCAAAGAATGGCAGAGACCTTGATCTCCAGTTCCCCATTCCACTCTTCAGATGGGGATCCTGAGGCCAAAGCCATATGTCACCTCCATGAGACTATGTCCTGTTAGCACAAGCATAGAGTCTCCCTATATCCACACAAGCATGTAATCTCCCTATCTCCACACAAGCATGGAGTCTCCCTGTCTCCACACAAGCATGGAGTCTCCCTATCTCTATCCAGACAGACATCCTTCCACCAGACAGTCATTCCTGCCAACGCTGAGTCCTCTCTGGCTCTAGGAGATGAGCTGCCTCCCTTCACCTGAGAACCATTTAGTATCCACCCTGAGATGCAACTGATAAGTAGAGGGTTTGGCTAACTTTCTCCCAGCTGTACAGGCAAAAAGGGCAGAACAAATCACTTTCAGTCAGGACAAGTTCTTTCAGCAGTCCCACTCACCTTAACAGTGTGCTCAGGAATTATTAATAAACACTCTGTGTTCTGATTTCCTTGGTTTTTTAAGGCTGAGATGTGGCAGGACTCTGCTTGAGGCTTTGATCACAGGCAATCAAAGGCGGATCTGTGTAGCTTCCAGGGTGATGCTATTTCTAAAGAAGGCCGAGCTTGCTGCCATGAAGAAGAAACCTTACAGAACCTTCTGGAATTCCTAGTTCCAGATCAAATTAGAATCAGAAGACTGTTGTCAGCCTCCAGGAGCTCGAGGTCTTAATTTTTTTCTAAGAAAGATTTGTTTATTTATGCATACAGAACTGGGGTACAGGCCAGAGGTGTGGTGGGTGAGAGGATTCACCAGAGACAGAGTGAGGAGCAGAACAGGTAGATTGACTAAGTACACTGCTGAAGGGAGCAGTGGGCAGGTCAGGGGAGGTCTGCCGTGCCATGTAGTCACCTCCTTGGCCCAATCAACCTCATGCTGAAGTGGCTGAGGCTAGCTTTGCAGTGTTGTGCTTTAACTCGATGCGCCTCCAGAAGGGCCCCGGGTCTTAATTTCATCACTGCATTTTCTTCCTCCCCGCCCTTTACAGGAAGCCATCACCAGAAACCTGAAAAGGAACTTCCCTTGTTGATTCCTCTTTTGCTGTTCCTCACTTTTGTGTTCACAGCAAGGAAAAGAACAATGGTTACTACTGGGCACTTCAGCATTTTGCTTCCTTCTGGAGACAGAGATCTTAGCAGATCCAAAACATGCCATCTCCCCTGATTTTGAAATTGGGATTTCACACCTGCTGAGCCCTTTGAGTGTTGCTGACTAGTATTTAGAACCCTCTGCCCCTGGGGAGCTGGCGTCCTTCAAATCCCTAAAGGTAAAGCATTGCACAGTCTGCCCTGCCTGAGGTGTGTCAGGCCTCTGGCCAAATGTCTACTAATAAAGGAGACAACAGTTTGAGAACCTGGCCTCTTGCCATGGTTTTTCTTGAGTCACGCAGAAAGTTTCTAAACCCTAAAATCAGAGAGACACAGCACAGCCTGACAAAAGGGCCAAGTAAGGAGATTTTCCTGGTGACCAGGGTTAGGGACCCTGAGACAACACCCCCAGCCCAGTGAGAGTCCATCTCTGAGACTTCCCCAAGGACTCTGACCTCCTCTTTGATGAGCCCTTGGGGACTGATCCTATTTAAACTGGTTTGGACAAGCTTGGGCAACTCTCCTTCTCCTGCATGTGTTTCTCTTAAGGGAAGATCATTGGCAACTTCACGCAACACTTTCCTGAGGGTGAGGGAGGAACCACAGGTAAATGCACCTTCCTTAGATAATCATACAATTTGCTTTCACCATATTCCCGGGACTTGGGGAAGAGATATAGTTAGAACGTGACCTCTGTGTGTCTATTGTACTTCACTGTTGAAGAGGCAAAGGATAAGCATGGGTAAGTGGAGAAGGCTGGATCCAAAGTACGGAATGAAATTTAAAAACAAAGCAGGGCCTCCTTGGAGATGCAAGGGTGAAGTCTCAGCATTATGAAACTATCCGCAGCCACTGAAGCATGAGTTCGATCCCCAGCCCGGGAGGTGACCCACATGGCACAGCAGAACCTCTCCCGTCTTCCGGCTGCTCCCCTCAGGTGTGTTTCAGTAGATCCACCGTTCTGCTCCCCACTCTGTCTCTGGGGAATCCTCTCACCCAACCCAACACCTTTGGCCTACACCCCAGTTTTTGTATGCACAAATAAATAAAAATAAACCTTTAAAACAGAAACAAAAAAAAAATTGGCAGTGAGTCACAATTATATTCTCTGGAGACAACAAAATTGTCTCCCATGACTCTCAGAATTACACTGTTGCTTCAACTAACTGATGATGCATTTCTTCTTCCTCCCACTTCCCGGGGTCAGCCACACTAAAAACTCAACCTTTGCAGGAAACCAGACCCCAAAAGAAAATTTCCCTTCTGACCAGGAAAAGACAACACTGCAAAAACGTAGGTGCTTCATCGAATCTCCAAGCTCTCTGTATACCCAGTGCAAATGGGTAGCCTTCCTCACCGGCTAAGAAGACAGTTTGATAGCAGCTTGATCCTGGGGCATGCTCCTGGGATGCTCTGTCTCCTTACTGTCTATAACTCCACAGTCCCTGGGAAGGTCTAGCCTTCCCAGAACACTAACACATTCAGACAGGTGGTGATCCAGTCTCACAGCACTGGAAACACTGAGAGTAACTGTGGTTCTCTCCTTTTATTTATTATTTGGTTGACTCATCACTTGACTCTCAGAGGGCAATTTCATTTCCATTATTTCTAAGTTCTTGGGAGATAACATTCAGGATGCCACCTAGGCTGACAAGAATTATCACCCTAACATAGTTTATGGAAATACAGCAATGCAAATTCACTATAAGGAAACCTATGAAACATTGCCTTTCCATTGGAATGGGGTGTAGAAAATGACTAACTGCAAATGGTACTTTTCTTTGGATAGTTTCATGGGGCAGTTATCTTGATGTAGAACAGATGATATTTTTGTCTAAAAACCATGGACGTTACCTCGAACATCAAAAGAACATTTTAAATTGCTTTTCCAGTTATTCACCCTTCCTTGGTGAAGAAGGCAAGGCATCGTGTCTTACAAGGTCAAGTTTCTAACCTCGGTTGTGTCTCACTGCTGAGTGATTCACTGAAGTCAATTCAGTGAATTGATTCACTTAAACTTTTTCTTATAGTCATTTTACAATTAAAAACATTGAGTAGGCCCTCCCTGGTGGTGCAACGGGTAAGGAAGCAGCACTGCAAGCTGACCACAGCTGATCCCCGGCCCTGGAGGTGATCCACATGGCATGACAGACCTCTTCTGTCTCATCCGCTGCCCGCCTCAGCAGTGTAGTTCGTTGATCTGCCTGTTCTGCTCCCCACTCTGACTCTGGTAAATCCTCTCACCACCCCTGCACCTCTGGCTTGTACCCCAGTTCTGTATGAATAAATAAATAAATATTTTTTAAAATAGACTAAAGTTCTAAACTCTGCTGCATGAACATGTAAGGTTGTCTGGGTTAGCAACCTATGCACAAAGGGATCTATGTGTGTGAGCCTGGACAGAAAGGGAGGGAGAGAGAAAGCGAGAGAAGAAGGAAGGATGAGAGGGAAGGATAGAGAGAAAGATAGTGAGAGAGAGACAAGAGAAAGAGACTTTCAATGGAAGGTCTTCCTAGTTGATTGTTATTTTATTCCTTATTCCCACAGTTCTTTATTCAAATCTGGACTAAAACACTTTGTCAGGTCACACAATAATGTCACTATTCTTGGTCCTCCCCTGTGCTGGTTTATCCTGTACATTCCAGGACTTGGCACCAAGGCAGAAATGTATTTAACAAATACTTGATAAATTAATTGACCTCAAACTAGGGCCCACGTGTGCTCTCTGCTCTGTATCTTAAGGTAGAAAGATGTAAAAATTGATTGTGCTGCTGTTTCAGTGAACAACTTGAGTTTGCAGCTGTATTTCATCTGGGGGTGGGGGTCTGCTTGTGAGTTTGCTCATGCAGGTGGGGAGAGGATTTAATTCCTTGACAGTTGCTGGACTAAGACCTGAGCTGCAGTGAGCTAAACCACCCTCACTTCTTTGCAACCTGCTTCTTGCTTCTCAAAGGACATAGGCCAGAAAGAATCTACTAGACAGCTGGTCTTCAGAGTTGTGGATAAGCAAATTATTAAATTGACATCCCACCTCTCTTTTCTGAATTCTGTTTTTCAGAAGAAACTACTCACCCCATTTCCAGGGCAAGGGGCCTAGACAAATCTGTGGATTCCAGGAGGGGTGATCTCTGGGGTCTTCCTACACTTCGCCTTTCAGGGCAAGTGCCCGCATTTCCCTAATCTCGCTCCCTTTACTCTAAAATAGTGGCCCCGGTATTTCCCACTTTGTGGGATGAATGTGAAAATCAAATAAAACATTGTAAGTACAGAACAGAGAGTGAACAGTCGGTGAATGTTAGTTATCATTAAGGCAATTCTAACACCATGTGCTTAGGTTATTCAAAGGACCATGGCCTATTTACACCATACTGAACATGTAGACCAACTTTTCAGAGTAAGTTAGTTCTATACTAAGACTTGCAATTGGACAGTGATAGTCAGATGAGGGTAAGAAGATAACCGAACCCTGAGGGGAAGAAACTCTAGAATGAAGGGAGAGCAGTGATACAGGTGAGATAAGAATTGTCCAGAATTTTATCACCTCCTCCCTCTTTGGTTTCTTTCTTGAAAGGTGGAACACAGAGAGGAGAAACTGACATCAGACAGAGGCATCATCAAGTTCAAATGCAGTTCTATTCACTGAACCGTGACCTTTAATACACGCCGACACCCCTGGAGAGGTGAAGGGTAGGAAAAGGTGCTAGAACTGGGTATGAAGGACGTGATTCTAGGTTTGACCCTCTCAAAATGAGGTGCCACTCCAGCCCTGTCCCCACAGTCCTGTCCCCACAGCCCTGTCCCCACAGCCCTGTCCCCACAG
>NW_004567104.1:70147371-70151011 GCF_000260355.1 Condylura cristata | reverse complement strand
ACAGTCCTGTCCACACAGCCCTGTCCCCACAGTCCTGTCCCCACAGCCCTGTCCCCACAGTCCTGTCCCCACAGTCCTGTCCACACAGCCCTGTCAACCGCAGCCCTGCCCCACCAGGGCAGCCCAGGCCCCAGGAAGAACTTTCTAGTCTGGTCTCTTCTCAAAAACTTCATGATTCCATTTCAGTTTTCCAAGGCTAAATACTCATGAAATTTGCAATCCACTTCACTGCTCTTGTATTTAAAAGGGGCTCTTTTCACTTAGATTGTATATCTGACTTGTTTTGAGTAACTGATGTATGTGCATATAGTTTCAAAGCAGACCCTTGTTTCTGCCTCCCCCATCTGCGCCGCTTCCACCAATATTAGTGGTAAACATTTCGATTTCCTCCAATTTTTTTTTGGAAAAATTTCAGGCCTCAAGAAAAAAATCACAATAATCCCACAAAGCACACCCAGATACCCTTCATCAATATTCACTACACGGTAACACTTTGCTGCATTTGTTTTATCTCTCTCTGTCCGCACAAATGCATCTGCTCATTGGAGAGTTAGTTATAGAAAGTAAAACATTTTCTCTCTAAGTCCTCCTAAAGAAAGAAACAGGAGGAGCTGGGAACATGTTGGCCAGCAAAAAGCAGCGAAGGGGAGAGAAACATCGTAGAACTACAGAGTTTAACTACTCGATGAATCCTCTGTAATTACAGCAGTATGGTACCAGAACACATCTAGACAGAAACAGCCTCAACTACTGTGGGAACTTAGAAGCAAGAAAGGTGACTTCTCAATGCAATAACGAAAAGATGTAGAGAGAAACTGAGCCCTCAAAATGCAAACTTGGATTCATTCCAAACCGAAAAACAAAGCCCAAGTGGATTAGGTATCTTTATGCAAGAAATGAAGACACACAAGTAGTCAAGGAGAATATAAGTCAATTTCTTTATAGCCTAAGGGGACGAAAATCCAGGTACAATTTCAAAAGCTGGTCAATTCGACAATCTCAAATATTTGAAGACACCACAAGGCAAAAAGTGAAACGGTGTTTAAGAAACTCATCCACAAATCACAGCCAGGCTTGGGGCTTAGGATCACTGAACACTCCATGTGTTCAGTGGAGTGAAGCGCTAGCCTCTGAGACTGTGTCAGGGGCTGCACTGACCTGCAAGAGCATCTTGGTCCCGGTTGATCCCGGGAAATGAAGGTTGTGCAGGCAGAGTTGGTCTGTACCTCAAATCCAAGCAGTTAGCTTCCTTTTAAGAATGTTTGTCAGCTGCCTGCCTTTCCTCTCTCTTTATACTTAATTTTGCATTTAATACATTTCTAATAAGAACACGGGACTCTGTACTAAAGATATGCAGTATGAATTTGAAAGCATAAGAAGACAGAAACCCCCTTTTAAAAAATCCTATTTAACAACAGAAATAAATTAAACTCAATCTTGTTTGCATGAATGATTCCATTTTCATTTAAGGGAATCTTGCATCCAAAGATTGTGCAGAATTAGGTAAACTCCTTGTCAGAGTTTTCCTAACTCATTTATTTTTATTTGAGGGCATATGGTAAGATTCTTTCCTTGACAGAACACCATGAAATTAATTTTGACATATTGCGGTAAATGTGGTCATTGTACCACCTCCGTGATTAAATATTCACAAACATGACCCAGAGCTTTCAAAAGAACTGTTTGCTTCCTGCAGCAAAGGCCTGGAAAGTGATAACGGTCCGTTTCCTGGTGATAGGCAAATGCAAGAAAATGTACACAGATCCAAGATTTTGTTAAATGAAACAACAGCAATCAATTTTCTACCACTCTACCTGTGGAAACATGTAAAATACCTAATGAGATTCTGCCCTGAAAAAGTACAGCTGGATAAGATAAAATATGACAGTTTAATATAAATGGTCATGTTCCAACAGATCATTCAACCAGCAGGTTCTGCAAACTTCTGGCAGAAAATTAATATATCAAAATGGCTTCCGTATCCCTCAGGAAGGAGGTGTCTTTTAGGAGGACTGGCGTCTGTAGAAATTTAAATAACTTATTTTTTTTCATTGATACAACTTTAAAGTGATTCTAAAATTTCAAGGATAGAAATAAGAAAGACTTTTCTCCGTACAGCATTTTTTTTAAGATTTATTTATTTATGCATACAGAACTGGGGTACAGACCAGAGGTGCAGAGGTGGTGAGAGGATTCACCAGAGACAGAGTGGGGGGAGAATAGGCAGACTGACGAAGTACACTACTGAGGGGAGCAGTGGGCGGGTCAGGAGAGGTCTGCCACGCCATGTGGGTCACCTCCGGGGCGGGGATCAAACACATGCTGAAGTGGCTTTAGCTTCTCAGTGCTGTGCTTTAACCTGCTGCACTACCAGGGAGAGCCCTACAGCAATTTTTTTTAAATGTATGTCTTGGGTCAAAGCAAGGCTATTATCAGCCTATAATCTCTCAGTTCTATCTCTGTCATCACCCACATTTACTCTGAGTCTGTTCCTTCTTAAAATGTAACTGTGCTACTTAACAAAGACACAGAACAAAATGGATCAATACCCCAATAAAAGTCGCGTTCATCTGGAAAGCACTGAACATTGTACAGACATCTGATCAACGTGACAAAAGTTTTTTCTCTATTTTCAAGCCACAGCAGGTCATTCACAGCTTGGGGACACTGCTTCCTAAATTGTGAAAAGCAACTTTGGACAAGGACTAGAAGTTTCTCAAGGACAAGAAAAGCAACAAAATATTTTAGGCGTCACACAGGATGCCCTCCAGAAGACCTGCCAAAGTGGTCAAGGGAGAGACAGGACCTTCAACAGACCGAGGGTGGAAGCCCTGGGGTGCTGATGGAGCAGGAAGGTTTTCATGTATGTTACCCCGTGGTCTGCTAAGAGTGATGGTTGTTCTGTTCCGTCCTCGTTTGGATTCCTTTCCTGTTTTTCTCTTGCCCAACTGTTCTAGCTACTATTTGCATTCCTGGGTTAAATAGTAATGTTGAAAGTGGACATTCTTGTCTTGTCCCATACCTTAGAGGAAATGCTTTCAGTCTTTCTCCATTAAGTTTAATGCTAGCTGTGAAATTTGTCAGGTTGGCCTTTATTATGTTGAGGTGCGTTCATTCTATTCCTATTTTTTGAGTTTTTTCATCATAAATGGATGTTGTATAATAACTGCTATGGAGGGGATAGCTGCTATATTAACTAATAATTTGAGCCAGGTATCAATAAGCTATAAATATAAGCCATAACAGGTTATATTAGCTAAACTCAATACAAACTATAAATATGGAAGGAGTGCATATGTGTAAGGATACACATGTTTGTTCAAAAACTGTAACAAAGGTAATGATAAAATAGCTCTAAACATCAAAAATCTATTTTCAGAATAAGATTTAGTGGCAGAAGTGAAAAGAAGTCAGTGTAAATCTGTCAAAAACAACTTAGGTGTCTAAGTAGATGACTATGGAATAGACTACCTTGGCGTTTATATTCCATGGGACTATTTAATTAGATGAAATAATTCTTTTTAAAACTTACATGTTTTGTGTTTGAAATATTTTGTATGCTGTAAATCCTACTTTTGCAAATATTAAAATGAATTGTATACATTTAAAACTGTTTTGTTGCAAGATAATTGGGGGGGGG
>NW_004567104.1:69977918-70147258 GCF_000260355.1 Condylura cristata | reverse complement strand
ATATATCAATTAGTCTTATATACTAATTGTATTCCTAAACCAATATTTACCAACAATATCAATTTACCACTATTTACAATAGTGAGTGCTGGTGCCCGCCCCAGCACTATGTTCTAGTAAAAGGAACTGACTCCCGTAAGGATGGAGGCTGAGAAGTCCACTGGCCCCTTGGCCTGCAAGCTAGAGACCCAGGAGGTCCTGTGGGATTATTCAATCCAAATCCAAAGGCCGGGAGACCACCTGAGCCCCTGGTACAGTCTTCCTGTCTGAGTACAGGACAACTAGAAGCACAGAAGGCAGAAGAGCAATGGCCAGCTCAGTGATCAGCAAGAAGAAATAGGACGGGTCCTTCATCCTCTCCTGAATGTCCCATGTGGCTATGTATGGGTGGGATGCTGCCTGTTCACTTTGCAAGGGCACATACTCCTCGGAGTCTGAGACTCAAACATCATCCGGAAAGGCAGACAAGGCCAGACATATGCTTCATGTGGCCATCTCCAGCCTGGTCACGTTGACCCATGAAATTAAGCATCGTGGAGTGAACAAGTATTAGGAGAACGCTTTCGCTTAGGAAACCACGATATAAAATGCAGGATTTTTCTCCAGCCCTCTGGATCTCCAGAGTGCCATATTTTGGCGTCTAACCTCTCCTGAAACCTTTTCAATTCTCTACCACCTTAAGGAAGGTACGACCTCTTCAAAAGAGTTTACAATTCCTTCGGAAACTGTGCCCACAGCCTGCCCTGCCTCCTCTTCTGTAATTCCTCTGTTTCCCCCGAGCAGCGTTGCAGGCTGCGGGAACCACTCACAACCAGCTCTCTTCCACTCTGGTCCGCTGTTGGCGTTTGGTTCCTGCTCCCCAGAAAAAACTTCCATCTCACTCTTGCCCCACTCAAATCCCTGCCTAGGTATCCCCCATGGTATCCCCACTGGAGGATTCTTCTTGGACCACCCCACCTAAAATAGAACCTCAGTTTCTGTCACATCTGCCCCTCGCCCTGTTTGATTTTTAATCACAAGGCTTTCGCTGCCTGTCATAATATTAAATCTTTTTATGTCTTTTTCCTCCATTAAGCTCTAATTTCTTAAAGCAGCAACTTGGTCTGCTTCTTACTTTTTCAGTCCTCCATGCCCACTGCCTCAAACGCTCCTGAAACATTGCAGGCACCTGATAAGTATTTTAAAAAATGCATTCAAGGATGAGAATGTGCCATCGTTGATTCTGTACCCCCAGCACCGTTTAATTTTGCATAAATATGCATGCTGACTTGAATATATTACAAAAGGCTGCTTTCTTGTTTACAAGAGCAATATTTGGTCTCCTTATCTGAAGATATTTTTAAAACCAAAGTAATGAGTAAGAAGTCTACTGGACAATTAGATTACCTTTCATTTCTTTGGCTTTATGATAATTTGACTGACACATGCCCCCAAAATTATCACCTTGCACAACCCATGAGTTTCTCCAATGCAGCTTCTCCATTGAAAGTATTTGGAGAAGTCAAATCTAAAAGAAAACCAAAACCAAAAAAAAAGTAATTTTTAAGTTTGTTACTGGTTTCCACACAACTTATTTTTAGAAAAACCTTAGACACTTGACTTTTTACCAAATCAAGTTGACATCTCTGGGTGAGAAACCGAGCAGGACATTTGCAAAGGTAATGCCGGCCTCCAAGCCCTGGCAGGAAGAGTTGACACTTTTCTCTGGGAGGATGGAGGTAGCACCTAGAAACACATTTGCCTATTCTGAATGTAGAGTTTGGAACCTTCTCAAAGATGGAGCCTCCTGGAATAATAGAGGAGATTTTATTTAAGCGCTATGTGCCAGGTACACGCATGCACCAGGAAGGATTTAGGCGCGCAATGGAGTCGCTGTTGACCAGACCTGATCCAGGGCGCCCAAGCTTCCGCTTCTGCCCAGCGCAACCCGCTTCTGCCCAGCTCTCTCCCACTTTCTGGTGTGCCCTTTTCAACTGACCTTCTGCACCACCTCCATGCCCTCGGCTAATTCCACGGCTAATTCCCTCAGGGCGATTTGATCACTGACTCCCATATCCAAAACTGAGTCTTCCAGGAGAATGTAAAGCAAACTCAGTATCGTGTGAATAAAGGTATCTTAGTAAGAGATAGCCAAATAGATGTGTTTCTCCTCCAGAGTCACGGCACAGTCCTTAAAATACTTCCAGACCTGTGTTTCAAATGACAATGCTCTGACAGAAATAGTTTTATTTTTCCAATCACCTCCTTTGCTCATTAAATGAAGGCTAACGCCACTTTATATCTGGAGTTGGACAGAAAACTTCCTTCTGACCTCCATCTGGGCACCTACTCTTTAAATAGTAAACACCAATTTGTATTAAAACTGTGGTTTGCCGGAAGGGCTAGATAAGTCTCCTTTAATGCGATAGAATAGGATTGTCAGCGAGGATCTGAGAGGAAAAGCTTGGAAAATATATACAAAGAACTCGTTATTTCCAAGCTGTGGTATGGCTTGGAGATGAGGAGACACCAACCAAGGTGCTAAAAACAGTTTTCTCTTTCACTTCCCCTTCTGGAATGTTTCCTTTTTATTTTGTCATTCCTGGCTTAGCGCCTCTCTTCTCAAGCCTTCCCTCTCATTTCATTCTGCCTGAATATTTCCTTTCCAATATTTTGGCTGAATGTTCAGCTTTGTTAGCAGAAATGCAAAGTGGGCGCTTTGAAGCATTACCCAATAAAATCCAATTTGAGGCAGCGCTGACAACGTCCCCCTCAGGGAGGTGAGCCGTCAGTTTCTTTGTGCTCTGGCAGGTATGTGGGAGCCTGGGTTGCTGTCCAGGCCTGACACTTGCCAAGGCCCTCTGCGCGGCGCCTGGGAGATGGCAGGCCACTGAGGAAAGGGGACTTCTCTCCAAGATGCCCCGCTTTTGGACATAAAGCATCAGCGAGTTCTATAGAGCAACTGACTGAATCGCCCACTTAGAGCACAGTCGCTCCTTGAAAAACCTCACATTTCTTTAAGTGGACAAAATTAAATATATTGGAACCAATGGAAACATCATTAAGGTCTTACAAAAACTCACTCTTTCATAAAAATACCTATTTGATAAGTATTTAAGCTAATTTATGAAACATATTCTTAAGGTACATCACATCAGCTTTTATATAGTATTTGATTTATAACTATTTGTGAAGAGATAGATGTTACTATGCTCAACCCACAGAAATCCAGACATAAATGAAATATCTACTAGCAGCAGTTTGGAGTTCCAACTCTGGATTAAACCATTCCCTGACATTGTGATCTAGTGGCTAGTATATAAATGAATCACGAATGAGGCAGCTCTTTCTTTCCTAAACTTATTTTATTTACTTTTAAACTATATTTATTGAGGTAATGCTAATTTATATCACAGTATTTCTTAGGGGTGTAAGTTTAGACCTCCACAATCTTACGCTATTTCACTACATCCACCTCCATGTACTCGGTCTCCCTTTGCTCTCACACACCCTCCGGGTTGGCTTCCTCACAGTCCATTGTGCTCTTCAGTCCTGTTTTCTTTTTCTTCTTTTGGTTTTTGTGTTCACGATAATGAGATGCATGTGCAACACCTCTCCTGTATTCACCACCCATCTCTCTCCTCCCGGATGCCTCACATCTATGATCATCAGCCTCCACACTTTGTTTTTATCTGACCTTTTGTTTGGCTTTTTTATATCCACACACAGGTGAAACCTTCCGTAACATACTTAGTACAATCCCTTCCAGCTCCACCCATGCTGCTGCAGGTGGCCAAAATTTATCTTTTTTGACCACTGAGAGTATCCCATTGCATGTATACACTACCTCTTCTTGATCTAGTCATCTGCCTTGAGGAATTTTGGTTGTGAAGTTTTCCCAAACACTTAGAATGGAGCTTCCACATTACCCAACAATTCCACTCCTGGGAATCTACCCAAAAAAACACAAAAATAGTAATTCACAAGGAAACTTGGTATTTATGTTTACTGCAGCACTATTTAAAGTCATCAAGATAGAATAGCTCTTTTCTTGCACTTTTCTTACCCTAATTGATTTCCTGCTTGTGGGTAATATTAAAAAAACATAAAGTACAATGAGATTACATTGACAAACATTTAGACAATGAACTAGACACTTCCAATAGATCTGTTTGCAAATATTTTAGGAATATATACCACACAATGAATTTTAATTGCATGCTATGTCTTTAAATTTAATTTTGTTTCTGGGCCATAATCAGGAAAAAAAAAAGTTGACTTGATTTAATATTTATCTTACCATTCCTGAAATACAGTAAGCAGTTATATGCTTTCTTTAATTTCTCCCCATCATCCTTTTTCCCTTGGCAGTGGAGATCTGCCAGTCTCTTTAAAGATGTTTCCAGTTTTTAATGACAAACAGAGCCACTCTCACTAAGAGTGTGATATTCTGGTTGCTTAGTCAGAGCCATCTCCCTTTCTCTCTCCACACAGATGGAGAACAAAAACAAGTTGTCCTAAGTCATTAGAAAATTTTAGGTATTATGAGGAAAGAAAACATGTTCAGTTACAAAATAACTTTTTAATGTATATAGACAGAAAACTAATTTTTCAATGGGATGAAATCAGGACCACCTCCAAGCCATATGGCACCTTTGTGAAAATTAAAAACAGACTCCTTTCCGAGTGGGCACAATCTTACTTAATTACTAGAACACGTCTCTTTTCTGCTCCCTCAATGTGCTGAACAAGTTATCCTGGGAGAAACACTAGTGGGCTTTATCCCAAATGAACACTTTTCAAAGTAAACAATTAGCATTCATGCATGTATTTGACAAGTCTTGATCCATGTTTATTACATGATGGAGAATTTTCTAGACTCTGGAGATGAAACAGTAAGCTCCCTTTAGGGAAGATGACAAATATACCAATGAATGGAAAGTGGTAGATTCAAAGGTGGAAGGCAAGGAAAGAGAAGACAGTGTAGCTGTTTGGGACATGCATTTATCATCAAAAGGTCAAGGAAGTCTCCTGAAGAAGGTAACTGGGTGAAAAATGTGACAGTTTAGAGTATCTGCAGGTTGAGGGTCTCGATATGCCCCCCAAGGAAGTAAAGGGGGGAGGGTCGAAGCTAGGAGCTGGGGGGGGAGGGGGAGTACTAAAAAGAGACTGATGAGGTAGAAGCAAAATGCAGACTTGACTGGAAACAAAACAGAGAAAGCATGAAACTGATTCAGAGAAATAAAGATGCACAGGAAGATTGGGTTAAGTTCTGACAGAGAGGGGAGAGCGGTAAGTTAGCATGGCCATCGAGAGTGTTAGAGTGCAGACTAGTACCCAAGAACCCCCGAACCTGAGTACTCCATAGGTTCTTCTGTCCACCACATAAAAACAAAGCATGCTCTTACTGTGAAAGAGCTTGAATAGAATGGTAGCCATAGACATAGAAGAAAGGATAATGGCTTTCCAAAAAAGCATCCAAAGTTACCCATTCCCTCATGGATGTAGGTCCAGCCAAATGGGGTTGGCCAAAGGAAGAGCCATGGAGGCCTGAAAACTTGACACAAGTCTAAGTCACCTTCTTATGGGGAACAATAGGAAGGGGTAGAGATGCCAAGCAAGTCTGGGATTATACAAGCAAAATCAAAGTACAAATCAAGGTAAGAGGCGCCATTATCAGGCCCCGTGTGCCTCTCATCACATACCTCTCCCAAGTGGCTCCAAATGTCCTGACTCCAGGTATCTCCTTCCATGTCCCCCAAGTCCCCGGTGTCAGTCCAAAACCAAGACACAGGAGGGCTGTCTTTCCATGGCTTTCTGTTCCATGTGTCTGGCCCCATGTTCTGCAGATTGCCCTCACTGCTCATCTCCACCCTCCATGTGATGGGGAAGGGGCCATGGGCCTCCCCTTCTTATGGAGATTCCTCTCTGCAATAAAAGGGTCGCCCTGACTGCAGGGTGGGAACACGTGAGAACACGTGAGGCAGCAGGGAGGATTGAGCAGAGGTCACGCAGGCCCTGTCAGTGGCTGGGAAGCTGTGGTGGTGCTGGAGGTACTTGGAAATAGAGCCCATTGCTATTACTCATCGATAAAGCCTCTTCAGATGGGGTTGATGATGTGCTGGAACTGCTTAGTACCAGCACACCAAAGCCACTTGTGAAATGTTCCGGAATGTTGTAAGTTTACTATTAAATCTGGGCATTATGAAAAAAGTGTATTATATAGGTATAGTCAAATATATTTCAAAGCAACTATGTTTAAGTTGTACATATCCTACATATTTGTTGTGCTTGTTATCATCTATGTTTTTAAGTTTTTTAAAACTATCGTATCGATATGGTTCAAATAATAGACCATGGTGCTCTACTACAGCACACTGCTTGCCCAATCTATTGTGTGATGTCACATTATGGTTTAAACTGAGCAATGGAGATCAAGAAACTGGCATTTGCATACTGCAGAATATGATTAGTTCTTAAAAAAAGAAGGGAAACATGACATTAGGGATGACCTGAATGAAACTGCAGACACAATGCATCATACTAAGTGAACTAAGGCAGAGAAGGACACATACAAGAGAAGAAAACTAAAATAGTGAAATTCACAGAAATAGAAAGTAAAATGGTGATTTCTAGAGTTTTATTCAAGGTACAAATCTTCACTAATACAAAGTGACTAAGTCTAGAAAGCTGCTAATCTATAGTTAACAGCACAGTATTGTAGACTTAAGTTTTGTGGGCAAAGGAAAACTTATTTTAAGTGTTCTCATCATACATACTACTACTAATAAGGAACTATTAATAAGAACTAATAAAAAACTACTGAAGGTGATAAATATGTTGATGGCATAGATGGTTGTATACTTTTCTTGAAATTCATCAAGTGGTACAAATTAAGTAGGTAGGTACAGCTGTCTGTATGTCAACTATACCCCTTAAAGTGCTCTAAGAATTTGTCCATGGGGCCTCCCTGGTGGTGTAGGGGTTAAAGTCTCAGTGCTATCAAGCTGTCCACCAGCCACTGGAGTAGGAGTTCAATCTCCAGCCTGGGTGCTGACCAACATGGTGCAGCCAACCTCATGGTGCAGTGGACTTCAGTCACCATCTTCCTGTTTTGCTCCCCATTCTGTCGCTGGAGAATCCTCTCAGCCTCATACCTCTGGCCTAGACATCAATTCAAGAAAAGGTTTTGTCTGTGATTAAAAACATTAAAAATGTTACTAATAAAGATTTCATGTAAAATGTGCCATGCCAAGGGCTGAAGCAAAGAGGTTCCAGTTTAATACTATAATTTATACAAGGATAAGAAATATTTTAACAGCACATCACAATATTTTCAGGGCAATACAGATTAGGATGCAACTCACCTACAAAACTATGATAAAATTTCATGATAGGTTCACTACGAATGTGGGAGTTTGGCAAAATCAACCAAAAAATTTCTGTTACATAGAACCAACAGGTTATAAAGAATTCACGATTACAGTAATGTATGTTCCATTACTATTTTTAGATTGTTTTGCTACAAATTCTATAACTTATTTGGACATATGTAGACATATGTATTTTGAGAGGTGGCTGGACCAACTGATCTTCATAAGGTTCCCTGTGTTGATATTTAACGTCTGAAAATCAACCTTCCAAACTATACATACTATATCAAAATTCATAAAAAAAACCTCAAAGCACAAAGCCAATGTTTATTTAGTAGCAAGTAGCAAACACCTACAGAATAGCACTAAGAATGCATCTTCCCAGCCAAAGGTGGCCTGTTACAGCAGTGGCTTCTAAGTTTCACTTGTCTCTTCCTCATAAATTAAGTTCAAAGCCATACCCTACTTACATGGAAATGTTTCTCAATCTAAACCACAAGACATACCCACATGGCACCATCATCACTTAAAGACTTATTTATTTTATGCATACAGAACGGGAGTACAGGCCAAAGGAGCCAGGATGAGAGAATTCATCTGAGACACAATGGGGAGCAGAACAGGCATATTGTCTGAACACACTGCTGAGGGGAACAGCGGATGAGACAGGAGAGGTCCGCTGCGCCATGTGGGTCATCTCTCTGGCCACGGATTCCAACTCCTGTGGAAACAGCTGCAGCTAGCTTCGTAGTGCTGTGCTTTCACTCACTGCACCAGCAGGGAGGGCCCGACAATTTTTATACATGCCTTTTTCACCAGCAAAATCAGTTACAGGTAGCTACAGATATTGCCTATTAAACTGTTATGATTTTGATCTTCTGTGACCTTCAGTCACATTGAACTAGAACATGTTTAAAGGAAAATACTAATTTTGTGGTAAACTGGACCCCATATTTTTCCTTTGATCCAATACTGATTGAGGCACCTTCCACTACCTCTATTTTCTACTAGTAAATGCACAAAGAATTTTCCAATGAGTAGAAGTAATCCTCCCCCAATACACTGAGAACTTTTTCCTCTTTTGTATACTCTTGGTAAACAATCAATGAAATATCTCCCTAATGGTGACGATTTAGACATTGACATTTAGCATATTGCAACTTCTCTACCTTGATACAAGACACAACAATTAATCCACTGGCAAAGTCAAAGACAGATTATAAATATTCGTGATTGCGATCCACTTAAGTTTGACCGCTTAAGACATATCACATGAAGAGATGCAACAATTAATGATCCATTATTGTGAACCACAAATCATGGTTGCCAGCTTCAGTGTGGTCAGGAAAAAATAATGACAGCCGTAATGGAAAGCAGATGATCTATGCTGTATTCACTTGACACTAAAAGGGGTGGGCGTTCAGTCCTTATTGTTGGAAATGTTATATGGGTTTTGTACTTTTATCCAAACTTCTGCATCTCCATCTCCCAGAACCTGGACTTTTTATATCCATTATATCCTAGGAACATTCCAAACTGCTGATCTGCTGTTTCAAAACTTGAGTAGGGACTTCCCTGATGGTGCAGGGGTTAAAGTCTCAGCATTATCAAGATATCACCAGCCCCTGTGGCATGAGTTCGATCCCAGTGAGGGAGCTGACCCACATAGCACAGCAGAAGTGTATTCAGTAGATCCACCTGTCCTGCTTCCCACTCTGTCTCTGATGAATCTTCTCTTCCCCTGTCCCTCTGGCCTACACCCCAGTCCTGGCCTGCATAAATAAATAAACTAATGAACCTTTAAAAATAAAGAAAAAAAAACTTGAATAGTACTTGGTAAATCAAGAGGGTTAGTCACCTTCCCCCAGGGGAAGATCTGAACTGAAGCTGAAACAGACATCATAAAGGAGAAAGGAGGGGCTGAAACACAGTGGCAGGAGATAAGTTCACCCAAGATTTGGGAACAGGAAAGAGAATGGTTTATAAAAGAGAGAGAAAGAAAGGCAGAGTAGGGAGCCAGCTGACAAAGAGAAACTAGTAAAGCAAACTAGAAGTTGAAAATAGTCAGGGGACAGACAAGATTTCTTGCTTGCCCCTGGCAACCCAAAGTTACCCCGCGAGCAGGTGAAATTCCCTTTTGGATGGTTCCATTCATCATTTGAAATCTTACCTGCAGTTTTTAAGACATCTCCACTTTGAAAACATTATTTACATTGAGAACCAGTCTCTAGAATATTGAAACAAATACTTCACGTAAAAACAATCCGTCCACCTTTCCTGAGCTATTTTTGGGAGATGTTAAAAGTCAGCTTCCTCCGTCTCCCCCTGTTCTCCATGTAGATGTTAAGACACCTATGTCTCAGAGGAGCTCTATGTGATCAAAGTTCCCGCAGAGTGGTGCTGGGGAAACATGATAATTACCACAAGTGCTTCGTTTGGACTGTGCAAAGTGGAAAAATAAATTTAAACACCAATTATGTACTTTAGAATTAAACGGTTTCTTCACATATAGACTGGCTAACTGGGGATTTAGGCAATGTTTACAAATTACTGGATATATTGCCATAACTCTTACAAGTTCTGCCTTCCTGGGAAAGGAGGTCATACTTAACGTGAAGCAATAAAGTCACTGGGAAAATGCAGTGATTATCATACCAGCTTGTTATAATCACTCCAGAACCATGCATCTTGGCATGTACCTTATTCTCTCATTTCAGGAGGTGATTAAAGACTGCAAGCAGGTTATTAAAACCACTTAATTTTTTCCCACAGACATTCATAAGCATTTAAAGGTGACTAAAACCGCTCTGAAGAATTCCTAACTACTTGACATTATTTTTAACTTGTAATGAAATTGTGACAGAAAATACCCGGAGCCACCCCATTTCTGTAGGGACCCGGAGCCACCCCATTTCTGTAGAAACTTCATCTCCGTCTACTCCTAATAGACATGAAAAATCCCTACCGGGGAAGGAAGGTGAAGAAGCCCCTCCTTCCACAGAAGAAATTCCCAGACTTCTCTGTCTTATTACAGCCTAACCCACAGTTTTCACATCATAGCCTGCCTGCTTTTGTCTTTATTGGAGTGACAGTCTATTTCATGGTTTGCCTGTTGTGTGCTGTTCACCATTTGCCATGAGAAGTGTCAATATGTGTCAATAATTACTCCTGCATAATTAATATTGCAAATAACACACAGAACAGATGATTGGGTGGGTGGGCTCTATCCCTCCTACTTGAATGAGCACTTGACTTTCTGGGTAGTCAACGAGGGCAGGCACCCCACTTTCTGATCACCGGGCTTCCAAACAGTCGTTGATTGTAAGGTCCAATCAGCATCTTCCTGTGCCTGGAAGCTCTCACAGGGTATCAGCAGGGAGTTGCCCGTGCCCCTGTGCTTCTTCTTCCTTCTAGTCTTTGTTTACACCTTGTTTATAACATCAGCAACTCAGCCAAGGCTCCAGGTTCTGGGCCACACCTGCCTTCCCTCCTCTGACATTTCTGCTTCCTCTCACTATAATTTAATTGGAAAATCCCAGCCTCAGTCACTCTGCACTCACTTCTTTTCTCAGCACTCATAGAAACTTCTAGACCTAAGGTTCAAGGAAACTTAAAAAGCCCCGGGTTACAACAGATGGTATTTCTGACCTACTGTGGGTCAAAGAAAGTTTGGGGAGTTCAGAGTGACCTAGGTCCCCACTCATCTGAGACTAGAACAAGTCATTTACTAGTTTCTATTCCAGGCAGAAATGAGCGGAGAGGCTTCGCAAACCACTGTCAATACATAGTTCCAGTATACCAAATTTTATAGTTGGAGGAAATTCTAATACTTACTCTCTGAGACATAAACTTAATGTGATAAAGACCTCTAAAGACAACATTTTAGCTAAGGTTATATTAAAATCTAAAAGTATATTTCTACCTTTTACTCTTCATATATTATTTAATTGATTCTCCAATATTAATCAGAGAATTAGATTCACCTAAAATGTACACATGTATGAACAACAACAGAAAACTGTAACCAATATAAGTACTGGTCCATAAGGATTAAATAAATTATAATAGATTTATATTATGAAGTTTTATACAATAGCAAATGCTCTGTTGGAAGATTTTTAATTACACAAAAATAATCTCAACACAATACTTTTTGAAAACTAAGTTGTAAAAACTCTTACCTAGTACTTAATAATGTTTTAAAAATATATGTCCAGGCCCTCCCTGGTGGCGCAGCGGGTTAAAGCACAGCACTGAGAATCTAGGGCCGCTTCTGCATGAGTTCGATTCCCGCCTGCCCCAGAGGTGACCACATGGTATGGCAGACCTCTCCGGACCCGCCCACTGACCCCCTCAGCAGTGTACTTCATCTATCTGCCTGTTCTGCTCCCTACTCTGTCTTTGGTGAAGCCTCTCGCTGCCCCTGAGCCTCTGGCCTGTATCCCAGTTCTGTATGAACAAATAAATAAATCTTATATATATATATATGTCCAAAAGGCATACTCCAAAACATTAAGCAAGGTTATCTTCTACTGATGGGAAATTTAGGAGATTTTAATTTTGTCCCTTATTTACATTATTACAACAATGATATTAATGAATGATACATTTTAAAAGTGCATTTTGAGTCATGAATATTTTGCCTTTCGACTTCAGCTATATAAATTGTGAGAGAGAGAGAGTGTGTGTGTGTGTGATATGAAAGGTGTAAAGAATACTTTGACTTCTTAATCTCAGCTAAAAAACAATCTATGAGAAAAAAATAGGATGCTTCAAAAAAAAACTAAAAATGTATCAAGAAAGCTCACAAGGAGTTAAATATTCTGGTTTTGAGACTCTGCTTATTTTCATAAAATACAATTCTAAAATGTTCATTTTCCTGTGTTCACATAAAGAGTGATAAATCTCATTCAGTCCTAACTGCATTGGTTTGATGATCAAAACAGGCATTTCCTCTTCCTCCTGACAGGAGGGGGCTTTTTAAGCGGACCCAGCACAAAAGCCTTTCCTCCTAATTTCCCCACTTTGACATCAGTGAATAATAACCATCCTTTCCAAGCTGAAGCAGGTCTCTTTCAAATAGGTATTAAAATCCCGTTTCAAAATGGATTAATGCTCCAGCTCTAAGATACCTTTGGGAAACCTTTGGGAAAGGGTTATAGTGTAAAGTCTGAGAAATCAGAACTCCACCTTTATTTTGCATGGGGGAGGGAGACGAGACAATCATTTATTGTGGAGAATAAAGGTATGCTCTGCTGGGCAGCTACAAAAGCTGTAATTTTATTTTGAATTTCTCAAGTTTTGTTCTCCTGGTTTATGGTTTTATGCTAAAATGATGGCTTTGTAATGGTTGCGAAGCATACTTTATGCACTATCATAATTATAAGCTATTACAGTTCATTCTTTGTATCAGGATGGTTTTATGGACATTTAAATGAAGTTTGTGACAATGAAGCTGCAGCTCTAATCGTCCTACATTACGGCCACACCTGCTGGTGTGCATTTCTCAGCTTTTCTATTATAAACCATTCGGGGGAGGAGGGTGTGATATAAAACCTTAGCTGCTCAGCCTCACACAGGGCCCCAGCCCGACATGGAGATTTATCAATCCATTTGTATTTAAATAACTTATATGCTTTTTGCCTCACCGAGTCACAAAACTATCAAAGAGAAAAATCACCCTGATGGGTTTCAGGTTCTTTTTCCAAGGAAAACACCTGAAAGTTTGGGAACATAAAGCAGAGTGAGTCATTCATCCCCTACCCCTTGACCTGAAAGGGCAGCCTCAATGCCTGTGGCTTCTCTACCTATTAGAAACGACCTGTTGGCTGGATCAAGGTCACTTTTACAGTGTCCATGATATTGACTATGCTTTCAATTTCTTATTTCTTTGTGAAGCCTGTTGGTGGTCTTGCTTCTAACCTCCAGTGACTGAACGCACAGTGAGAATAGGTATTTCAACCTAGGGTGTTTGGTGTTGTAGACGCTGGGATAGGTGTCACTGATCATATTAACCACCACCCCATGTGGTTTATTCTAGGTGACAAGGGACTCTGAGATTTCAGTAGCTTTTTAAAGGAATTCCATTGAAGTCAATGATGACTCACTAAATAATACAAAAATGGACTGAAATGCTGAATGCCAAATTTCCACTTGAAATGACCTTCAAGAAAATACGAAGAAGATCCAAATGAGAAAGAAATGTACTAGGAAAACATTATGGTCCCCTCCACAAACAAGAATGTAAGGATTAGCGCTTACTTAGGGCTCCTGTATCTCTTTAATTCTGGCCCTTTTGTACATAGAAATTAGAGCACATATGGCCTTCTATCAAACTGCTCCCCACCACTGAGAAAGCACTTCTTTCATCCATGTGAATTAAGTATTTTTAAACCATTACTAGAAAATGCAATTTTCTAAAAAATATCTAACATATTCCTTAAAAAGCAGTCAATGGAATCCTAAGACCAAGAACAGCTCACCCATAGGTATTACAGGAGCCTTCTGGCCTCCATCTAAAGGACTCCCAGTTCTTGCATATTTTAACACCTCCATAAAGTTGTAAATGGGGCAGGGGGTACAGTCTGTTTTCACTCAGTGCTTTAGAATTCACTAATGAAGATGATAAGGAGGAATTCCAAATAGATAAACAGTTCTCAGTGGATGAAGAAATGAATCCTGGCAGATTGCAAATTGCCCAGCCAGACTCAAATCTCAGGCACCTGACTTAACTTGCTTCTACAAAGCAGGAAGTAGCAGCGATATAGACAGTTTTTCACAGAAAATTACTACATTCTAATTATCCATCCTAAAAATAAGAAGTCATAAATGTTAGACATGGAAACAACCATTTTGACTGATTTTGTTCTAGAGGAATTATCTGTTTAATGGCTTGGTCGTAAGCACTGGTGTGGTGGTGGAGGTTCTATTTCTATTTAAGCTCTCTTCTGCTGTGCATACAGCCCAAGACAATCTCAGGAAAATGATTTATGAATATCTCTAAAAGAGGACACAACACTTCAAACTAGTCAGGCATGGTAACGCAAGGGAGTTATTCTTGCTAATTATGCTGTTCGTGTGTAGAAAATGAAGAATAAAAATCTATGAATCAGACTGATGTATGAATGTCTACGTGGATTTACACACTAGTGAAACATTGAGGCTACTATAAGAAAGGGAAGTTTCTTTCTTACAGTAGTTAATGCTTTAGAAAGTACAGAAAGAATAAAGTCAATTTAGTAGTTAGGCGGAGGGAAGAGTAAAAATATCAGAATTACAATCAAACTTGTTTACCACTAGAAATATTTAAAAAGCCTGGTCCATTGTTCCTTATGCATTAACTGTGAACTATAGAACTCTCTAATATTGAAAAACATGTACTCTGAAATAAAGTATTCCAACTTCTCTGATCAGTCTCAACTGGGAGCTTATTAAAACAAACAAAAGGCAAGTTTCTGGACCTTTTACTTGGAGATTCTTGGATCCTATTTTCTCTTTTCTGTGCTTTAATAAGCTTCCTTCTCTCCATGCACAGTAATAGCTAGCTCCAGAGAAGTTTGAGAAAATTATTCTAAAACTGTTGATAAGGAAAATGATGGTCAATAATTTAACGACTTTGCAAAATATAATGAAAATTAAATGGTATTTTTTCTAAAATATATTTTTGCAATAAACTTAAAATTCTATACAATCCACCCCTAGCATGAGGTTAAATTTCATTAGCCAATATTTCATCTTACTTCATGAAGAATATCTTAGTATTCTCAAATCTCAAAATTAAATGAGTGTGTAGAATTTATTTTTTTACTTAAAAGAGAAAATGTCCCAATTATTCATTTAGGAAGTAAATATTTTAAAATATCTTATTACCATGCAATTGCTAGTACTGAAAAAATTAAAACTGAGAGACATTAAAAATAAATCAAAAATGATCTATAATCCAAATTTTTTAAATTAGCTGCAATTAATATTTCATTGACTATATTACTTGCCATTTTTTAGTCATAGAATCTTGACTATAATTAGATAATTTCTCAACAAATTTCAATTCAATAACTTTTTACTCTCCTTGGTTGCAGGGTAAGAAAGAGCATTTTGAAAAGTAACAGTTTGATGCTCTAAAGCACGGCAAATATATTAATGCCATATTTTGTTTTCTAACTCTCCGTCAAATAATTGTCATAGAATGGATATACGAACACAGGTAAGGGCTCCACACAGCCTGGCTGTTCTAAGCCAGAAATTATATTTAATCAATCTCAATTACCAATGGTCTGAAGAGCAACCCACATTGCTTTCTTTGAGGGAAGGCAACTGTCTTTACTAATTTTACCATGGATAGTCACTTTTTTTAATTTTATTGAGGAGTAACTGACTAGTACAATTACATATATTTGTAGGGTACAATGTAATGAGTCGACTGGTATATGGATTGTCAAATGACTAGGAAGAACAAGATAAGAGCACATTCATCACCTCTCATAGTTAACTGAGGTAACCCTTCTTTTATGTGTGATCAAAGGTTTAAGGTTTATTCTCAGCAACTTTCAAATATGTAACAACATATTATCAACTATAGTCACCATGAGGTATATTCGAACCTCAGAATTTTTTCCTACTATAGCTGAAAATTTATACCCTTGGAACTATATCACCCCAAATCCCTGTCTCTGGCAAACCAACATTCTAGTCTCTGTTACTATGAAACTCTTTATTGTCTTACTTTGAAGTCTACATACAAATGAC
Organism: Condylura cristata; assembly: GCF_000260355.1. NCBI lineage: Eukaryota > Metazoa > Chordata > Mammalia > Eulipotyphla > Talpidae > Condylura > Condylura cristata. The sequence goes on along the minus strand of NW_004567104.1, from coordinate 70,131,161 downwards.
AGTCCACGGTCTTTGTCTTTTTCTGTCTGGCTTATTTCCCTTGGCATAATGTCTTCCAGATTCATCCATGGTTTTGCACAAATAGCAGAATTTCCTTCTTATGAATGAATACCATCTCATTATTTATTATATAGGTACCGATGTGTGTATCTGTGTATAGATACACATGTTCTCGATCTGCTTATGCATAAATCAACATTCAGTTTGCTTCAATATCTCAACGATCATGAGTAGTACTGCCACGAACATGTGTGCAAATGTTCTGCAGCAAACATGGGTGTTTATCCCTTGTGTGTATGTCCAGAGGAGTGGCTGCTCGACAACAGGGTTGTCTCTGCGGTGCATTCCACCAGGTCATGCAGGCTGAAATCTGTCTGTTGCTTCCCCTTGGGCACTGGGAAGGATAATTCAAAGACAGATGGAAGAGGGAAATCGTGACAACAGTTTCACTAGACTCGCTTCTTCCTTACCACTGTCAGCAATTTCACAAGTCCCTGAGCCTGAGACTCCCTGTTGCTCAGCCCTTTTTGTCTGTTCACTGACTTGCTTACAACATCATGTCATTCTTTCCAGCCCTTCTTCCTTTTTCGATTTTTGAGATGCATTTTCCAGTCACACTCTCTAGTTCTCTTCTATCCTGAATGGATCTCTTTTTTTTTTTTTTGTCTGTTTTTTTCTTTTTGCATATTGACAGCTTCATCATTGTCAATTCTGTTTTCTAAAACCTTTTTGATGCAGGCCCTCCCCGGTGGCGCAGCAGGTCAAAGCACAGCACTAAAACCTTTTTGGTTGAAGGAGGACTTAGAGCACCTCACTACAGCTTAGACACTGTAGACAGAACCTGCTTGTGAACAAGTTAAGAGAAAACAACAGTTCTGCAGAGAGAGCAGGCTCTCTCTGCCCTGTGCATCAACATTGTTGCCCAAGACTTTGAGCTTTGCCAAGTGGTCTATTTGGTAGCAGATATGAATCTGGAGAAAGGTGTGCAACCTAGTAGCAGAGATGCCATCCTTGGAGTCTCCTTGGCATTGGAATGCCAGCAGTGACTCTGGGACGCATGAGTTTAGGAAGCGGTAATCTCGCACAGACATGCTTCTGAGCCAAATAAAAATGTCCCAGCAGCAGAAGTAAACAGGACAACTGTCGGGAGACCCATCTTGCAGGTGGGCACTAAATTCTTGTCTCTCAGAGGCTTCCCTGAAGTTTCCTGAGGCCCCCAGTTGTTCCAGAGGTTGCCTGGGAGGATTGGTCTCTTCTAAACAAAATGAGCCAGCAAATCCTACACCATTGTTGCTCGCTTGCCCCTGGTTGCTCTGTTTATTAACATCAAAAGAAGAAGCAAGCTCAATGTTTGATGGGAAAGAAATGCACCCTCAAATATGTACACTAGCACAGGCACTAAGGGAAAACAGGAATTGGCTGAATCAGAGAGAGCTTCATATGCATGAAGGATTTTAGTCTTCAAATGAGAAAATATGTCCATTGAAGAAAATATGTTCTTCTCAAAAATAAGAGAGCTTGTATCTTACAAATGAAGTTAGATAATACAGGGAAACAATTATCAGAGAAAAATGTACATACTGTTTCAAACATAAAAGATCATATTTACATTTAAGGACATAACAATCCTAATTATTGCAAATTGAGGATTGGACAGCCAGCAAAAGAGCTCAATTTATTATCTGAAGGAGCAATTTTCCCTTCTACTTCCTTTAAAATGTAGAAACATGATCTAAAGAAATCAAACTAGAAATCAAAGTGCCCAAATTTTCATGTAGTCTTCAGCTCAGTTTTCTACTTAAAAGTACTCTAAAAATAAAACAGAAAAAAATTCAGAGATGGATTTCTGATGTAATTAGTTTTTAGCCTGTATTTCTAAAATTGGGTGTAGCTGGCATAACGCATTATGTAAATAATGAAGATAAATAATTTTTTCTTTAAAAAAAAAACAAAAGAGGAGAGGGACAAATGACTTTGAAGTCTTGAAATGTGAACTGTGCCAATTAATCCTTTAGGGAATCTATCTCTTAGTTCAAACTGATCCCCTTGGGAAACAGTGAAACTTATTGCTTGAGAAGAATAATGGGATTTTCATATTGTACACAATTGCTCACCAAGGTGATGCCGACATGCTACAGAACTTTTAAAGCTAATGTTCCTGACAAGAAAAGAAGACCTTGCTGGCCAGAGAAAAATCCATCTCTGTGAATCCAGTTGCTATCTCTCTTCTGTAAGTCTCAGCTGAATACCTGAAACCTATGTATTTTAAGTTCTTCCAAACATATAATCCTGATTTTATAAACATTATAATTTGACAAACATGAAAACTGCTAAAGGTGAAGACACAACCTCTAACAAGGTTGAAAACAGTGACTTGATTGATGGAGAATCCCAGAAGACTCAGGACCTCTCTCAATGGTTACTAACAGAGACTTGTGAGTTGTTCCTCAAGTCTTGAGCAGATGAGCCTGAAAAGACTGTAAAATACACTCTTGTTGGGAAATAACATTTCATTTGGATAAAGAGCTTTTTTATACCTTTCTAATACAAATAATGGCTCAAAGGCATAAGTGTATCCACATTCCTACTTCCAAAGACAAATCTATTTTGTCCTGAACAGAAGTTGGAGATATTTCAAAGGCATTAGAAATGCCACTGAGATGTTCATACGTTTTAATTTTTATAGAAACAGGCTTTACAATTTCTATTGCCCAGCTTCTTCCTGCAGAAATCTAAAGGGTATCCTTGAATGACAAGAATCAAGTTAAAGAGTATTAGGAACTCAAAGAACAAACCTCTGGTCATGCTCATGATCTAGATTCTTCTCAAACACACTAACAACTGAATCACATTAGGTCCATGTCTGTATGGGCAGCTATAATTTTCCATTGTCATGTGTACTGACCCCGGGATTTCAATGTAGAATGAAGGTCTTGCTAAGGCACATTTTTGAAAGCTAGAAGGTACATGACAGCCTTTAGACTCACAGTTGGGACAAAGATACAGAGACAAAACTGAGACCCTGATTTGCTGTGTCTCTTGTCACCATTTTTTAATGACTGTTTTTCCAGGACATTCTTTAAAAAATGGCATCAATAGCAATTCTGATCTTGTCTTTCAAAAAACTACCAGTAAACAATATATGTGTATATGTCCCTTTATGCTTTGGCTATCTGGACACATTCTTCTAGGTTACTGATAGGAAACTCAATTCTATGCTTTTTGGTCAAAGAATGAGTAATAAGTGAAAGCAAGGACTTTGCTGTCATACTGCCCCAATTCCAATCCAAACTAATATTTACAACCATGGGACAATGGAAAGACTACTAAAAATATCTCTAAGTCTGTTACCTCTTCTAGAAAATAGGAATAATAGCATCTTTCTCATAAGGTAATTACTTGAAGGAATTATAATAAGATAATGAAGTATAAAAATGTTCAGCTAAATGTTTGACACCTGGAAAATGCTAAATTTATATTTAAGAATCTATTTTTAGTATCAAATCTCTTCTCTGGGAGAAAGGCTTACACTAGGAAGTGGTGTTAACTCTTCTATTTCCCACTGAAGTCACACTGGCCTCTGAGATGGCTGACTCTACTGCCATCAACATGCTACTCTTTGATGTGTCTGTGACCCATGGCCCTCAATATGGAACTGCCAAGGAGAGACCAAGGAGGAGACAACTCAGCTCACTGAGTCCTAGAACAAAGAATCAGATTCTACTTCATCTACTTTAGATGTTTTAAGAATTGCACTAAAATACTATATATCTTGATTGCTAACTTTTGGGGGTATTCTTTTGAATTATGTGTCCTAGACCAATATCTCAGTCTCTTCTCCCAAGTGCCAGTTCTGGCTCTGTTGCTTTATGGTCCACTTTCCCTTGCTAGAGGAAGGTGTAGAATGCAGTGAATTCCTGTGTCCACATGTCCTTTCCTCTTGACTGGGCTTCCATCAACAGATGCTGAGAGCTCACAGGGTCATGGCTGACCGGTTAGAGTCATCATCAGCGGTCACCAGAAGGTCTCCCAGGGTCATGGCTGGCTGGTTAAAGTCATCACCAGCGGTCACTAGAAGGGCTTCCCGCTCTACGAAATTCAATCCAGTTTCAGATCCATTTATAGTGTTTTGAATGCACATCGTATCCCCATCATTCCACACATGCCAGAACACTATTGAGTTATTGGACAATATGAAAAAACTCCTACCGAACTCTATAGGACATTTATGAGAATTCTGATGGTGAGGTAGCTGCAATTCCCCCAGAACATTTCAAATCCATCAAGGGACTCCCTGGTGGCACAAGGAGTGAAGTCTCAGCACTATGAAGCACAAGTTCAATCCCCGGCTAAGGAGCTGGCCCACCTAGGGGCAGCAGACCTCTTTTGTCTCCCCGCTTCTCCTCTCAGCAGTGTATTTCAGTGGATCTTCCTGTTCTGCTCCCCACTGTGTCTCTGGTGAATCCTATCATCTCCCCACACCTCTGGCCTGCACCCCAGTTTTTGTATGCATCAATAAAATAAATCTTTACAAAGTAATAAAATAAAATTTATCCAGTAACAAGTTACAGTTCAACATTCTTTGTCCTATGAAAAGCTGGCTTCTGACTGTTAATGAAATAGCATTTGTAGCAATCAAATTATCCAACTCAACTCCACCCTTGGAGAAAATTAGACATAGGGAGAAAAGTCGTAGTGTCTATAAAATACCTTCAACCATTGAACATTATCATAAATAATAATGCTAATAGTCATCATTTTCTGTTATCATCCCTATTTGATAAATTAAAAATTAATCGGTAGAGATTAATTTATTTATAAAGATTCCCAATTGAATTAGAGTAAAAACTACAAAAACTATCTACTGCTATAACTACCCCATGGCAGCTCAGTTTTCTAGTCTCTTGCCAGTTTTGCCATTACATTACCCAAGGTAGTCTCCAATGTCCATAGTAGGAAGAATGAAACGTATCACAATGATTCTATGTCTTGAGGCTTGCAATGCAGTTCTGATCACACCTCTCTACCCTTTGTGGGATGAAGCCAAAAATGTGGCCATTGGGCAGGTTATAAGCTAAACCATGGTCCTGGTTGTAGCAATAAGGTTTGTAGACTGATTCATCACCTTGGTAAGTAACTAGAAATATCCTCCCACACTGCAAATGAAGGTCCGCATTTCTTTTTATTCTCCCTGATTGTTTTACTTCTTTAATGATTCACACAAAATACATTTGTTTAATTTTGGAACTTGCTATTAAGATTCATCAATACGCTTTTTCTTGCTATTAAAATTTGGTTGTTTTCCTGAGTTCTCAAATGATTTATTCTGGCTTTTTTCATTTCTATATATGTGTGTGTATGTATGTATGTATATACACACATGTGTGATTGTGTGTACAAAAATGAGCAATGATATAATATGTATGCACCTATATTGTGTAGATACATATATTATAATCACTGTCCATTTCTGTATAGCTTGCTTTCTGCTCTCAGGTATAGTCCCCATAAAACTCCCATCACCAAGTCCCTCTTGAACCATCGCCTTAGACTCTCGTGCTCTTCCCACCTGTTTCCCTGTTTTAATCCCTCTCCATCTCTTTCCCCTGCTGAATGACTCCTTTGTATAGTTGCCTGTTAGTTTTTTGATGAGTATTGATGGCTCCTTAGTAAATACTAGATTCAGTGCACAAGATGAGCCTTTGACATGACATAGACCACCATGGGGAGAAGCATGTAAAAGGCAAACTGGACCCTGCTCTGTTGAAAACCACCCACCAAGAGAGAATGTGCAATTTTAAAGCTACATTATAGAAATGTAAAAAAAAAATGCAACATAAGATACTTGTCAATATTTCAGACATTCTATTCACTATCTCTCCATTGGCTCTTCTGCCAGTTACACCTCATACTCAATTGTTCATCCATTTCACAAACATTAGTTGATTAGCTCTTCTGTGCAATGCACTGTATAGTCGTTCAGGTTCTAAAAACATTTAACACAACTCAGACTCATAGCTCAAAAAGGGGGGTTAATATAAATAAATTGGTGTGATGGAGAAGGTGGGAGGAAGCATCACTTTCTTCTCAGATCATCTGTCCTAAATTGGCAATACTTCAAAATCTTTTCCAATGTTTTATCTAGAATATAGTGTCTCTGTTTTTGTTTACCATCCTTCACAGTCAAGCTAGAGAATTCAGTGGTAAGCATACCTTAATATTCCAACAAAGTTTACTCATTTGTCTAAAACTCTATCCTAGTAAGAATTTATTTCAATGTAACAAATTCATTAATGGTTATCTACTTTCTGAAAAATATGGTTATTGTATACTATACACAAAATAAGTTCACATCAACAGAAAAGAAATATTAGGCAATATTTCTCTGATTTTTTAATGCAGAGGATTTTCAAAGCATTATAGCAATGAAACATCATAAAGATAAAACACCAGTTAATGTAGACTAAACAGGTGTTGATTTATAATGATGCACACTAGAATCATATAATGTTATGATGCAATGCTAGTTCAATAAAAATGTTTTTTTAAAGATTTATTTATTTATGCATACAAGAACTGGGGTGTAGGACAGAGGTATAGGGGAAGGGATGAGATGATTCACCAGGCAGAGTGGGGAGCAGAACAGGCAGGTTGACAGAAATACACTGTTGGGCGGAGAAGCAAATGAGACAAGAAAGGTCTGCCGTGCCATGTGGGTCAGCTCCCTAGCGGGAAATAGAACCTATGCTGCAGTGGCCACAGATAACCTTTTTGTTTACTTGTTTTTGTTTTGTTTGTTTTAAGATTCATTTACTTATGCATACAGAACTGGGGTACAGGCCAGAGGCTCAGGGGCAGTGAGAGGATTCACCAGAGACAGAGTGGGGAGCAGAACAGGCAGACTGAATAAGTACACTGCTGAGGGGAGCAGCGGGCGGGTCAGGAGAGGTCTGCCACGCCATGTGGGTCAGTTCCCTGGCCAGGGATCAAAGTCATGTTGCAGTGACTTCAGAGAGCTTCCTAATGCGGTGGTTTAACCCTTTGTGTCACCAGGGAGAACCCTCAATAAAACTGTTCTAAACAAATAAAATATCAGAACTCTAGATGTTTATAAACCTATAGAAATTAATTTTAGCTAAAAAAAAGTAAGGGGGACTTATTACATGTATATGGCATCGCAAGGGCAGAGTGGACCCCAAAAAATAAATAGAAACAGATAACTGGGCCCTCTAAGATAATTTTCCTAATTTCTGCTCCTCTCTGTAACTCTCCTTCATTCTCAACACATGGTTGCATGCATGTTTTAATGAAGAGGGTAAAGGCAGTGTCGGCGACAGCTTCAGAGCTTATGCATACAGAACTCAGGTCCTGAGCAGAGAAGTAGTTGTTTTCAGTTGATTCCAAAAAGAGTCCAGCAAGAAATATCCCATCATCTGCTTACAGCCTCAGCTCTCACCATCGCATAGCAAACCGCCCCGCCTCAGCACAGGAAGGTCAGGATAGCACCTGTGGAAGCAACTCTGTAAAGAAGGCTGAGAGTAGCCTCCTCATACAGAATGGGTTGCATTCCACAGAAGCATAAGACTTATCGCCAGAAAGAGTTGGGGAAAAGGGGTCATGACAGCCCTGGCACTAAGAAGCTCTCCACAGCCACTGCAGCACAAGTTCGAGCCCCCGTCAGGGAGCTGATCCACAAGGTGCAGCAGACATCTCCTGTCTCTCCACTGCTCCCCTCAGCAGTGTATTTCAGTAGATCTGCCTGTTCTGCTCCCCACTCTGTCTCTGGGGAATCCTCTCAACTCCTGCACCTCTGACTTATACCCCAGTTATGTATGCATAAATAAATGAAATTTTTTTAAAAGATAAAAGGTACAGTCAACTAGGAAAAGTGCATGAAATCACTATGAAAGATAGTTTCCTGCCTTATTTAATACATATGATAAATAAGGATCCCCCCACCTAAAACAAGTGAGGACAAGGACTTAAAAAATGATAAAAGGGGAAATACAGGAAATACACCAAGACTTTGTGGCAAAAATGTTGGCTTTATGAGAGATCAATGAAATGTCAATTGAAAGAACTATCACAAAGTTTTTGTCAAGTGAAGTGATTTCTTTTTATTTATAATACCTAGGAATTCAGAGTAAACTACACTTTAATATACTCACAATAGTTATGCAAATTGATTCAATCCTTCTGAAGGATGGTTAGGCAATATTCATGAAGACCATTAAAAATGAACATATTCTGTGCCCTCCCTGGTGGTGCAGCGGGTTAAAGCACAGCACTAAGAAGCTAAAGCCACTTCCGTATGAGTTCGATTCCCGCCTGCCCCAGAGGTGACCACATGGCGCGGCAGACCTCTCCCGACCCACCCGCTGCTCCCCTCAGCAGTGTATTTTGTAGATCTGCCTGTTCTACTCTCCACTCAGTCTCTGGTGAATCCTCTCACCCTCCGCGCATCTCTGGCCTGTACCCCAGTTCTGTATGCATAAATAGATAAATGTTTAAAAAAAAAGATATCACTTAAGAAGAAACTACAAAAAAAAAAAAAGCTCTAACAATGAAATCAAGCAAAAATTAGCTACTAAGTCTAAGCTTTGACCCCATGATTACTGAAAGCACGCTCGCTGACTATCTTTCCTTCTGCTCTTTTCCTCATTTACACTAATAGATTAAGGTAGAGATGGAAGAAAATGTTTAGTACATTTGAGGTGTAAAAAGAGATCCACAAAGTCACGCCGCTGCTATTTTTTAATCTATCAAAAAGGCAAATAAATTGATTGCTTGATGTTATCATGAGAACAGTTATTACTTCCTTGCCCTAGAAGTAACCATGATTTTTCCTGAAAAATTATATTAAAATTAATAATCTTGGTATTCTTTAAAATTTTTAAACTCCATAAAACACTGAAATATTCTATCAATTAAATATTTAATTCAAATGGTTGAAATATATCATTACAAAATATCAAATATGACAAAAAAAAACAAAAATTGAGAGATGTAATATGGCAACATAAAAATTAAATTCTGATATCAATAATTTACAATAATATTATAATTAATATTTAAATTGTTATTAAAATAATTAAAGTCATATTGAAATCGCTGATAGTTTAAATTATTAATACCTACTCAAGACTATCCATAATTAAGGACAATTTTTAAAACTTATCAAAGAACAATTTAGAGAAGCATTCAAACCACAAAATTTTATTGATGAACTCTATTAGGCTTAAGGGAATTTCTTCAGTTTTACAAAGAAACCCAAACTTTCTAGAAATCATAGAAAGCTAGACTTCACATTTTACTGAGCTTATATGACTTATGATAAAATTGATGAGAATGATTCACCAAAAAAGAATCTTTATACATTAATCACACTTATTTTAAAAATTGTAAAGTGCTAGGTAAAGAAGGCCAACATATGACTTTCTGCAATACATTGGGGGAAGTAACCTCAGTGACAAAGTACAATGTACCCCATAATTGCAAGAATGAGTGAATGTGAGGAAAAGTTTTCCCACAAAAAACTTTATAAAATTAACCCATATCATTTGAGGTAAACTAATAATGTATAAGTTCTTGTTGCAATTAATTAAAATTATGAAAATAAAGATAGCAAAACACTTTGATATAAGTTAAATGTTCACATTTTTAGCTAGGAATATGGAATTGCTTTTAAATATTTTCAGAAAATAACTTACATATTTGGTGATGTCCTCTAAAGAATGCCTGTGAATCATATAGACAGTTTTTATTAAGAAAATATTGTATGGAAAGAATAGTAGGAGAGGAAACATCATATACCTGCAAGTGATAAAAATTATAATCTGATGAACATGTGAACATATCAGTGATATCAGTAGTTAGTAGATGGTAAATAGTATGTATAACTTTCCCCCTAATATCATACAACAGGGTACATTTCAAATTGTTTAAGTAACTAAATTATGAAAATTAATTGTCTAAATTTTTCTAGCAGCAATCATGTACGTGAATATCAATTTGCTGGGCAGAGAAGAAACTTTCATAGTAAATATTTCAACAATCTTACAAAGGTAAATTCAGTGACTTAACAAATGACAACTCCTTTTACCCTGTACTCCCCAAACCTCCGCCTAAAAAATATGAGACCAAGATATTTTCTTGATGCAATGATTACAGTGAATCTGCTTCAGACTCTGCTCAAGGATCTTCCCTCTGGTTCCCAGAATAATACAGCACCCCTTACCTATATTGCCCCAATCACTGGGATGGGGGGCCATAAAACTCTTAGTTTACCTTCTATGCAAGGAGTGATCCACATCACTTTTGTTCACAGTCATTACACAGAACTGATCTTAAACTCATCCAATCTCAAAGTAGGTCAGAGGGAAAGAGACAGAAATATTAATAATCATTACACATTTCTCCTATCTTGAGGGAAAGATAAACATACAGGATGCTGTAAAACTTTAAAAATTCCTTTGCCTAAAATTCTAATCAGCATGAATAATAAACTGGTAAATAATTGCAATAAAAAGGTCAAAGATTTAAAATCCTCATGGGTAAGATAGTAACTTATATCGATAACAAAAACAAAGCTATCTCAAGATATTGAAAGGCAAAGGACAGTAACACATCATTTAAAATCATAGGCATCAGAACAATAAAATTAGAGACATCAAATAGGATGTAAATAAGTTAAAAAATTAAATTCTTCAGTATTTAAAGTGTTACAGGGCAGCCCAACATGAACTAGTTGCCTGTCTGTGGGTTCTCACCCGCATGCTTAAGATTTAATTGTACTGCAGGCACACATAAAAAGGGTCAATAATGGGTTTATTTACAAGGGGAAAGAAAAAGGAACAGTCCAAAGAGAGAAAGAGAGAGATACAAGTTAACTAGAGCATTCTACCAGTTCCACTGACTTGGAACTCCAATAGCATACTGAAAGCTCATCAAGAGCCAAACAACCAGTTACCAGCCATGAGGCCAAGGGAGATAGAGAGAGAGAGAGAGAGAGAGAGAGAGAGAGAGAGAGAGAGACTCAACTCAACATGGCTCCTCTGTATATCCCCCAAAGTCACATAATGGTTGCTTAGCTCCACCCTTGGGTCCTCACAGTCGTCCCTTTGGTATTCCTGGGAGTCGTAGTTTCAGTGACTGGAGTAGGGGATGGAGTCCACAAAACCTACATCTGCAGAGTTCATTCAGGACATCCTTTCCCCCTAACAAAAGAAATACACATGGAAAAATAGTAAATGCTATCACAAATTGAGTGAAAGACCAGGTAGCTTCTCAGAAAGTTACAATTCAGCTGTGTTACTACAAGTTAGACACAAGTACCACTGCTGCCTCATGTCTGTATGGCCATTTAATGTCATATAAGAAAAGTCTAAATCGTCTATGTCTAATGACTTAATCACTACATTCCAAAGCGCACTGCTGTCTCCCAAGAAAATCCTGAAAAGCACAAAATGCCAATCATATTGGGAATGAGACCACTGAAGAATTAACAATTTAGCCCAAAATGGAGGCTGATTCCTTTTTATATCCAGACAATATTAGACAACCAAATGAATGGTTTTTTAGAGGGAAAGGCCAATGACACAGTTAACAGAAAATGTCAGTCTGTAACAAGACAGGATCAACTCTGTAATTTCAAAGCGATGTAGCTATATTTAGTGGTAGAATGAAAGAAAATTCACCAAAATATTAATATTTGTTTCACAGTGATGACGCCATTTCATTGTGTTGTGTGTTCCTTTTTTTTTTTCCCAACTTTTACCCAGGTTATTTGTATCTCTGTTTTTACAATTAAATTATTTAGGAAAATGTAATGTTTCCCATATATGACACAGTGGTGATGGTAGTGGGAGAATTGAGGGCAGTGTAGTTTTGATACATGCAAATGAGCAATGAAGAGAATTGCCAAATTTTAGTACTTTTAAAATAACTGTTGCATGTTTCCCTAAGTTCCTGTTAGTGGCATTCTGAACACAAATCCTTCCGTGACATGACATTTAACTGTGATTTATGTTTGATCAACTTGTAGCTTTCTTGGATACGCGTATTAGTCAAGTTTATCTCTCTTCATCTGGGACCTAAATGTTTCACAAAGAGATTTTCTCTGAGAAATAGCTGCCATAGGCTTATTAATATTCATGTCAATGCAAACTGTATGTATTTTAGTTGGATCTTAAGACTGTGGCTGAGAACAAATCTAGGAGGGTATTATGCTGAACTGAAATGCCTTCTGGACTTGGGGCTACTGGAACTATAATAAATACAGAATGTCAAGTTGAGACACTTGAAAAGAAGAGGATTGTAGTAAGTTTGTAAGTATTTACAACTCAGATCCTGTAATCTTTTTAAATGTTCTGAAACATTACGATTGCATGTTTTACAATTTTCATATTGATAAATGAAAAATTTATTTGAAGGATTTTTCAAATTTTCAAATAAATACTCAGAGATGCTTTAAAAAGCTAATGTAATGAGGAGGGAAGAAAATGTACAAAAAGACTGCATTTTGAAATATTTATGTTAAATATCAAGAATTTCTATCCCACCTTCATCATATCTTTGAGATGATGGGTTAAAGGTATCTTTTCTCAGAGGCATTGCACTAAGTTTATGTTTGAAAATCAAAAAAGTAAAAAATAGATACTATAAATCTAATATTAATTTCTCAAAAAGCAACAGCATAGTTAAGAATTTATGTTTCTGATCCAAAAGTTACTAACTTTTCATAAAAATGAGCACAAGAACAACTTCTATTAGTCCCAAAGAAAGCAGATCACTGGACAAAACATTTCAAAATGTGTTTTTACATTTCGCAAGTCACAGTTCCAAGGAAAACTCCTCTAATCAATTAAATGTGAGATCCATGGGGTTAAACAGAGTCAGATTCTTTCTGATTGCAAAAGATCAGAAACTTGGGTATATTATCGTGCCATGTGGATTTTCTAGAAGAGATCATTTCAGACCACGCTTCCCACACAAGTCTGAGCCCTGAGCACCTTGCATTTCCTGGGAACTTCTGGGCACGCGTTGGTAAATACAGCTCTGTTGGAGTCATACATTTCCATTTGTTCTGTTTCCAGACATCAGTTCTCATCTTTAACAGCCATATTTCCTTCCCAGCAAGAAGAAATCTCAACTTGAGAAATAGTAGAAATAAGGGAGAAGCAAACTAGAGAATTGTGATAAAATGCCCAACACAGCTTCTTTACTGCAAGGACAGGTTGTGGACCTGACATATTCCATTCATTTAATTAATAAGTAGAAAATGGAACTTGAGGCCATTAGTATGAATATGTGTCACTTAAATGAGATGTTAAAAGCTACAAATGTAACGGCTCCCAAGGAACATTAGCAATCATGATCACAGACTTTCACAAGAATAAAAGTTTGGCATGGATCAGTGGCAATCTTCCTGATTCTCAGCTGCAAACTCTAGTTGAATAGATGAGCCATTGCCCCATGATGTCAAAGTGCTGGCAGCCTGATGAGCTGGCAGCCTTGAGAGTGGCTCAGAGCTTTGAAAGTACTTGGGGACTATGGGCCATAATGGTTGGGAGCGCATGATCAATTTCTACTATGACAGTAACTAATGGACAGTCTAGTCTCTACGTGTCTCAACAACCACCTTCCTCTTTTCTGTCTCTCTCATAAGATGGCCAGATTGCCTTGGCCAGATATACTACTTTACCAGGCAAGATGTTAAGTTCCAAAGAAGAGTCTTAATTCAACTTAATGATCATCTATTGGACAATGTGCTATGTCCAAATTATGGCATTTAGTTCTGGCAGGATGGAAAAATACCCATAAACATTGTTCCCACACTCAAGAACAGGCTTAAAAATTTTCACCAAAATGCATTCTCCAAAGTAATAGTAGATTATATGTTATCAAAAGAGGGGGAGGCTGGAGACGTCACCTTTAGCAGGAAGAATCTAGAAAGACTATGTTTGAAGGGACAAATTGTTGGCTTCTTGATGTGCTGATGGTGTAATGGACTGTTGTCAGTGTTACCTTTTTGGTAATCTGCCATCAGTAGTTCAACCTATCCTGAAAGACTGAAAATTTCTCTGAGGACAAAATCCAAATTCTTTTTCATTTTTGTATTTCACAATGCTGATCATGTAGTCTTAGACATTACTATACAACCAGAGATGTTAAATGAATTGAGTTAAATTGAATATTGAATGTCACTGAAATAAGAGTCCTTTGGCTTTGGATAATTTGTTCTTTGCATATGCATCTCAAATTTATGAAGAAAATTTACAGGCAGTATCTCCTTACAAGCCCAAGACCCATAACCTTTCCTTATCTAGACCTTCCAATAACCCTCTAGAGCTCATCAGAAAGTCCTTACTCTCTAGACATGCTTTCTTCCTCCCCAAAGGCTCTTCTTATTCAAGTGATGCTTCTCTCCCTAAGAAATTAAGGAGTATGGTTACCCCTTAGAGATGTTTACCCCTTCAGGTTATACATCAAACACCATTCTCCCTCTTCAAAGAACACCAAAATTGGAAGGCACTTGTAGCAGGCTTAGGCAACAGTCGGATCATCGAGGCTGTCTTTGTCCTTGTCCATATCTCTGTCCGAACCTAAGTAAAAATCCAGGTACTCCTGGCCCATTCACTATTAGCTTGAAGAATGCTCACTTCCTATCCAAACTGACCTAGCATGAAATCTTTAACAAGATGTGAGCTGAGAAGGGAAAAGAGCATTTATCTAAAGGAATCTCAGAATTTAAATGCGCAGCCTCGAAATTAAAGGTGCAGGAAATATAGACCTATAGTAAATTGCTTATGATGTAATAAACTAAAATTACGGATATTGCAATAAAGAGAGGCAATATAATATTGTATATTTAAGGAGCAGCTATCAGCAAAGGAATAGATCAAATTGCCACCTTGTTTTCTGTTGATGGCTCTGAAATGGATATTATTCCACAGGAATGCAAAACAGGAGCTCACAGAACAGAAACATTCATTTTTTGATCATCAGCTAATAGTTTTATCCTTCCATCTTGGGTGACCTCACAATTTGTCACAATGTGCCCTAACTACAGCTAGTTCAGGGAGGAATTGGGCTTATCAGAGTATGTACAATTATATCTTAACACTATAATGTTCAGAATAATATGATAAAACATAATAACGAAGTGAGAGTGCTACAGATTATTGCTCAACATATTGAATAAAGCAATGTTTACCACTGCTTTATGATAAAGACAAAGTCATTAAAAGCTGCACAGCTATTGAGACTTTCTTAAAACAGTTGGGAAGCTGCCTAAGTTTCCTAGGTCCACTATAATAATCAGTACAAATGGGGTAAACAACACAGCACAGATTCCATCTAGAGGGAGATGGAGTGAAAATGAAAAGCAAGAGTGGAATTGCTTCTCTTTAAGATATGTACTATCATAAAGGCTGCAATTTCCACTGTGTTGTACTTTCACTCTCTTTAATTACACTACTCTGAAAAACTAGGGTCTTACTCAGTTCCGGTTTGTTAAATCGAGACACAGATTTCTGCAGAGAAAGTACACACATACTCCAGAGGATAGTCTAATGGATGTTTATTGGACAGAATTAAATTGAGTTATAAGGCATGAGGTTAGAGGGAAAGGTCTTTGGATAAAGGTGGTGATTTAAAGGGAGGCTAGAAAATAGGTTATAAAGTACCCTTGGAACCTTTAAAAAAAAAAAAAAAAACAGCCAGTGGAACCTAGAACCTTAACTTCGCCATATGCTTATCCCTGCACCCCATTTTTGTCCTCTGTGATTCTGAACACATGGGCTAAAGTCTAGCAGTCTGGAAGCCACTGCTTGGTTATTCAAGTGTCCTTGTAAGCAGCACAGCTTTTAATCTTAATTTTTTCTTCCTCTATCATGTTTGTAGTGTTAACCTAACACTAGTAGAGTTTGTAATAATGGAAGTATTCTTAGAAGTCTAGAGGGAATCGTATGAATCAGCCATAAGCCCCCACCTAACTGACACTCTCCCCTCCACTCTCTTTTTGAGGGCAGCCTGTTCCCTGAGCAGGATGTGGCTCTCTGTGGCTTCCATCTGGGTCTGTGTGGTCACAAAACACTACTGCCCAGGTCCTCGCCTGGCCTTGTGGATGGAGGACTCTGCTCCAGATAGAGAACTGCGGCAGGAACTCTGCCACTGACATTTGTATTGAGCTTTCCAGTTTCTCCCCATGGACTTGAATTACTGTGCCATATTCAAGGTCCTGTTGGAAAAGAATATTACATGCATAGATGTGATTTCAGTTATAACTGTCCATTTTCCATGTCAATCTGTAAGGGGGGAAAGAAAGAAAAAAGGACATCTTTTGGTCAACCTGGGCTGCTAAAAAATATATACATGATCTGGTATAAAAATAAATATTTATCAAAGTGGGGTAGGCTGTGAATTCCAAGGTCAAGGTATGAGCAGACCTGGTGTCTTGTGCAGACCCATTTGTAGACCTATAGATGACAGATGGCTGTCTTTACTTCTACCTTAAGTGGCAGAAAGAGAGGGTTAGCTCTCTTTTCTTATAAAATCTCTGATTGAGCTCTCCCTGGTGGCACAACGGGTTAAAGCACCACATTACGAAGCTCTCTGAAGCCACTGCAGCACGAGTTCAATCCCCGGCCAGGAAGCTGACCCACAGGATGAGACAGACCTCTCCTGACCCGCCCACTGCTCAGCAGTGTACTTTGTCAATCTGCCTGTTCTGCTCCCCACTCCATCCCTGGTGAATCCTCTCTGGCCTGTACTCCAGTTCTGTGTGCATAAATAAATAAATCTTTAAAAAAAAAAAAACTGATCACATCACGAGCACTTCCTCCCCTCCTGGGAACCTTATCTAATGACCCTCCACTTCCCACATCCACACACTATCACATTAGGGCTTAGGATTTTGTGATGTACATAAGCATCAGTTCAGGTCGTTCTGCCCTCAGGCCCCTCCAAAATCCTGTCCTCCCATGCAAAATACATCTCATGCCAATAGCCAAAGTCTCCACTCATTCCAGCATTAATTCTAAGGTCCAAAGTCTCCTATCTCATCTAAATTTCATCTAAATCAGATGTACATGAGACTCAAAGTACAATTCAACCTGAGGCAAATGCTCATCTATGAGCTTGGGAAAGAAAAGGGTAAGTGCCTGCAGAACATCTTGGCAGCCTCCCTGCACCAGAAAGGGGGAAATCAGGAAATGGAAAGTGGGGATGGTCCAAGTGAGTCCAGAACCTGACCAGGCAAACACATGAGATCTTGAGGACTGAGAACAATCCTCTCCAGCCTGATGCTCTGCCTTTTGGCCCCACTGAGGCCAGCCTGGCTGGGGAGTTGTGATGTCTCTATGACGTCCCAGAACATACCTTGAGTGACCCTGTCCCTATGCTTCTTGGTAACCCCATATTAAAAACTGGTTGCTTTGAAGTCTTTTTATTTTTTAAGGATTTATTTATTTTTGCATAGAAGAACTGGGCTGAAGGCCAGAGGTGTATGGTGAGAGGATTCACCAGAGATAGAATGAGGAACAAAACAGTCAGATCTACTGAAATACACTGCTGAGGGAGCAGCAGGCGAGACAGGAGAGGTCTGCTGCACCATGTGGGTCACCTCCCTGCCAGTGTCAAACTCCTGCTGCAGTGGGGGCCGATAGCTTCATAGTGCTAAGAGTTAATTCCTAGGCCACCAAGAGGCCCGTTTTTGAGTTTTGCTCCAGAATGTCAGTACACGGCTTGCTTCATATCCTTTGTCAGGACTGTGTGTTGCACCTTTTCTCAGGTGAGTGAGTGCAGTGGAAGGGACAGAGCCTTTTCCCAAGCTCTGCTTGTACTCATTCATCCTTCCCCATGGAGTGCAATGCAAGAAACCAAGACCAGGGCCTATAAGCCCCTGTGAGAAAGCATAAATGCACATATTTATATAGAAAATAATAATAACAAGAAGAAAAGCACATTCATTTTCTAGAACTCAGATTTTAGGAGTTTTTTTTTTTTTTTTGTCTGTTTATTTGTTTTAGTGAAGCAGTTATTTGGGATGATGCTTTTTTTTTTTTTTTTAACTGTCCTCACCAGTGGGCATCACTAAAAGGTCTGCGAGAAGCTGACAGTCTCCTCAAAGGACCTGCTTACTCTTGTATGACAAAGGAAAAATACATGGTCATTTAAAGAACAAAATTTTTCCCAGCATTGATTTCAGAATAACGTCCAGCATAAATCTGTAGGTGAAGGCAATCATCTTCACATCTTCTGCTCATGCAGTGTTGTTCAACTCTGATTTCACAGAGAACAGGGAGAAAGTCTGCACGGAACACCCCATGTCACCAGTCTACCCCTCAGACTCACTGCCCTAACCAGCCACTGAGCCAGCGAAAGTCTGTTTAGCAGAGAAGAAAAAATAATTTTAACTGGTGCACTATACATACGCACTTATATACTGTTTTCTTCAGGCAAGATCAAAGTCATCTCTACAAATTAGACTTTGCCAACTAGAGTCTCTTTCTGAGAAAGGATATCTAAATACATAAATCCTATTTATGTTCATGATGTTTATTGTGATTTTCAGCTTCAGAATTTTCTTTTTTATGTTCTTTTTCTTTTTGAGTGAAGAGAGAATTTTAAGCAATCACAAGTCAATCTAACATACACAAGTCTGGGAAAAACCTACAGCTGACCTTTGGCAAGAAATCACTCAGTGGCAAGGCAGATGAGTAGTTGTCTGCTCGTTACAAGCATTCAGCTGCCCATGGACACCAATTAATATCTTTTTCAACAGAAATGAGCAGGATTGGTCAACCAAGTGACATGAAGAAGGGCTTCTACTGTATATAGTATGTCAAAATGATTATCCCAGCACAATTTTTGAAGAACATTAAGAATGTACAATTAATAATAATTAATTGATCTTTATGAACTTCATGTGTCAATCAAAGTCAGAGGTAAATTCTCTGATGAGGCTGAAAGCTCTGATATTTTGGACTGTGGCTTGTAAGGAGAGCCTCATGTTTCAGATATGAGTGATAAGACTTATGTAGTAGTACATAAGTTCTCACTCACTGGAGAAGAAAATTTCTCCAGAGATAAGATGCAGGTTAGCTCTGGGAGCAGACCAAACAGTTTTTTCAAACAAACAATACAAAACAAGACAGTTCATTCAGTCTGACTTTGCATGGTGGCAAGTAATAGAATATGCCCCCAGGAGTCAGAATCACACAGAAAAAAATAGATGTTTTCATGCTGAAAGAGCTAAGAGTTTCTATGTCTCATTTTGACCGCACTCAGGGGTGTGCTACTGTCTGTAGGGTCTGAAAAGTCGATGTCCAAGTGAGATCTTCATTCCAGAAGGTGGGTCTTTGGTGTACAGCTCAGATGAGTAAGTCAGTCAAGGGATGATTCATGTCCAAACTCTAGAAAGGTGCTCTCCACCATATTATCAGTTAGCCTTTAGTTGCTACTAAATATGCTTCCATCTGAGAGGTATGATACAGTTCACCTTTAGATTTAGATCCTTAAGCATACAGATGAACTTGGACCTAATTGTTGCATGTGAAATGTACTGATAAAAAAAAAATTTAATTTCTAGCACTGGGCTTGGGGTCTTTTCTGTCCAATCCTGTATGTGTTCCTTGGGGTCTTTTCCATGTCTGGTTTTACTCTTATTTTTATTTATTTTAAAATATTTATTTATGTATGCATGCAAGAATTGGGGTATAGGCTAAAGGTGCAAGGGGTGAGAGGATTCTCCAGAGACAGAGTGGGGAACAGAACAGAAAGATCTACTGAAATGCACTGCTGAGGGAAGCAGCAGGGAGACAGGAGAGGTCTGCTGTGCCATGTGGGTCAGCTCCCTGGGCGGATCAACTCATGCTGCAGTGGCCACAGAGAGCTTCACAGTGCTAAGACTTAACCCAATGTGCCACCAGGGAGGGCATCACTCTTATTTTTAAAAAACACGTGAATAAAGTGACTAACACTTCTCATGCATCTCTTTTGCTTCTGCAGGAGGGATTTTTGAAACTGTGGAAAACGAACCTGTTAATGTTGAAGAATTAGCATTCAAGTTCGCAGTCACCAGCATTAACAGAAATCGAACCTTGATGCCTAACACCACATTAACCTATGACATCCAGAGAATTAACCTTTTTGATAGTTTTGAAGCCTCACGGAGAGGTAACTATTTTCAAACTCTTAAAAGCTTCTTTGGGTGATAGGTCTGCTCTTTAAGTGATCTTTTTGCTACCTGTCCTGATTCACAGTGGACATCTTTGTGCAAAGGGTAGCAGGAAATGCCGGACCCTCGTGTCACCGTCCAATGCAATCAGAACTATCCTAATGGATGTTGCCTAGTTCTGTTTTCTGGGCCTTTCTGATTAGCTTACCCTTCAGTGCCCTCCACTCTATGATTAACTGGTTCAGCTGTGAATGGAAAATGTCAGGCTTGATCCGTTTTCCCTTCCTGAGGGTGAGATACCACCATGAAATTGTACAGTGCAGCCAAATAAAACTTTGTGGAAGGTCACAGCCACTGAGTCTGTAGAAATGTCCACAACACACATAACTCACAGTGAGAATTTGAACAGGTTGTAAACTATTAGCGTTGACCTGGCATTTTCTCAGCTTGTCATTTCTTAAACTCCTTTCTACAAAATCATGGAAACAGGGAGTGTAAACCTAGGAGAACAATCTCATCTGATTCTCTTTCTCTTGGGAACAGAGAAAAGGTTCCTAAAATGTAACTAGTGGGTGAGGAGACTGCAAGTTACCTTCCCTGGGAAGTATGAGGCTTCCCAGAAGTCCCTTGGCCTTCTAGGGTGATCCTCTGAAGCATGATCACACCCAATTTTCTCGAGAGTTGCCCTCTAACAAGGGACGCTGAGATTCAAGACAAAGAGTTGCATGGAATCATCACCCCAGATTCTAAGAACTCCACCGCTCACAGAGAGTGTTTTGACCATAAAGAACACTAACAAATGGAACATAATGAATGTGGTGCCCATGCTGGGTCCGAGTAACTAGCTACTGTCTGTGTCCACAGAGAAGTAGTAACCCAGGAGGTGTTCCCCTAAGACAAGCTTCTGTAAGACTCTAGACTTCTTCATAAAAACACAAAAAAAAAAAAACACGTAAAATTTGTTTTCCTGGGAATTCAAATAAAAAGTGAATGATATTTTTTTCAATAAATTGGCAGGACCTTAGTATAATTTTGCTTCTATGTGGATGAAATAGCAGCTAATATAGGTCAGAGATATCTATAGGCAAGAGATATGTATAAACAAGACATCTGTATATCTATATTTATATAACATCTTATAAGGCATAATAAAGTAAATGATGTCATGGGCTAGATCAATCTCTCTCTCTCTCACCACACACACACACACACACACACACACGCACACACACTTGAAAATCAACCATATTTAGCCATGATATTAAAACCATTCAAAAACTGAAAGCTTTTTGTCATCTAAAGTACCTGTCATGTTTATAGATAACACACCCCCAAAGCTTCTTGAAACTGGTAATTTGTTGGTGAAAAGAATTCAAAAGGATTGATTTTCTGTCAAGTAATATTAGCATTGCAGAGCTTAATATTAGCTGGAATCTCAATCCATTGTTCATTCCAGACAATGCTGGAATGAACACGCTCTCAGCCTCTCAGGCATGAGGCTCCTCGGACAGAGGCAATATTTGCTCGCAACACTTAATGCAGAAAAGTGTATGTCTTTATGTCTCATGTGATAATTCAGTGACAAAGAACACAGTACTAGAAATTTTCCTGCTGAATGACTTATCAAACTTTGCTACCCCAAAGGTATTTGGAAAATGTGTCTCAAAATTTTGTCAGATGAGTTTGACATAGTCATATTTTTTCTCTTGTAGTTATAGAACAACAGTATCATAAAAATTAACAGCTTCATTAATAGATGCTACTATTATTTAGTGTAAAATTTCAACTGGGTCAGTTTCAGGTACCTTTAAACTAGTATTATAACATAAACTTTAAATGTTCTGAAATTTATATTTAATGCCACTGCAAATTGAGGCCAGCAAAAAAAGAGCAGATTCTATTTTACATGATGATAGAGGATAATCTGTCCCAATCTTTCTGAAAGGGATTGGCTCATATATATCCTGTAGTAAAAATAGCAATACCATTCATTTATATCTTGGAATTCACTCTAAGAATGTAATGAAAAGATCAGAGACATACATAAAAATGAAAATAATTGCTATAATATTACAATACCAAAATTTAGGAGCAGATTGGTTAGATGGTAGCATACACAGGGAATAACCTATTCTAGACATTAAAAATAAACATTTAAATAATTTGTAATGACTTGAGGAAAAGGACATGTTTCAAATATTAAATTTAGTGTTAAAAAGCAATGCATCAAATTCTATCTACATAATGTTTTTTTTTTAATTCGAACACTAAAATATAAATAAGTAGTGCCTCAAGATGGTGCAGTGACAGGGTCTTACTTATAAATGTTCTACATTCTCTCAATGAGTGCCAGTAATCTTATGAGAAAGCTTATGTAAATTCCATTAGTTAACTAATTAATACACATGAGCTTGATATGGTTAAGCTACAAGTCGGCTGATACTGAGGTAATGTTAGGCTGACCGGGAGGGGGTCCAGAACTCGCTGTAGCTCTGCTATTATCTATGATTATTGTCCATGACATTAGTGGGTCGGACCAAACATCATCTAAGGTCCCCGGAGGCTATGCTGTTCCATTACTCTGCAATTAATTAGGTCTTAGCATCACTTATGAACGTTCTTCAGTGATTGTTCACTAGCAGAGAACTTCAGAGTTTAGAGATGATAGGAGTTAAAATACTTTGCAGTTACCCAGGAACTTGTCCAAACTCAATGATCGCATTTCATATCTTCATTGCCACCCGGACACAAGACAAAGCTCCATTCTCCCGGCATCCACTGGGCTAATGGCTCGTGGAGCAGCTCTGGGCGCCCCTGGGCCCTAGCACACCAGCAAGAGGTTTACACTCCATCTGATTAAAGCCATGAAGTAAAACCAGCGCTCATTTCTACTTGTCTGGGGAGCTAGCCCCGTGATGTGTTACTAATCAGTTCTACATTTGCATCCCTCCTATGTTAGCGTCTCGGAAGTGGTAGAAGTACAATTACGCGTATTGCCTCAACATGCAGATGGAGAGTCTAGGAAAGTTTCCAATAATGAAAATTAAAAGGGAGTACCATGGAAAGAAAGATCAAATTCACGGATCTCTCTCCTTCTCTCGTCCATCCCTGCCCTCCCTCGACCTCTCGTGTCTGGGCCTCAGCATGCGACCAGCTGGCTCTCGGCGTGGCGGCTCTCTTCGGCCCTTCCCACAGCTCCTCTGTGAGTGCTGTTCAGTCTATATGCAATGCGCTGGAGGTTCCCCACATACAGACCCGCTGGAAACACCCCTCGGTGGACAACAAAGACTTGTTTTACATCAACCTCTATCCGGATTATGCAGCTATCAGCAGGGCGGTGCTGGATCTGGTCCTTTACTACAGGTGGAAAACAGTGACGGTGGTGTATGAAGACAGCACAGGTATGGGACCCACAAGACCCCTCCCCCACACACCCAGCCCTAGGTCTGGTCAGAAACAAGGGTAGCACAGTGTTCTAGAAGCATTGAGACTCATCAGGTGTGGTGTCAGAGCACACTCTTTCACATGAAGCTAATGGGAGCCCCCAGTTTAGAAATTCATGTGTCCCTCGTTGCAAATCCTGTAGGTGAGTTCATTCTTCCTGATGGTCTTTACATCTTCAAACGTGTGAAGATTTTTAGTTTCCTATCAGAATATTAAGTAGTGGTTTCATGTGTCCAATTCTATTAAGACTATGACCAGGTCTCTCGATCCCTTAAATAATTCAGGAAACATTTGAAAATGATCGCACTGTGTAATACCTACTTTATTCATAGGTCTGTGGATGTCGTTACTTTTCTAAAGTACATATAGGAAGTGATGGTTTCTGGCTGCTGAACATTCCATAGGAAATGGACTAAGAACCCCAGTATGAATAAAGATGCAGGTTAGACCTGCTTATTAGTAGGCGGGGTAGAAGCATGGTGCTTGCCGCTCCTCTCCTAAACAGTTTCTCCAATGGACCCCCCATGAAGTTCCTTTTGTAGGTACCTTCCCTTTTGCCTTCTGGTTACATCTGAGGTTGTTGGAGTTCAGGTCCCTTTAAATCTCTTTCAGGTCTACAGTGGTGACTCTCCAGTGTCTACATAAAAATGTCCAAGTCCTAATTTAAAGTCCAGGCACTAGCTTTTCTACACTCCCTGGACTGTCCTATCAGCCATGATGGGGTGTCCAGCATTTAAGTCCAGTCCTTAAACGCCACTGAGGTCCTCTCAGCTTGTCCTCCTTGGATGATCCCCCCCAAGCATCTCCAAGGTAGAGATATTCTCCCT
Organism: Condylura cristata; assembly: GCF_000260355.1. NCBI lineage: Eukaryota > Metazoa > Chordata > Mammalia > Eulipotyphla > Talpidae > Condylura > Condylura cristata. Next base: position 70,106,711 of record NW_004567104.1, on the reverse strand, counting down.
GATGGCTCTCAAATATCACTTCTTCCTTGAAGTTCTACTCTGAGATCATCCTGTGACTCAGTAACTTGGGTGGCACATCAACGCTACAAACAGAAGCATGATGTCACCTGTTCCGTGATCTTTCTATGTGTTCATGAGACTCAAAGCTCCAAAATGTTGAAATTTTATTTTATTTATTTTTAGATTCTGACACCCAGCACATAGAAAAGCTTAGTAATTACAACGGAAGTAATATTATTTCCGTTCTGATACTTTTTCTCCAAGAAATGAAAGTCAGTCATTGATCTATGGAGTTAGTGATAAGACTAATAAAATGATTCAAGAAAATTAATAAAGCAAGGCACTTTCAAACTTTTTAATAGTGTTCCATTTTCACTGTCCCCTTCAACACGCCCAAAATCCCTTTTGCAGAGAGGGTGAAAGGTTAGCCTCATTTCTTTGGCCCTGAAATCTGGTTCCATTTAAAACTGTCAGGTAAAGTAACTATTCTAGTTGAAAATATGCATTTATGTATTTTCTTATGCCTCATCTCATTTTAGAAAGAAAAGGAAGGTGGGTGATTGGCTAAATATGTATTTTTTAATATTATATTTAAAAAAGTCCTCCTGGGAAGGATAAACCACAGACAGGCATATTTTTAGAGCTTCACCTGCTTGTTGTGAAGGAAGAAAACATATTATCAAATGCGCTCCTTAGCATATTTAGAGCCCTGATATAGCACATTATATTGTAAAAGTAAATATAGTCAAAATACCATGTTGCCACCTTTGTAAACAGAAAAAATCTGTGAGCTCATGAAGTTATACTCTTTCTCTTTATGTAGAGTCTTCTGTAGTATATTTTCTCTGTTTCTATCATCTCCAGCATACCATGACGAAAAGAGAACAAATTAATGAATGATATTGAAACTTCTGGATTTTACTTAAGAAAGAGCTCAAGTGAAAATATAGGCATAGCTGTTGTAGATTTCACATAATATTTAGATAAACTATTTGTAAAAGAGTGACAAGGAAGTCTGTGTCCCAGCTGCCTCTCTGATTCCAGCTGAGCACCCATAAGTGACAGCCATTTTGCCCAGGAGAAAAATCAAACTATCATTTCTATCATCTTTTACAAGAAATTGAAACCTTTTCATCCCTGCTAAGTTTACCTGAGCTCAGTTGCTCATGAAATACTTGCTGAAATTGAAAATCCAGGATGGTTTTGGCTGTTGCCCATTGAGTTAGAGATGATTCATGTTAAAATGATTTTGCCCACAAAGATGTTAAAAATGCAAATGAATAATCAATTGAACCATTAAATTGGAACCCAGAGAGTAAACAGGTCAACTGAGATCAATAAAAGCCAACATCTTTTGACTATGAGTGGGTTTCATACTGCTTGACTCAGGGTTTCCCTTGTAGTAATTATCAAGCCATAAAGAAGAAAACTTACTAAACCTGAAGGAAAAGAAAGGACTTAGGTGTGCTCAACACCCACCCTCATACCAGAATTAAGTGCCCATTAAAGAGCACTTTATTGGGATTTGTTTAGGAGTTTGTTAAATAGCCTGAAGCCAGCACAGATGTCTGAGGGACCCAATGGCCCATTACTCCCTTCCAAGTCAATGGGAGCACCGGGCCTGTCACTAAGGGCAAAATTCAATTCACTAAACAGAAACAGGCAGCGTTCTGTCTCTAGAAGTGAAAATGTAGAAAGACCCCTGAGAACAGCTGGGGTGGGGCGGAATAAAGTTCTCTTTCGCTTCATCTCCCACAGTCTCTGTTGATTGCATGTTGTCCCCATCAGTCACCTACTTCTCTCTGATCCCCACATTCAGAGGTGACCCCAGGCAATGAGAAATTGCAACTCATTGCTCACCCCCTGCTCCATTAGGCCCTTGGCGGAAGTCAGCCTCTGTGCCTTCCCAGTCGTCCAAAAAAGGCTGAGAAGCTGAGTACCAATGCAGTGTGGAGGAGTCTATTCAGCAGTTTCTTTTGTTAAAGCCAATCTCAATGAGATGTGACCTTAGCCATTTCTGTAGAACGGTCAGCAAACTATTTTTGTTCGAAAGGATCAGATAGTTTATAGCTTAAGCTGTGTGGTCCTTTAGGACACTATTCTGCTGGAAGAATGAGAAAAGCAGCCCTAGATGGCACATACATGAATGGGCATTGAGTGATCCAATAAAACTTTATTTATAACAAAGGAAGGGTGGTGAGGAGACAAGGCCATAGAGGAGAACCTTATAGATCATGGAGGGCTTTGTAGGTCATGAGGAGCTTCCACTCCCATGAAATGGGAAACCAGTGGAGAGTTTCCAGTTGAGGAGAGATGTGATTGGATTTATATCTCAAAAAGATCACTCTGGCTATTGTATTAATAAGAGAGCATAGGGAGGTGAGGGTAAAACCAGGTGTTTCACAGAGAAATCAAGGCAAGTGATCAAGGTGATGGCCAAAGAGTGGTAAGAAATGGTCAGATTTTGAATTTTGACCAGGCATAATGCCCTGAGACAGTGGAGGGAGGGTGAGATAGAACATAAAAGACAAGATGAATAAACGTTTTGATGTAAACCAAGGGAAGAGTTATCATTCCCTGAGGTGGGGAAGAGGTGGGGGAAATATGCTAGTTGGAGCTTACTCACTGACATGTGGCTCTGGAGTTAGCAATTCTCCACCTAAAGGCGGTGATAAACAGGCATTTCAGATATGAGTACAAGAGCATAGTCTGGGTGGGAAATATCTGAGAGTCCTTGTCACAGAGAAAGTTCTAGATGAGACCATAGTGGAAATGAGTTCCAGACAGATGAGTTCATTTCACAAAGGGTTTTTTTTCATCCTTGGTTGCCTTACACCATTTTTCTCAATACATCCCAGCCATATATTTCTAAAATGTAACCTGCAATAGAGTTCTTAGTTATCACTTGAAACATGGGCTCAAAACTTTACAGTGAGGATATATTTGAAATGAGATTAACATATAAAAATATGTCTGTGACTGAAAGAAATAATAAATCCAGGGAGACAATACAAGGAATATGACAATCCCCAAACTGACCATCACTTGAGTTATTGTCTCGAGTGCTAACACTCTGCCATGTACCGTTCTAAATGCTTCTTATAATTAGTTCCTTAATATGATTAAGCATCTTATGAATACATGACATAGCTGCTCTTATCACTTATATTTAACTAGTGACTAAGATTTGTTATATCTATTATTATATTGCTCTTCATTTTTCTACAGAACACAAAAGAAACATTGTACTGATCCAATAATTTCAACTTGAAAAACAATTAAACCTTTTGGCATAGGTAACCAAAGTGACATGAAAAATACTGTCACAATCGGTGTTGAAGAAAGGACTCAATGGGCATTTTCATCTGGTCCAATCAAACTCACCCCCTTGTGTTTTTATGACCACAGGTGACAGCAAGGACACCTGTGCTGTGTGTCTCACGTGAAATAGCAGGCAAATCAAGCCATGTAATCAGCACCAACCTTACAACAAGGCATGATAGCTCCTTATTTCCTCTGTCCTTAGAAATCCACTCCAGTCTCCTGACCAGAATCCTAATCAAATTTCAGAATTCTGGTGAGGAAACTAATCTTCAGATATTATATGGAAGCAGATTCCTTTTATCCATCACTAATATTAGTCAAAATGCAGGTCCAAGAAATACTGGGGAAGCTAACTACAGTATAGTTCATCTCAAATATCTTGAATAGAGTCTTCCGTGAGGTCTTTGGCAACCAAGGGACACAATTTTTCATTTGGAAAGTCTCTATTCTTTTTTTTTTCATGCAAATATTAAAAGTCCTATGTATGAAAATCACATTTAAAAGTGATGTATTTCCCTAGGTAATTAATTCATTCACATAGTCATTTCCATTTCTTAGTTCTGTTGTCCCTCTCCTCTGAAGGGTACATAGATCCCCTTAAGAGTCCTATTATATTTGGATATATTAATATACCAACATGTTTGTGAAATGCCATTTTGCATGTGTCTAAGTTCAAACGAAGAAGAAATTATCATTCAAAATGTGTGATCTTATCTTTGGGTCCCAGTGGTTTATTGCATTCATTTTTATGGCATCAAGCCCAGTGATGAGGCTTAATGAACAGGGAATTGGATTAAGACTCAAGAAAACCTAGGTACTTTTCTTTTGAACTAATACTCATTAAACACAACCAAAGCTGTCCAGAAGTGGATGGGGCTGCAATGTGAAGTAGAGAATTTCCCAAACAGAGGGTGTTCAGCAGCAGCTGTGTAAGGGGATTCATACATCAAGCAGGGCTTTGACCTTTAAGGTCACTTCCAATTCCTGGCATCTGTGACTCATTTCAGGGCCGATCCAAACAATTAACCTTCCTGTACCTCACTTTCCTTCTTTTAAAATAGCCATGACACCTAGCCACCTCACAGGTGTATTCCGAGGTTCATTGAACTATTTATAAGTAACGTCGCATACTTCATAAAAAGGTGCAATGTAAATAGCAAAGTTTATTATTATTAAAGGGGGCACAGGAAATTTTAAACACCCACTGGAAACAGCAGGTTCTGCTTTACCCCTCCATATGCTCTACCTGTTTCAGAGCTGCTCCACGTGCATGCAAATCAGCATCTCTCTGTCAGTTCTGAGAGCAGAGAGAGGTGGCCACAGCAAGTGTGAAGCGTGGGCCTTTTGGACATTTTGGAAATTATCTGTTTATGCAGAGTCCTGCTCAAGCGCATGTGAAATAAACAGTCGCCTTGCACTAAAGTCACTGCCAGCCAAAGGTGAAGTTTCCAATTCCATTCCTGGAGATGAGAGTAGAGGAAGGAGCCTCTTCTGACATTGTTCCTTGTCTGCAAAAGTTGTCTTTTTTATTAAGATTTGAACTGACAGAAAAGTTGCAAGAAATGTACAGTGAATTCCTGTGCACCCTTCATCCAGATCCATCAGTTATTTGCACTTGACCACACTGTTTTAATGCTTTAGAATTCCCTCAACATAATAAGTGGTAATATTGGCAAACCATTTAAAAGTAAGCAGCAGGCATCATGACATTTTTATCCCTAAACAGATCGTTGTGTATTTCTAAAGAACAAGGACTTTCTTCACTATAGCTCTACTACAGTGAAGAGAGGGATGAAACTTAGTACTAATACAACACAGGATGGATGGAGGGAGGGGAGGAGGGAGAGCTGGGTAGGTAGGTAGATAGATATAAATACAGAACATATTCTGGTTTTCTACTTGCCCAATAACAGTTTTTAACGATCATTGTTTATTGCAGCAGTGTCCAAAGCACTGCCTGTGACTGACAGCTCATAGTTTCACACCTCTTCAGATGTAAGTTACCGTGCCTCATCCATCACTGAGAGCATAAGATTCCACCCCATGCCACCGGGCTCTTTGACTACAAGATCTTTTGCTGCATTTAGCTGTCATAATCTCCTTTGGTGCAAAGCAGCTCAGCGTTCCTTCATCTTTCATGCTCTTGTCCTTTTTTGCAGAATTCAGGTCAGTTTTTTGTTGTGTTGGTGGTTTTGCAGAGTATCTCTCAAATATATTGGTTTCATTGTCTCTTTACTGCACAGCCCCTACAGCACCATGGGCTAAGAACACCACTTCTGGTTACCATGGTATATACCTTGCTCTCCTCAGGTGGAGTTTGGGGCAGGCAACCCGGGTCCCTCCCTCCCTGGAGGGCCACTAGCAAAGTTAAGGGTGTGCCTCGATCATTTTCTCTCCCTGAAGTCATTATTTGTTTAGCAAATCATTTTTAAACTATTCATTACAATCAAGTGTAAGGGAAAGCTTTCTCTAAATTCTGTCTCCTGCAAACTAAAAAAGCCTCTGAGTAATTGTAAATTCTATACTGTTTGCTAATGAAGACTATTTTTAAGCAACCAATTGCTTTAGGAAGAGAAATGTAAGCTTCACTATTTCTTGCTCATTGTTCTTCCTACAACTTGGGTCTGTAAGCTTCAAACCTGCTGATCTGGTCCTTTTTCTGAGCCAATTCTCCTGTATGCAGAAAAATGAGATAATTAGGGACTGAGTGGTGAGTACTTCTGAGGATAAATCTAGTCCCATGGAAACTGGTCTTTTGTAATGAACTGTTCTCCTGACACCTCCTTTTATATTGAAATAATTTTTTTTTGTGAAACTACTGTGAAAGTGCAGAGTCACTGGGAGGTGGAGTGAGGGGACATGTTTACTGACATTTACTGACGACCTCATTTACAAATAAAGGTTGAATGCTTTATGTTAGTCTAAATTTTATCTATGTAGTTATTTATTTATATGAGCAGTATTATTCAGTGTGTTAGTTGATCTGCAACTTAGAAACGGAAGAGTGGACCCTGATTTGCTTAAAAACATTTGGAGTCAGAAGCTCAGTCTCTCTAAATCTTTGACTGGCTTCTATCAGCTTATGCTCCTAACTTATGAAATTGAGCAGTAGTTGATACCCTTCCATATCATGAAAGTTGATGTGATGAAATCCTCCCACAGGCTGTGAGGAACTTACAGCAGGTGTGTCCACCCACCAGGCTAGCGCTGAGTGTGGGGTGGGGCAGTAATTAGCATCCAAGAACTATCTTTCCCATAAGCACGAATGAATGAAGTGTGGAGTGTGTGTTTAAGTCCTCAGGATAGGGAGGTTCACTTCAGACTGACATTCCATTCAGCAAAGAACAAACGGGCAGTTTACTGCAGCATATGAAATGCTTTCCCCTGTTTTATTAAAAGGCCACATTAATCTCCCTTGTGGCCATGCATTAAAACATTTATATGTGCCGGCCTCCCAGGTGGCCGAAGAGTTAAATGTCTGTGCTGTCACCACCATGGCCTGAGTTCAATCCCTGGCCACATGTGGCACTGCAGACCTCACCTGTTTTGCCTGCTGCTCCCCTCAGCAGTATCTTTCAGTGGATGTGCCTGTTCTGTTCCCCACTCTGTCTCTGATGAATCCTCTCACTCTCCATACCTCTGGCCTACACTCCAGTTCTTCTATGAATAAATAAGTAAATCTTTAAAAAATAAATAAATAATAAATTGTATGTGTTTGCAAAGCAGGACAATAGGAAAAAAAAAACAGAGAGATGTTCAGCATCCTGGGGTAAAGAAGGCTAGATCCCTGTTTCAGTTCTTACCCTACCTCCTCAAACAATCCAAAGTTCTGTTCCCTGCACACCCACGTTTGCATGTGTGAGGCAGGACAGTGAAGTAGGAAGACTATGTGCTTGACTCACAGATAACAGTTTGTTTTAAATGTTTAATTTGTATTTACTTATGTATTTGTATAGAAGAATTGGAGAGCAGGCTAGAGGTGCAGGTGGTAATAGGATTCACAGAGACAGAGTGGGGAGTAGAACAGGCAGATCTACTGAAATACAGTGCTGAGGGGAGCAGTGTGGAGACAGGAGATGTCTGCTGACCCTGTGGGTCAGCTCCCTGACCAGGAAGCAAACTCAGGCCATGGTGATAATAGCCTGAAACTTAACACCCAGGCCACTGGTGAGGCCTACAGACAACAGTTTGAATCACAGGCTCCTCCTAACCATCCTGTGCCTTTGAGTAACTTACTTACTCTAAGCCTTGGCTTCCTTATTTGAAATAATGAAGCAAATACACTTGCTTCATAGGCTTGAGAGGGTGAGCCAACGTAAGGAATCACTGATATTCACATCTGAGTGCTTGATCTTCTTGCATTCTCAGTATTCATCAGTGATTCGGGACAAGTGTCTGGATATAAATGGCATCTCACTATCAGTACATGAGAGATGACAGCCATATCGATTGACTTGCAAAAATGCAAGAGTCCACAAGGAAGGTTACCATTCTAATGATTTCAAATGTAATGACAAGGAAGGTTTATCATTCCAATGACTTCAAATGTAATGACAAGGAAGGTTACCATTCCAATGGCTGCCCCCCAAAATATTAAATGATGACTAAATCTTGACAGGCTCATATACTCTTCTCCCCACTGACCTCCTCCATTTGACTCTAAAGCCTGTATCAGTCACAAATTTACTGAACATGAAAACCAAATCTACCCATAGCGTTCAAGGAAACTTTTAACAAAATGGTAGGCTCTTAGGAGGAAGATAACTGAACACATAAAACAAGAAAATGAAAGAAAAGCATCAGGCCCAAAGTCTGTGGACTCCAGATTGTCTCTGACACACTGCATACACAATTTCCATCTGAGTGCTGATCATGCTTAATATTTCCTATTGATGACTTGAAACTGACACATCTTAAAGGCACAGAACTGTGCAATGAATGACAAAGTCCATTTCCCAGTGTGGTGGGTATCCTTGAGGGAGATTCAACACCATGCAGGGAAGCAAGCACCGGGAGAGGAATAGGATGGAGATATTATATCTGTTCGTCTTGCCCTCATAGAGCACATCCATTAAAAAAAATGATACAGCTGAGCGACTCATCCCTGGGACAAATCAAACATTCTCTGAGGTTCATTGCTCTATATCCCTTCCTATAATCGCCAATAGTTGATTTAAAAAAAAAAAAAACTGTTGGGTTTTTATTATCATAATCCCTAAAAAATCTGTCTGTGTTTTTTTTTTTTCTTGTCAAGGAAGGAATTTTGAATTCAACATTTAAATCATATTAGACAGAAAATAATGACTCATTTATAAACAGTTCATATGGCAGGAACTGGAAAGTTACTGGCAGCAGCTTAGCTAACTCACAGGTAAATAGTATGTTGTGTAGAAATATATTATGAGAAGTTTACAGAGGTTCACCTTACAAGAAATTTTTGTGTGCTCTTGGCTTTTATTAGTGAGCTGGTAACATCCATGTCTTGGGGCATTGTTGGAAATTTCAAGCAACTTCTTTACAAAAGTTTTATAGTTATTGACTTGGTTTGTTAGAGTTGGGGGCTTGGCTAAAAGCTGGAGAGGACAACTGCATTCTAAGTAAATTCAAAATGCATTTGGGAAAGTTGTGCTTCCAAGCCACAGATCCCTGCAGGAGGAAAATGCAGCATAATCCACACAGAAAGAGGGATGACAAATGAAAAAGTCAATAATGAAACCTTTAGGTGGGTGGCCTCTTGGTACATTTTGGGAATGATCTGAGTTTGACTCTAAATGGCAATAAACTCTTTTGACAGAAAAGTCTTTTGCATCACTGGATGTCATTTTTCAGGTCTAATTCGTCTGCAAGAGCTCATCAAAGCTCCCTCCAGATATAACATTAAAATCAAAATCCGCCAGCTGCCCTCTGGGAATAAAGATGCCAAGCCTTTACTCAAGGAGATGAAGAAGGGCAAGGAGTTCTATGTGATATTTGATTGTTCGCACGAAACAGCTGCTGAAATCCTCAAGCAGGTAAGGAGGACGGGAACAGCTGGGAGGTGTGGGGGAAATGTTCATTTCTTGTTCACAAAAATGCCAGCTGGTTTCATTCGGTGCAGCAAGAGCACACAACAGCCATCCAGTTGGGGGAAGATGGCAGTTTTCAGAATGATTTTAAAGATCCAAAGGACTCTGGGATTCCTTGAAACCACCTGTCTTTATGCGAGTGTAGACAACTGGTTCTACATATCACTCAGGAGGGAAATAGAGCATATGCCAGCGGAGGTTGAAAGGTTATCCTCTCAGGTAGTCAAGCATTTCTTCTTCTGTCTCTTGAAGATACTCAACTAGATTCCATTTACACAATACCTGGCTTGTCCTAAATACCTCTTCCTCCTGGCAAGACCTCCTTAGCACACATGCGGAATTCCAAGTATCATGAAAAGGGACACAGGCCATCACCGAAGAGATGCCACTGTCTTCTAATTTGTTATAGACAAGAACTGCCATGTATTCGTCTCCAGGGATCACGTGGGTGAAAACACTTGGGAAATTGTGAAATTATGAGTGAGAGAGAGATGTTAGAAATGGTATCAACAACAGAGTAATAGTATCTGAGCACTTCAGGAAACAGCACCAGTCTTATGCCCATGAATGAAGATTCAGATTTCAAAAGCCAAAGCAAAGACGAGTGATGTATACCTTCTAGGGGCAGCTGGCAATGTCTGGGGACATTTTTGGTTGCCATAATTTATGGGAGTGAGTGTGCCAGGTGTGCTTCAAAACAGCCTATAATCTATAGACCATCTCTACAACAAAGACCAGGGTGGCCTAAATTATCAGGACTGCTGAGGTTGAGAAAGTCTGGCATAGAGATACTCCATCAGAAATGCTAGCCAGATGTTCAAAATAGAAGCATTGATTAAAGGTTGGGGGGCAGGGGACAATGCCATTCCTGGTGGCTCATTGGGTTAAAGCACAGCACCGAGAAGCTAAAACCACTTCAGCATGAGTTCAATTCCTACCCCAGAGGTGACCCACATGGTGCAGCAGACCTCTCCTGGCCCAACCACTGCTCCCCTCACCAATGTACTTCATCAGTCAACCTGTTCTGCTCCCCACTCTGTCTCTGGTGAAGCCTCTCACTGCCACTGCATCTCTGGCCCGTACCCCAGTTCTGTGTGCATAAGTAAATAAATCTTTTTAAAAAGAAGGTTAGGGAACTGAAATGGGAAAGTTAGGAAAAAATGCCCAAGGTGTATTTATGTGGCCCAAACAGTATCTCCTTGAATTTAAGTGGCATCAGGAACTGTTCTCCTCTCAAATGCCACAAGCTTCTATGGCACGCCCAAGTTTGAAAGGTCTGTTGTGTGGCTGGCTGGTAAAAGGCACTAACTTCAAAACAGAACATCCTGTGCAATAGGCAGAGCTGTGGATTGCAGGCACTTGCAAAAGCTCCCAGAGAGGTGATGGGTCTGACTTTCCAATGCGCTCTCAAAACTGAAGGGTATCTCCCTGCAGCCACTGAGTTCAAAGTCAAGTTTTTAATTAAACTTGAAGTGCCCAATTAGGAAAACTCAATGTGATGTCTCCATTCTCCCCTTGATCCTTCCACTGTAGAGCCTATTTATTTCTTTAATAACCTTTCATGGAGGTAACACTTATTTTATTACATAGCTGTACAACAGACAGACTACACAAAATTCCCCACTGGAAGTCCAATTCTATCCTTCATGCTATGACCAGATTTGAAGCATAATATGTATTTCAAGGTTCAGTGGAAAACCATCCCAGACATCATGAAGTGTAATCCTGCCACTTTAGAGGAGGAATTCCCAGAGTTGTACAAACAAGGACACTCAGCCTCCTTCATGCCACCTAGTGCTTCCTATGCTAGGAAATGCAGCTTCTCCAGTTCAGGGAAGAGTATCTGCCCCTTACTGTGAGGCTGTCATTGGGTCGCATTAGCCAATCTTTAAATATTATAATTATCTCTCTCTAAAGAAAGCAAGGATGTTGAGGTGATGTCAGCCACTAAAGAACTATAAAGGTAAATAGATATAACCAGCAGCCCTTTATCTTAAGGCTTCATTTGAGAATTTTAATACAGTTCATTAACGTGTATAATGAAGTGTGGCCCTGAACTGTGAAAAACACCCGGATTTTATGTGTAGTCCTCAAAATGCAGAGAAGCATCCCTTCCCAGGAGCCTGCTATAGCAGAGGCTGGAGACACGGGTGACATTTGAGAGACTGATTTGCTGATGAGGCTTCTCTTGGTTAGATACCCATTTGGCTCACATAATGGCCAGGTCTCTCCCAAAGGGCAGGCTTGCAGTAGGAAAAGAGCAGGCTGGGCATGGGGAGAAGCTGCTGGAATTTCTCCTGTTTCAGTAAATGTACACTTAAAGTTCCAGGGATCTAAGTGGCTGCCACTTGGTAGCCTAGAGATTATTTCACTCAAAGAACAATTTGTAAAAAAGCAAAAGCCTCTAAGAGAAATCCTCCCAGAAAGTGGGGGAAAGGAAGATGGGATTCATTCAGCTTTATCACAAACACATTTTTCTCCATCTCCTGTCCTCGCCTGTTTTATCCTGTGGTTCCTTTTCCTGACCCTGTGAATGGTACGGCTGGCTGTGAGACTTGGGGAGAGTGTTTAAAGAGAGTGATCATCATTATATGGTCTGTACAGGCCATCTGAAAGTATTGGGGAGGAAGAAGAACCTTTCTTAAAGGGAATACCGTGGGACTATCTGTGTGTGTGTGTGCACACGTGTGCACGCCTTGTTTCCAAACTCTGGTAAAGATGATCATTTACAAAGAATCATGATTTGGGGCTACATGAAGATGATATATCCATTTTATTTTTGTGAGAACAGTAATTATATTTACTCTGTCTTAATTAACTAATTAATAGGGATAAGAGATTCTAGCATAGGGCAGGTAAAAGTTCATTCACTCTTGTTGAACCCACTGAGAGGACCCAGGTTAATTCCATGGCGCATCCAGAAAGCAAAGTGGTACTGGTTTGCGAAGTGGTATTAAGGACCTCAGGATGTTTTATGTTGTCAAAGTGAGGCCAAGTACTCTGTGTGATCCAGTTTATCCTGCAGAGCAGCAATATGTAAAAATAGACAGACACTCGGTTGTATTGTTGGCTGAGTGAGTCTCCAGAGAGCTCAGTGCTGCTTCCCACCCATACCGCCAATCTCTTCTGATCTGAAGATGTGTAAGGAAGTAGACTGAGCTCTTTGGAGGGCCCCACCCACGCCAGCGTAAGTGCCTGCATCCAATATACCCTCTCACACACTCAAACAATGCCTGAGGCAAGTGTGGTGTTCCTAGGTCAAAGCAGACTGAGCTCAGGGTACACCCTGCCAGGCCAGGCTGCCCCGTGACCCCCCGTGACAGGGCCCTGATCTCAGGCCTGTGTGCTCACTACACCATAAAGGATTCCCATTCAGAACAAACGACCATTCCATTTCGGTGTTGGCTTCTAGAAATGTCTGGGAAAAACACAGCCACTTGCTGCTGCTCTCCTTTAGATGAAATCTGTGTTAATTGCTTTTGCTTTCCTGGTGACAAAAATCACTCCTGAGAAATGTTTCTGTGCCAGGTCAGCTTGGCTTTCTTCTCATTGACTTTCCCCATTATTTCCCTGCACTTCCTGCACCTTCATCGTATTTTACTACTTTTTAATGATTTTGGGGGGAAAGGGAAATCAAATACACTTTAAAGAAGATATTTGACATTTATCTAAAAGTAAAAATTGGGGAAAGTCTATAGTTATTCTTGGGTATGCTAATCACTCCAGCAAAGTAATTATATCTATTCATATTGAACAAGTACTATATGATGAGAATCTGAAAAGTTATTTCCCAAAAATTAGTTCGAAATTCAAATGTCAAGACTTGATTAGGTTACAGTGGAGCAGGGCTTCATAGGAACAAAGTGTCTCTGTGAATTTCCACCATGAGAAGGAACCCAACATCCCTCAGCTCACACGTGGGGCCCACGGGGTCTCTGTTGAGTCCTCCCGCCCTGTGACCACACAAGGCCCCCAGCAGGCCTCCTGCTCTTTCACTGGCCTTCCCTGTGCAAAGTCCAGTCCCAACCTCCACTCTCCCCACTCCTCCTTCCACCAAGCCCACCTCTCCTGCTGATTCCTTACCACCCACCAGCCCTGCGCCCTCTCACTCATGCTGACTCCAGTTCTAGGGTGGGAGCAGCTGATGGAGGTGAATTTAAAGATGAGACACAGGTAGAAACACTGTGCACACCCACCTTGAACACATGCCCATCCTGCTGGCCCCCAGTCCTTGATATAGCTCATGTTAGCCCGCTTTTGCAAATGAAAAACTGAAGCTCAGAGATGACAGTAATTTTGTCTACCATTTACTGAGCATGCTCTAAATACAGAAATCGGTGGTCGTTATGACTGGCGCGTCTCTCTCTAGGCTTTTTGCGTGCATCTGATGCTGATTCTGTGTCAGAGGCACTCCACCTGGCTTTTCCATTCCACAGCCTTTGTACTTACAGCTGGCAGCATCTGGAATATTCTTTCCCCAGGTCAGCCTCACCTAAGTCTCCGGGATCATCTCTTGGGAAATAAAAGAAGAGCACTGTTCTCATCCCCTCTGACTTTGCATTCTACTTAGTTGCTCTGTAACCTCATTAAAAACATGTGTAATTAAGGACATTTACTCATTTGCTCTCTGAATTCCCTGCTATGTGACAAACTCCAAGAGGACAGAAGCTTTCTCTGTCTCATTCTCCCAAATTCCCCACTAGTTATTTGACACTAGTGCTGATGAATGAAGAAATGCAATGGAAGAACAAGTTTACAAGGATTGTGCTAAGAGCTCTTTTTTTGTTGCATTTATTTTATTTTTTATTTTAATATTTTTTATGTCATTCTTCATTTTTGTACAATGTATACTGTTTCATCTCGGTTGTAACCCCCATAGACTTCCCACCACCAATTCACCCATGTGCCATCACCATAGTCCTGTGTGCTCTTCCCACAAGTGTTTTGATCCCTCCGTAGAATGCCTTTGGAAAATAGTTGCTTGTTGATTTTATTTTTTACTGTATTACAATTACTTTTTCTTTTTTTTTCCTGATCCCTTACACTCCTGCTATGAGTAAAACCATCAGGTATTTTTCTTTTACTTTCTGGCTTATTTCATTAAGCATGATCCCTTCCAGCTCCACCCATGTTGCGGCAAAAAGCATGAGTTTATCTTTTTTGAATGCTGAGTAATATTCCTTTGTGTATATATGCCACATTCTCTTGATCCAGTCATTTATTTTGGGTATTTGGGTTGATGGATACCACATCACACCTATTAATCTCCAAAATTGTGTCCTTCCACCCCATCTAACCTACTATACTATCAACTCTGCCAAACTCTTCTGAGTTAGTGGTTCCTCTGTGCCTCAGTTTCTTTCAATGTTTCATTCAACCTCTGGAATCCTAACTTTTCAAGAGTTGTGATGCATTTAAGCCTCTGAGCCCACTTGCTGAAAATAAATTCGCCTTTGAAGAACTTCATAATTGCTTTCAAATCTTGCAACAGGATGGAGAAACAAGTCATTATTTCAAGCCTTGGAACCTGAACCCTGTAGTAGGGAAGGAGGGCACTCTGGACTTCAGATGTTGCCTCCCAGGGCTGGACCAACACCCTGAGCTGACCAGAGGCCAAGGGAGAGAGGCAGGAGGACATTTTTCCTGACTCAGGAAACCGGCTCTCTTGTTTACCTGAACAAAGGTCAGAGGAGGGACTCCCCCCCATCACAATTCTCACAAAGAGTATTAAGCTGTAATTCAGTCATTATTCTTTCTAACCCATTTTAGTGCCAAAATATTTTGTAGAATATGAGGCTCTGCTAGAATTGCACTGTCTGCTGCCAACATTTGCAAGGTCCCATTTTTGATTTTTCTTTTTTCATTTAATCTAAATACAAGGCCAGGGAGAAACCATTTCTTTTAATGCCCTGTTTCCCTTTACTGGGAAGTGTCACGCTGATCTATCAAATGCTTCTATTCATTGATTCTTTCCTCATAAAGGTTGTGCCTAACAGCTGTGTCCTGGGCAAGCAAGGCAGTTACAGGGTTTTGTTCTGTGTTTCCACCAGACAGAAGCATCTTCAGTGTCTGTCTCACAAAAAAGAGAACATCAAGTCAAGCCACATGGATGCCATGTGCTGCAAACCTGTATGGAAGCTGTACCTATTAATACAAACACTCAAGGCCTTCACTTCTAATCAAAAATGCACAGAATAGGCCAGACCCTCTAGGGGCTCTCTTTTACTGAACACTTACTGTATACCAGACACTGTCCTACTTTTTTTGAGAATATTTTGACTACAACAAAAGAATAGGGCTCAGAGAAATAGTGTGATGGGCCCAAGTTCACAGAGCCAATAAGACACAGGGCAGAGGGCCCTCCCTGGTGGCATAGAAGGTTAAAGCACAGCACTGCAAGGCTGTTCACAGCCACTGCAGCATGAGTTCGATCCTGGCCAAGGAGCTGACCCACATGGCGCAGCAGACGTCTCCTGACCTGCCCCAGCTCCCCTCAACAGTGTATTTCAGTCCATCTGCCTGTCCTCTTCCCCACTCTGTCTCTGGTGAATCCTCACATCCCCTGCACCTCTAGCCTGTTCCCTGGCTCTTGTATGCATTAATAAAGAAATCTTAAGAAAAAAAAAAAGACATGGAAAAGACATGGGGCTGATAACAAAATTTATCTCAGCATTTTAAAGGGAAGGAAACAGCAGCCTCCAGCACTGTTATGTGCATCATGGTGCATACAGGCAAAGGGCTAGTGCACATTTTAATTAAGATGTGCACTTCTTGAGTGTAATTATTTCATTTTATTCTAGAATAGACAACCATTTCTAGCTTACATAAATCCCCAAGAAATGCTAGTTATACTGAATACCCCACTATCTAGTGGAGAATATGGATGTGACACAGTAGAAAGTCACTCTTTCATTCAACATGTGTGATGGAGTGAAGGTGATGGAGAACTGACAGTACAATGACAAAAACCCAAATCTCTGCCCCCTTACGGCAGAAAGAGGCCGTGAAAATGAAGGTCATGGGAATATAGCTATCCAGTGCCTATAGGCATGCTGGAAACACTGAAGTTCATCTCTAAACAGTAAAGGGTTGTGAAAGTTGGGAGATTCAGTTGCAAATTCTACTCTTTCCCTACTAGAATGAAATAATTACCACTCATTGGGTAATCATGATATATCCAAATATGCTATGCATTTTATCATAGTAATAGTTATTTTATTCTCCCAAAATGCCCTATGATACTGATAGGGAAAAAAAGAGAGAGAGAGAGAGATTCTAGAGCATATAGCAAACTTATTCAAACTTAAATCTAAGATGCCTAAGACCTGAGTTTCTAGAACTTTCTAAATGTACTACTTTGAGCAAGTCTGTTTAGTCCTCTTCTACCCCATGCCTTCATCTGTATAAAAGGATTGTTAGAGGCCCTCCCTGGTGGCGCAGGAGGTTAAAGCACAGCACTAAGAAGCTTAAGCCACATCTGCATGAGTTCTATCCCCTTGTGCCTCGGAGGTGACCACATGGCGCAGCAGACCTCTCCTGACCCGCCCGCTGCTCCCCTCAGCAATGTACTTCGTCGATCTGCCTGTTCTGGTCCCCACTCTGTTCCTGGTGAATCCTCTCACCCTCCGCATCTCTGGCCTGTACCCCAGTTCTGTATGAATAAATAAATTAAAAAAAAAAAAGATTGTTAGATTCTAACTTTACCAAGTTTCCTGTTAGCTTTGCATGTCCATGAATTCAAGTGCTTGCAATCCTCTGAATGGCGTTAGACACACAGAGCTTGCACATCACCTTGTGCTTGGGAGAGACTCAAAGAAATGGGAAATAATTCAGCAATCCATTCCTTTGTACATTTCCTGGAGTCCTTCGGCAGTCATTGAGACAGATAATTGGTAATAAGTTCATGACTTAGGATAAATCCTGACAATGTAAAAATGATTAATCTCAATTTATACTAACTGGATAATAATTTACAGCATATAATATAGTTATTTCAGCAGCATGGTCTCATCCTAATTATTTTTTTCTCAGGCTGGTATTAACATCTATTTACACTTCCTGAGATTATAGTTCATGTTCATTTGTAAGGAATGTTGTGCATATGTTAATCAATATAGATGAGATGTAATTGACCTCTATGGATAATCAAAATGTAATGAAGGGGGTTTCAATCTTTCCTTATCTTTAGTATCCAACATGTCTGTTTGAGAAATCTCAAAAGCCTCCGAAGGGTAGATTTGGAAAAGGACTTAGATCTGTTTCTATCTGAAATGAGAGTAGTAAAAATCATACTTAAGCCTCAGACATGCTCTAAAACTTAATTCCAGCTACATCAAGTTTTTTTCTGTAATGGTGGTAAGAGAAATTTACCTTGCAGTGGAAGGAAGGGGGTAATTTAGTTGCAATCACGTAACGGGTTTGAAGGTGTGCATAAAGCAGCCTGTCAGGTCTGTATCAAGATCAGGGAGCTTCTCAGCTTTGTTCAAAAGCTGGAAGAAGTGCCTGTCCCTAACAACCCTAATATGTGACCGTAGAAAGGATCACAGCTTCCACCAGGTTCCCTGAAGAAGCCTGAAGGCTAAAAGTAAGCAAACATTTACTTCTCTGTCTTACACAACTGCTTCTTCACATTTGCCCTCCACAAAGGCAAGGTGTTACTGAAAGGGCCCCTCCTCCTTTCTTTCCCCATACTATTCATCAAGTCCTCACTGTCACAGGGTGACCTGAAGCTGCAAGGTGTGCCCCTCATCATCTACTCGTTGGATGTTCCCTGTGTGCTACACACTGAGCCGGAAGGGAGATCTACAATACCATCATTTAGTAGAAAACCTGGTCATTTCTTATCGCCACATCTGCTTTAAGAAAAGTTAAATGTGACATTGCCCATGTGGTTTTAAGCCCACCATGGACACGAGATAGTCCATATGTCCAGATGACCATCGATTTTATAGCTGTGTCGTGTGCGGAAATCTATGACAGCGAGTCTGTGCCTCCCGATCCTAACCCCAGCACCACAAGGCCTGCCACACTATAGTGACTCATGGCACCACACACCCTTTAGCCTGACTTGGCGAGTCTCCATATTCTACGAAGACCGTGTCCTCATTAAATCACTACATCAGACTTAATATGGTGAATCTTCCTTCTAATTCCTTCTCCAACCAACCTGCTTCTCCTATAATTCCTGTCTCCAAAAATTGCCAGTAACCTAGGCTTCCACTTGATTCTCCCCTGGGTATTAATTCCCAATTGTTATAGATTCTACTTTCTGCAACTTTCAGTACCAACCTCCTTTTCTTTGGCTCTTTCATTATCTTCCTTCTATACTAGAACAATTAATCTTTCTGCCACAAGCCTCCTGCTCCTGGTTTTTCACATCCAGCCTCCATGCAACTTTAAAAACTGTTCATTCTAATTTTTTTTAAAAATATGACCTTATCCCTCTCATTTAAAATTCCTAAATTCCTCCCCCTAGCCCACACTGAATTAACTATTAGAGACATGCTGCTGCACCGCATACAAACTCCTCCACATTTCCCACCCGCTGCCATCAAAACATCTAGTACACAAAACATCTACTATTACGCTTGTGACAATTTTAACCAAAAAGTACATCACAATGCTCTCATAACCTTCTTTCTTGTGGAAAAGAGACTCCACAAAGGAGATTAAAGTTCTCCCCAGACATCACCAAAGGGATTAAAACTCAGGATCTAATTAGTCTTAGTACCCAAAGAGATGTCATCTTAGAACAGCAGTGTGAATTCCTGAGGGAAGAAGATCAATGAGTGAGGAAACTAGTAGCTCCCACAGTGGGTGAAGGCATGCTCTCTTACAGCAGGCACAGCCCTCTGGTCGGAAGGATTTTTAGAAATTAGATGGCCAACTTCAAGCCCTCTTGGCTTCGCAGATTCATTCCATCAGATAAAGTCCAGTCCTGTGTTTCTAGTTTTGCTTTCACCAAACAATCAGATGATTTAATTTGAGTTCTCCAAGTCTAAAGGAAATGTGCTCAGGCTATTGGACTCCTTGTCCTATATAACTTCTCTTAGCAATTACGAAGTTAATACGGCACGAAGAGCCCAGGATGGAGATCAAACCTGGTCCAAGTGTGATAACTACATCCTTTCAAATTTGTTTAACTGAGGCTAACACCTGCTCCCCCAAAGAACTTCTAACAACAGGGGGCAAGTTGTGGGGCACAGCAAATGAGTCGTGATCATTATCAATGTGGCTCTCAAAACTTAACTATCACAGGTTGGCTACTGTAAATCAGTGGTTCTCATTCTGGTGACATGGAAGCATTACCTGGAGAGCTTTTTTTTTTTTTTTTTAAAGATCTATTTATTTGTTCATACAGAACTGGGGTACAGGCCAGAGGCTCAGGGGCAGCGAGAGGCTTCACCAGAGACAGAGTGGGGAGCAGAACTGGCATATCGATGAAGTACATACACTTCTAAGGGGAGAAGCAGGAGGGTCAGGAGAGGTCTCCCATGCCATGTGGGTCACCTCCGGGGCAGGGATCAAACTCATGCTGAAGTGACTTTAGCTTCTCAGTGCTGTGCTTTAACCCGCTGCGCCACCAGGGAGGGCCACCTGGAGAGCTTTTAACAGTTATCAACACCGAGGACAAGCCCCAGGCCAAATAAATCTTATTTAGGGATGGGATGGGATAAAGTTATTGACATTTTTGTGGTTTTTATTTTTTAAGTTTATTTATGTTTACAGAACTGGGGTACAAGCCAAAGGTGTGGTGGGTCAGGGGACACACCAGACAGAGTGAGGAGCAGAACAGGCAGATTGACAAAGTACACTGAGTACAGGCAAGTCAGAAGAGGTCTGCAGCACAGTGTAGGTCAGCTCCATGGGGGGGATCGAACTCGTGTTGCAGTGGCTTCATAATGACACTGCATAATGCCATTGCACCACCAGGGAAAGCCTGGTTTGTGTTTTCTTAACTATATCTTTTTCAGTGAGGCAACACTGGTTTGTGACACCATATATGATTTGGGGGAACAGGTTCACGCCTCTGCAGCTGTATGTTGTCATATCACACCTACCACCAAGGTACCCAGAGTCTTGCACCACAGTGCATTGGGCCCCTCCACACACTCTCTCTCCCCCACCCCCCTTCTGTTAGCCTCAATTCTGCAGTCAGAGTTCAAGGGTTTATTTGGTTTGGGCTATCTGGCCTTTCATTTTCTTTCTCTATATTCCACATGAGTGAAATCAGCCTGTGTTTGTCTTTTTCTGACTTATTTCACTTATCCTTGAGTCAAGTATTTGTAATTTTTAAAGTCTTTTGGTGATTCTAATGCAGTGGGAAACATTGATATAATTATTTTCCAAACCTAAGAGTTATCAGATAAATTGACAAAATAAAGTCATCATCATCATCCAGTCATGATGATCAGAGACCAGCAAGACCACCACTTAGCTCTGCCCACCTCCTCCCTCCAAAAAGGTCATTCAAATACCTTTGAGCTTTCATTACTACTCTGATGAATGTAGTTGATGCCAAAGAGATTCGCCATGTTTCCTGGTAAATTTCCAGCTCTAGATTTATTCAAAACTTTTTCTTCTATATTCTCTCTTACACATGGTCTTTCCACCAATTTTCCCTGGATGCAATGGGGTGTTTATTCTTTAGGTTCATGTAATCCTCCAAAAGCTCTCCTCGCTCCTCTTTGCCAGGTTGCCAACTTCATCCTTCCAGGGGAAATCTTTCCCTGCTCAGCTGTCAGCAGTCTCGACGCCCTAAATAGCATAATCTCTTCTGCTGTGCACCTGGGTGGTGCCATCTGGCTCTTCAAGTGGGATTATCTTCTGAGGCTACACTAAACCCCATCGGTTTCCACTCCACTTGTTAATATCTATTAGTAACAGCTTCCTTCCTTCTGACCATCCCTCTGGAGAGAGAAGCTTATAATGGAGTTAAGGCAGAAAGAAACTTCCCAATAATACATCAGTTCTGTTCACCAAGACTTTGTGGAACAGCCTTTACTTTTCTTTGATTTCACTTGAAGACAGAAAGAAAGTGGCTTGAGTCTATAAATGATTCAGCATCAACCTCCAATGGAAAGAAAATGCTAGACTTCCCGCCACTACATTCCCTTTTGAAGCATCAAAGGAGCCTCCAATTCCTTGATTTATCCAGTTCTAGAGAATTTCCTCACTCTATGGTATTTGATCCTCCCACCACCACCACCACCACCACCACTGCATTGTTTTTCTTTTTCCATGCCAATTATCTTGTGACAAAGGAATTACCCTTAGCTACATATGCTGTGAACTTACAAAGAATTTTTGTGTTGTCTCCATAGGACTGTATTGCACTCTGGGAAATGATCAGGTTGAAATATGCTGCCAGTTTCTTTAGATACCAGGACATGCTTCTGAAAGGCGTTTATCTAGAGAATCTCTAGGTATCTTCTAGCATCGAACTCATAGGCATTAGACCCAGCAAGCTATCTTAGTTGTCTTCATCTAGACTTCACTGAGGAATCACAAGACAAAGTAAAATGTGGTCGTGGTGCTGCTCAGGTTGTATGGGATAACCTCACCCTTTTAAATGTCAGAGTAGTCTTTGCCAAGAACAGCAGGGAGAGGTAGCAAATAAGAGCCAATCACTCTTCCCGATGTTTAAGGATTGTCTTATCTAGAATCAGGGAGATACCATATGAGTGCAGGAATTTTAGGATTTTACTGTTGGTCTTTGTTTTAGCCAGGGTTCCCCAGAGAAACAGAAGCAAAGGGAGATGGATGCAAGAGAGGGTTTGTTATAAGAAAACAGATGATGGCACTATATATGCTGAGAAACCTCACAATCTTCCTCCTGCAAGCTGGACCCCTAAGAAAGTCAGTGATGCAATTCCTGTGTGAGTTGGAAGCCTTAAGAATCAGAACTACTGGTGAAAAGTGCAACCCGAAGGCATGAGAACAATGTGCAGGCTTTAGCAGCCAGGAGGCAGAGGGGGTGAATTCCTTTTCCCTTTGCCTCTGTGTTCTATCCAGGCCCTCTGTGGCTGAAATGATGACCACACTGGGGAAGGCCAGCTGCTTCACTGAGTCATCAATTCAAGAGCTAAGCTCACCCAGAAATACCCTTGCATACACAACCAAAAATAATGTTTAATCTGAGCATCCCATGCTAATCAAGTTGGCACATAAAATGAACTCTCATAGCCTCTCAAGTCTTATAAATGAATCTATAGAGACACAGGGTGTGATTAACTATGAATGTTGCTTTGTTGTGGGCTATTTATTTATTTATTCAGTATCCTAACCTAATCCAGTTGCACTAGATTTGAAGGGCTTACTTTTCTCTATGGGAAAAAAAAAATCCATCGTCCAGATATTACCTATCTGTGTACTTGTTTTATCTTTATTCTACAAAAATTGAAGCCACCTAGAAAAATACATTTAAAACAAAGTGATAAATCTTTTCAAAAGGAGAGACTAGTGAGTAAAAAGGGGAAAGTTAGGTAAATAAATCATAAGGCTGAGTGATATGAGCAGCACACATAGACAAGAATCCCTTTATTCCTTAGTTGTTGCTAATGGGACCCACAGTTATGACCCTGAGCTCCCTAACAAGTACACAATCATAAAATATAGCGCTTGCATGCCTTGAAGTGTTTCTGAAACATGAAACTGGAATCATTCAGGAGAACAGGTTGGTCCCAACTGGGAGCCCTGCTGGTCATCTATGAGGAGGAGGGAGGTCTCTGGAAGACATGTCTTCCATCTCCTTGGCCAAAGCCAGCACAAGGGGCCCCCAAAGCACAGTGGCAATGGCTCTATTGATACTCACATCATGGAGCTTCCAAAATCAAGACAAGTAGTGGCTGCTCAATTTTCTTTATGTCTATCCTCTAAGTCAGTGGTAGGGTAACAAAGGTGATTTAGTAAGAACAGTTCTGTTAGCAAACAACAATTATAAAGAGAACACAGAGTAAATGTGATTAAGAGAAATATGTCATCAACATGAAAAATATTGACAGCTATGTTTATTACATGTTAGTGTGTGATGTGATGTGACCTGTTTTGTGTCTTTAAATATTACCTAAAAAGAGACAGACAAGTTCCTAGCAATGATACCTTGATAATGTGTGTGTTCTCCCTGGGCTAGTGTTACTTGGTCAATCTAGCAGACACCTCAATCAAAAGAAAGTAGTGTTTCATAGAGAAAAGCAGGCTTTGCAAAACTAATAGAAAATCCCTCATAACACAACTATATTTTTTATTTGAAAAACTGACATTTATCTTGATGTGGCATTTTCTTAATCCTTTGATTACTTTTAGCAGAAATACCTCAATGACTTTTGGTTGAAATACATGAAGATAGAAAACTGTCATGAAAGTATAACACATGAATTTATAAATCTATAATTTATAGTATAAATTTTGTTATTAGATGTGACAGGGCTGCTTGTCCATACAAGTCTACATACTCTAAGGAAAATTATTTAAATATATCATCTTTGGCACTACTACCTTTCTTGTGATCATATAACTGGGTCCTAGTGAGTCCACAAAGTTAACAAGTCAATTAATGTTCATAAGTTTTATTTTTAAAAAATTTGAAAGAAGAAACAGGAAGCACTGACCCAAACACTAGGTAGAAAAGACAGGAATAGGAATTTTTCTAGAAAGCCAAATGAAAAAAATACCTGGAAGAACCAAGTTGGTTGTTGGGTAATAAATACAAGCATCTTAGTTGTTGATTCCCTACTACTTTGTAACTCTTTTCTAAGGTTAAATAAGAGGCCAACCACAAGAATTTTTGGCCCCCCAAAGCTACAATCTTCCATCGGTGATGTAGCACCTCCATAATGAAATTTGAACGGGAAAGTCCATGACCCCAAGTGAAAAGTTTAAAGTTCCATCTTTGCATTTCTTTTTCAGTTTCAGAAACAATACTTTAAATCTCAGTGCCCAAGTCTATATCTTGCCCATTTTCATTCCAAGAGACAGGCCTTGCCTATAATTATACTAGGTAACAATGACAGTGAAAAACACTGTGGTCCTGACTGACCCCAGCAGGTTAGCTCTTTGTGTGCCGATGGTGTGAGACCAGCTAACACCACCTCCCCATGCATGGCCTTACATGTTCCTGATGGCCCTAAGCAAGTCCACACTGTTAAAAAGCCTACATCGGGCCTTGTCATGTAGTGACCAAAAGGGAACACTGGAACTTGGGGTTTCCTGCCGTGTGTCCTACCTTCATGCCGTTACAATTCACTAAGTATGATTCTAGATTCCAGGTTAGCAGAGTGGGCCAAAAAGATGTGGCGTTGGTACCTGTGCAAGTTCCATGTTGTTACTGAACGTTGTCCTCATTCTTTATTCCCTTCAGGAAAATCATTCTAGTTTACATATCTCAGGAACTGAGAACTCCTGCTGACTCCAGACTTCTTCAATCCATCTTTTTAAAAGTGAACTTTTGAGTCTTTGTTCTGCAAGTAGACGTGTTTTAATAGAAGTGATTTTCAGCCATTGTAAAATACAATGACTAACAGCAACTCTCAGAAATTCTAATTTAGGGTGTCTCTATGATGGAGCTTAAAGATATGTGATTTTAAAACTTTCAGAGGGGATTCTCATTTGAATCCAGCTTTTACTGGAGTTGTGGAGAAACTCCTTTGATTTATGCAATTTATCCAATCATTTTTATATAAGAAACAAAAATAGCACACAAGTAGCACTTAAGGTAACAGACACCAAGATAAGGGATACCCTTGATTTAGAAACAAAAAATTCTCTTGCCTCCACAATCCCCCCCACCACCACCACCTATTTCTCTTGTGGGATAAGATGGAAAAGGGACAGAGAGAAAGGTTCCAGAGATATGCTCATTTAAATGTATCTACAAACCAGCATTGCCAATTCTCTATTTAATAAGTTTGACTTTAAATCATTATGTTAAGTACTAGAGCTAAGGAGATCAATAAAATACATATTAAGTATGAGATTACTCAGAATCCTAGACAGTAGGCTTCTGAGCCATATGGACAACTCCAGATATAAAATCGGTTGCACATGAACTCTTTTGAGATTTGATCATGCAGATAACTTCACTGTGAGACAAACATAACATAATGAAAAAGCATTGGGTGGGGGTCAGTGACCTGAGTCCTAACTCCCCATCAGCCACTAATTCCTCTCAGGTTTCTGATGGCTACATCTGTGGATTTCCAAATCCCCTTCTTTTCTATGTTCCCAAGCTCTGTGATCATCCTGTGATTATCTATTTCTGATGATACTTTTGTTTCTGATTCTTTTTTGCAGATTCTGTTCATGGGCATGATGACTGAGTACTATCACTACTTTTTCACAACCCTGGTAAGCACCCCCAGTAGTAATCTACCCCACACAATAGAAAAGATCTCCAGTTATTTCAAAATCAGACTATCCTTCAAAGGCAGAATACTGTAATGGTGATTTGACTTCCTTTCCTAACAAGTCAGAAGTGCTGAATGACAGGTAAACTTCCCTCCCTTCTCCCCTCCTAAGAGCATCCATGCATGTGTATCCAGAAATGGATTAAAAGGAAACTTCCATTAAGTAGAAATCGTCAAAGAGCAAATATTGCATAAAGAAACATCAACTACATTTTCTGTGCATATAAGAAATGCAACAAAGTTCGTCTTGGTATCCTCTGATCTGTTGTGCTTTACCCACCTGTGCCAGTAGATATCCAGATATTACAGTCACCTATCAGGTATTTTGAACTCTGTCAGGAGGAGAAACTTGGAGATATTCTGAGTGTGGATTATTTTTCAGCCTAAGAAAATCATAGCTCTAAACCTTAGAACTTTCAAAGAAATTATCAGTAGAACACCTTATATTTCAAGAGATTAGCAAATCAAGGGAGCATGACTTAGGGCATGCTCAAAATGATGTGATAGTTCTCATTCAGGCACTTTCAAAAACAAGTCAAACACACCCACATGTTCCACCACCCCACACACTTCATTTCCTTAGAAGGGAAAACATATAACTACTCTCCTCTGTTAATCTATAAAGGTGTTTCAGCTAAACTACCCAGATTCTGGGAGATTCAGTAAGAGTGCCATTTATCACAATCAACAAGCTAGGGTCATGAGGGGTAGAAACCAACGTAACTGGAACAAGGATCATACGACTGAAGGAGTATCAAGGGTCTCTGGCTGCATACAGGGTGCAGAGATTAGCAGAAGGCCAATGGTGAGGGGCATTTGTCAACATTCTTACAGCTCTCCCACTTGACAGGTGAGAGGGGTGCAGGACGGACTGTTCTGTACCCAGTTTCCGTGCTTTCCCTTCCCACTGATGTCCTGATCAGGTCCTTTGTCGAAACATTCAAGATAAACTTCAGGAACCAGAACGTACCTTATTCTTTTCACAAATATGGCCCCTGCCCCATCATCGTGAACAAGTGGATGTTACTCAAGGTGGCACAACCATCCAGCTCAGAATGTTCTCCCATGCTCAGCTGCACACAGCCCTAAGAACCGATTTTTTTTTAATTGTGAGAAGGAATTAAACAAGCAGATTGCTTCCCAGTAGAGCCCTTTGAGCCGACAACACACTCTTGTGCTCATCCTTCACCCACAGGAGGAGAATAGAAGTCAGTTCTCTATTGCACAGAAACCCCAGTCTCGGAGCGAACCTAATTCCGCCCATGTTTCATGTCCTTAATGTTGAACTAGCAATGGATTTGATATGTATCTTGGAAGTTTCTGTCTGACCTCCTGAAGCTCCAGCCACTTTCCTTGCATTCAGGGGCGGGTGAAAGCCATGGTTCTTTCTCAGGCCTTACTCCTTCAATTTGCTCCTCTCAGCATTTTCCTTTGGTTTTTTATCTGTGTTCTGTCATGCTTTGCTTTTTTTAAATCTTACCACTCTTGTCTGTGAGTATTAATAAAACATAAAGATGAAAGAAAATTAGTTACTTAGCACAAGAGAAAAAATATAATACTTTAAAAGGCAATTCACTGTTTCTCACTCTTTCCTAGGAGCACAGAGCTACACTCATATAGTGCTGGTACCTAATGCAAAATAATCTTGGGAAAGGGTAGCGACATAGAGCACAGTCATTCACAAGAACAAATCTGTATGCAGCTTCTGCAAATACAAATCACTGAGTATATCTGAAGCTGCTCTTTTAGTCACCACAATCATAATAATGCACTAGCTTGTAGTGGGCTTTCAGAAAGCAGTTACATTATTAGGCCATTTTTATGGAAGTTTCTTTACACTTCAATGCTATTTTGAACATTTGTTTTTGCCTTGAATATGAGAACGCGAGGATTAATGATATACTTTTGCGTTTAACCTTCTTACATGAAAAATGTTGAAATGATCACATAAAGTGTTTTAAATGTGAATCAGCTTAAACTCAGCCTCTTCTCTTAGGGTGACACTGGGGTTAAACTTTTTCCTGAAGCACTGTCTGAAACTGAACAAATTCTATTGTTAGGATGCTCACGTCCATGTGACCATATGCTCCAGTTTATCCTCTGAAGAGAACCCTTTGCTTCTCATTCTGAACCTGTGAATTGTGAATATTCTCCATGCCCTCATTGTACGGATCTGGGCTATTTTCAGTGAGTCTTGCGATGGTATATTTTCCAAGGAATGACTCTTCTGGGAAATGCGCATACCATTTCCAAAGTTCACCTTCCAGGCAAGACTGGCATGCTGAAGTACAAATGATGATGAGAGCGGATGGTGCTGCTCCCTGTCAGTGGGGGGCTCTTGCGAGAACCCCACCACCAGGCAGAACCTGTTTCCTTATCTATGAATGAAAGCACTGAACCAGGTGGACACAAAGATCCCTTCTAATTCCTCAAAGACTCCAGCTAGAAACCCTCCCAGTGTCCTGTTCCACACTTAGGGGTGTGCTAATGAATAGCGGTCCTCTTCCTCCCGTTGGTTTATCCTGACATTGGCTGTGCCACAATGGATGGAAAATAATACCTTTTACAGGCTTCGTGTCTTTTACGCGAAAGCAAATGAGATACAATGGCAATGTTCATTCAGAGAGTGTAATCGCAGCTGCCGCTTCTGCCATCACTTTGTCCTGCACAGAAAGAACACTGAAAGCATCAACTCCGCTTTTATCCACTTTCACCCTTTTGCATCCTGCACAGGACTTATTTGCTCTAGATCTCGAGCTGTACAGGTACAGCGGCGTCAACATGACGGGGTTTCGGCTGCTGAATATCGACGACCCACACGTGTCCTCCATCGTGGAGAAGTGGTCCATGGAGAGGCTGCAGGCCCCGCCACGGCCGGAGACTGGG
This sequence comes from Condylura cristata, assembly GCF_000260355.1. Taxonomy (NCBI): domain Eukaryota; kingdom Metazoa; phylum Chordata; class Mammalia; order Eulipotyphla; family Talpidae; genus Condylura; species Condylura cristata. The sequence continues at coordinate 70,078,033 of NW_004567104.1, read as the reverse complement.
CTGCTGGACGGCATGATGACAGTAAGTCGTTCTACACAAACGCCTAAATGTTTAAGATAAATACTGAAATGCAGGGAAACTAAATGAGATCACGTTTGCAATCTGGAGGGGTGAAGTTAAGAATGTCACGTGCTTTCTAGCGAATGAGAAGACACAAACGCTGTGATAATCGGTGTTTTGACTTAGAGAAGGAGCAAAATTTTATTTATTTCAAAGTCAAGCGCTTTTCTCCTATAAAAGCATTCGGCGTGGGGCTCTCTCTGGTGGTGCACTGCGCTGCCTTGTGAGGCAAAGCCAACCTGAGGCCCCCTCAGTGCGAGTTCGATCCCTGCCCTGGAGGTGACCCACATGGCGCAGCAGACCTCTCCTGTCTCCCCGCTGCTCCCCTCAGCAGTGTAATTTGCTGATCTTCCTGTTCTGCCCCCACTCTCTGATGAATCCTCTCGCAGCCCCTGCATCTCTGACCTGCACCCCATTTCTGTGTGCATAATAAAATCTTTAAAAAATATTTTTTTTAAAGCAGTGTGGTTGTCACTGAGGCAACAGGTGGCAAATAAAGACAAAGTAGAAACTCCAGCAAAGCCAGAGCAGGTGGCCGGGGGAAGCGGGGAGGAAGTAAGAAGGGGCTGCTTCTAGGTGACCCAGAACCAGCTTGCCCTCCTTGGGCAGGTCTCAGCAAGGGGAAGCAGGTGGCGAAAGGGACCAGCTTCCCCCATCCCAGCTTCCCCCCTCCCCCTCCCCCTCCCCTCCCCCTCCATGTGCTTTCTCTTTCCTGCCCCTCTCCGGGTGTGCGCTGGCATCCGGCACACAGGCGCACATCTTCACGCCAGCACGCGCTGCCTTGGTGCAGATGCCAAACCCACCTCGTGACAAGGGAGGGTGCGCCGCTGGGCAGACATATTGCAAACCGCCTCATCAGAGACCTCCTAGCTCACATTTGTCTATCTGTTGTCAAATGCACCTTCCACACTTGATTTTTCTAATGAAGCTCCCTGTGTAATGAAGAAAATAACAGGAAGTCTAAAAAAGAAAGCTTTCTATGTAGGAACTGTGTCATTTAAAGAGGAAGACACTGGGGATGTGGGCAGGTAATTGTATTTTAAATTGGCATAGGATTTCATTCTCTGTTTCCATCACCTCGAGAAGTGCTCTTGCTTTTAAGATGCAACCGATAACCGCAAAGTATCATCTTCCATAGAAATGAACTTGGGTTTCTTTCCTTTTTCTATCTTTTTTGTGTGTTTGTTTGTTTAAAATGAGTAACAAAAAGTAATATGTGAATGAATGGGAAGGCTCTATTTGATTCTGTGTGCAAGATTCGGACTTTTTCAAACCCAAAATAACTTTTCAAATATATAAAGTGAACTGAGAGATAATAATGGAAAGTATTTTGTACAAATGATTCCTCATTGATTTGGAACATTACTTTGAATAACAACAACTGGAGAAGGGGTCTCCCTGGTGGCACAAAGGATTAAAGAGCAGCAGTATGAGGCTGTCTCCACAGCCACTGCAGCATGAATTTGATTCCCCACCGACATGGCGCAGCAGACCTCTCCTGACCCACCCACTGCTCCCCTCAGCAATGTATTTCAGTCGATCTGCTGTTCTGCTCCCCACTCTGTCGCTGGTGAATCCTCTCACCCTCACACCCCTGGCCTGTACGCCACTTATATATGCACAGGCAAATAAATCTTTTCCCAAAAAGAACAATTAGAGAATATCCACTCATATCCAAAAGAAGTATAAAAGGTGGGGGGAGGGGGACCTAAGGAAAGAGGGATGGGGGAAGAGAGAGGAAAAGAAAGAGGTGGAGGGGCAGGGTAATTTGTGTCTTTTCCCCTTGGGTTTGTGATTCTAGTTGGTTCAAAACTGGTTCGAAAATCATCTGCATTCTCCTTTCTCCCTGCTCCCCGCCCCAACCCTACCCTGCCTCCCCCCGCCCCAACAAGACTCATTTCACAGAATAAAATCTCAAATAACTTTTACCTGTGGGTCACCTCCTGGGAGGGGGTCAAACTCATGCTGAAGTAGCTTTAGCTTCTTAGTGCTGTGCTTTAATCCCTGTGCCACCAGGGAGGGCCCAATTTTTATCTGTATTTTTTAAACTATAAAAATGATATGATTTGGAATTATGTTAATACAGATTTGGAACACAGGCCAAATATTAAACATTCATCGCAAGTATGACTTAATTTGCCCTCACCCCAAAAGTGTTGTGTTCATGGTACTGAGCTGACAGAAGAGTTTGCACAGTTGACTGAATTGAAGAAATCTCTGAACAAGGGGAGAGGGCTATATAATTCACACCTTCACACCCAATCAGGCAGGACTGGGTGTGCAGCTACCCCCCAGGGCTGACCTCAAGGACCTGGACATATGGCCACCCAGGGGCAGAACATGGCAGAACCAGGTGCCAGTGGGTGGCAGAGGCCCCATTCCACCTACACGTTACTGCTGTCATCTCACGCAGTAAAGGTGAGATAGCAAGTGATATGTATTATTGTTTTTGCTTTTATTGGGAAGTAGAAGAGGGTGTCTCACTAGGATGCTGTAGAAATGGATAGAATCACTATGCCAGGACATGTGAATACAGTCAAAAACGCAGAAACAGTTCCTGCTACAAATGGGTTCCTATAATCATAGCACATTAGACTGAAATCAACCCCAGGAAGCAAATGTTTGACCTTTATTTAGCTAAAGAGTCCCAAGTGGCACTGGACACTCAAGGTGGATACTCATGCAGATGTCTTCCCTGTGATCATAGGAAATGCTCACATATGGGGTGATGCTTCTACTCACTTGGGAACAGAGACCCTAAGTGACAGGAAGTTAGTGGACATGTATGTACAAGATTATCCCCTTGACTGAGCGTGAAGTCAAGAGAACACAGCCCATGTCCCCAGAAACTTTGACTCCAGACTGAAGAACAATAGATTCAATTTAAGAAAAAAAATATTGACTTTAAAAATAGTTCAAATTGAGTTCCCTAAGAAAACTTGTTACTATGTCAATAGACTACAAAATAGTGAAACTCATTATTTAAAAACGTCTTGAGATTAAAAAAAAGAAAGAGTGCTTTATCAACCAGAATGTTAATTAACTGAATAGAAGTCTGGAGTGATTTTGCAAAATCTACTTCAGTCCTTTTCACCATCTTTAAATTTCTCTCAGTGCCTGGTTGAATGAATCTATGGGATTTTGGACAGACAAGACTAACGGAGTGACCCATTCTCAGATGGATTCATCTCTCCTTGTGAACCAAGATTTTATGATTCAGTTCTCCACTGTCATCATTAAAATAACAAAAAAAAAACCAAAATATTAATGCTATTTGCCCCTCCTCCCCCCCACACAGTGCCACAAATGCATTCACAACACGAAGCAGTCAGAAGTGTATGTACCATGTCTGTGATCATTCCCAATGATCCACAGGGAAGACATCTGTGAGTATTCCTTGAGTGTCCAGTGCTACTTTAGTGGTGAAAGGCAAAAGGCAGTGTGGTCCAATGGAAAAAGCAAGATTTTTCCAGGTCGAGAGAGCCTGGATTGAATTCGCCATTGTGGCCTTGAATAACTGCGTAAGTCATCCAGCCTCTCTCCATCTGCTGCCTCGTGTGTCACTCTGTACTACAATACTTGGTTAGTCTCATTCTACACTGTAAACTAGGTAACACAGGCAAAGCCACGAGGACATAAAATTGCATTTACTTGATGGTTCCCACCGTTTAGCCAATTTATAGTTAATAAAAGAAAAGACATTTGAAATTACCAAGGCAGAATCTGTACTTTGTCTCCTTCAAGGCAGAATCCATGTGTTCACAAGCGATATATCCCCCTTGCCTGGGATCTGTGTGACCTTCTAAGACCAGTGGGGTCACCCATGAGTTTTCCCCAACTGTACATACAATTCTCTTTTCCTGACTTTTCGCTTTCTCTCAATTGAGTCTCACTTAAAATTTCTACTACGCCCACTTCTGGGTCAGACCGCTTTGGATCTGATGGAATTATTACTGAATATCTAGATTCTAAGTTTAGGTGGTATTTTGGCTACACTCCCCAACTTAGTGCCAACTCCCAGTTTACCTGTGAGCTGCTCTTCCTAGCCCCTTATATGTTCAAGTGTTCACCACCTCTTGCACCATTACAAGGGTAACCAGCATTTATAAACCAAATGGCAAATCCTGTACACTGTGGTGAGATAGCTGGAATTTTAGATTGTCATGTTAACTCAATGAGGGCAGAAATTCAGTAAATGAGGGGGGGAGGGTGTTATTTTGGAGGACTGGAAAGCCACCCAATCCATCCATATTAGGTTAGTGAACATTTGCAGATTTGCAAAGACAGAAAAGCTATAAATTTTGTCCATTTTCTGCCCAAAGATCCTTCTCCCCTTCAGCATCCATTCTCCTGTAGCTATTGCAACAACAGATCATGGGTATGGGTAGTCTTCATCCCTAAGGTGAGGTAGCATCTCATCAGCTTGTGTTGGAGGTCCAAAGGCCAGATTCAGGTTTGATGATTTGTGGAAGGACTCAGAGAAATCAGATAAACTGTTACAGTCAGTTAGCATTTATTACAATCCCGTGAGGTACAGCCACACCAGCGAAAGAAAAAGTTGCAAAGGGCAGAGTCCAGGAGAAGCAAGGCTGAGCTCCTGGTAGTCAGTCTCAGCAGAAGGGCACTGTCAGGGCCTCATTCTTTCAGCACAACACGTATCAGGTGTCACCAGACGGGGAAGCCTGCCCGAGCCTTGGTGTCAGGGATTTCATTGGGACTCAACCACACAAGCCTAGAGCAACCACACAGATGGCCTTACTCAACCTCCTGCCATTCTAAAGATCAAACAACATAACTCAGGACCCCAAGTGGACAAAAATGAGCATCTGCCTTAAATCACATTGTCGCACAAAACCACCTGGCACTGCCCAAGACACTCTCATCAGGGAAGCTAGTCTAAGGCTGTAGAGTTTATCTCCCAGGAGTCTGTCAAGCCAGTGAACCCTTGAATCCAGTAGCCCTCTGAGTTAACCCTTTATTGTCCTTTGTTTGTAATAACCAAAACAAAGTGTGATAGAGAGAAGCCTCCCACCCACGCGCTTACTTCAGCTTCATGCTGTGGTCAGAAAAATTCTCTTAGTGGTATTGAACAATGTGGCTTCACCTAGGCTTCAGTTTAAGTAAAATATGAACATGCATCCATTCGGAAAAAAATATATTTTAACCACAGGCCAATTTGTTCCACTTTTATCTGAAATGACTTGAAAATTGCTGGTCAGAAAACAGACCTCAGTTCAAAACTGAAAAGGGGAGGTTGTGTTTTAGAGTTATCACAAAAGGAATGTCTCCTTCCCTAGGAAAACATTTTATGTCAAGGGGAAGCAGAGTTTTCTGATAAATGGTTTTCTACTTTAAATTTGGAAAGCATTGATCAGGCCTTTAGGTTTGAACCATGTTATTAGCCAGCCCAGTGTCAAGGCAGCCTTGACTAAGAAGTCAAGTCCTTGCTCCCTATAAGCCCAAGAAAAAGGTAGCTCCCTGGAATTCAGGTCCTCACTCTTCTCTGTCAGTTCAGGCAATCAATCATGAGAGAATATACACAAATCTGTTAAAACAATAAAAACATTTTTCATGGCTACAACACTGGAAGTCACCAGAGTATAAGGGCTAAGTCATGAGTTCCAGAATCTAAGTTTTCACACTAAATTGGGAAACAGATGTAAAAACAAATGACTAACTATGTAGGGGAAATACAGTGACAGAGATTGACAGGCAATAAGGATGCAAGGTAGAAATATTCTCAGGACTTAAAGACTGACAGAACACAAGATGTAATCTTCCTTATCCTTTCCTCCCACCCTCCATCAAAACATATTAAGTAAGTACATAACAGATGTTGAGCAAATCAACTGATATAAGAACACCAAATGAGAATTGCTTTCTCGATCTAAATATCATAATTTATCAGCTATCTGTGGATGACCCTATGCGAATCAATATCCTGTCTGGAGGTCAGATTTCCCAATACGTAACCTTATCTGTTAGGCTCATAGGAAGAAATTATTAAGAATTTCAAGTGAGCTGATCTATTTGAAGCTGCAATAAAACCCTCAGGTAAAATATGGAGTTATTATAAGATTTTATCCTTAAAGAACTTTTATAAAGTTCTTGAAGTATTAGGTGAAATTTTGCAAAGGAGAAAAATTTCTGGAGGGAGGGAAGAATGAGAAACCCAGTTCCACTCCCAAAAGGAATGACTGCATCGGGTCTTTATTGGGGAAGCAGCAATGACAGAGCTGGAGTAGCCTAAGCAAGTTACAAAGCTGTTCTTCAGAGACCCTTCCACCAGCTGTTGACTTTGATACATTAACTACAACCCTCCAAGCCCCCGCTAAATGGAACAGACCAAGACAAACGTCCTTATCTGGAAATCGCCTGTCACTTGCAGCAGTTTCTTCCCAACCTAAACAACAGCCACCTAAAAACTGCGAAACCAAATCAGATATTGAAATATTGAACTACAATTGCTTCTGGCTCCATGGAGTTGACTGTCACTCTGTATTTAACACAGACACCCCAAAAACATTTGTTCTCTAAATCAAGTCTTTTGTGGCTGATCTGAGTTGCCTTTGTTTTTTGTTTGTTTGTTTGTTTTTAAGAACTCAAGACAAAACAGCTATGACCCCAATTTACTCTGAGGTGTGAGGAATTCTTGTAGAGAAAAAATAGTTTTGGAAAGTGAAAACGGTTCAGCTAGGGAAGGAATGGCAGTTGAGATGAGACACACAGGAGACGGGGCAGAGTGATGCACAGGTAGAGGCAGGTAAGCAAAGTGGCACTGAAGCTACCGTGTGCTTTCCCCACAGACCGAGGCGGCTCTGATGTATGATGCCGTGTACATGGTGGCCATTGCCTCCCACCGGGCTTCCCAGCTCACGGTCAGCTCCCTGCAGTGCCATCGACACAAGCCGTGGCGCCTTGGACCCAGATTCATGAACCTGATCAAAGAGGCAAGTGCCGATCTCTCTGTTGCTCTCCCGTTGGCTGAGAACTCTGATTTGTCCATTTGGTGTGCTTCTCTCCACCTGGTTCTGTTGGCGTGATATCCAGAAGGCAGGGGAAACCTTTGCCAACCTGGCTGTTGGGCTCCTAGTGCCTGCAAGTGCTATCAGGTAGTACCCGGCGTGAGGTTGAACATCCCCATTGACATCATAACTCTCATCCTGCATTTCAACGCTGGTTCCAGATGCTGCTGGCCCCACTCCAGTTCGTAGGGACCCAGCAATGTTTACCCCACAACCTGCTGAGCTGAGAGCAGGGAGAGCCTTCACTGGAAGGTACCAGGGAGAAGGCCGACATCATCAGCTCACATTCCCGGTGTCTCCCAAGTCTTAGGCTGTGTAGGACTAGGGGTGGAAGAACTTTGTTGTCAGAAGAGTACACTGAGCATTTTGCCATTTGTCAGCTAAAACTGAGTCACGCAAAAGAGGTGAAACAGTGGTAAAACAGTGTCACTCTCATAGCCTTTGATTTTGGGAAACAGTTATTTTTAATAAAAAGATTAATGTTTATGTCATTGTCCAAAAACCCAGTCCGTTCAAAATTTGCCAGCATGCACAAGGATTTTTCAGGAGCATGGGGCACTTGAGGGAGGGGCGGTCCTGACATCGCCCGAGGACTTTCCCTCAGCTTTTGGTTTTCGTTAAGGCCAATTTGGCTTCTTTTCACAAAGTCCTGTTCTAGGACCTAGAGAATTCCTGTAAGGAGATATCCTTGGATTATCTTCACACTCAACCTGCGCCTCAGGGGGTGCTCCAACTCCTGAGTTGAAATGAGGCTCCGGGGAGCAGCCAGGCAAGGCTGAACAGTTCCCACCATGCTCTGCAATGCTGCGCTAAGGCGTTCACCAAGGGAGGCAGGATTTACTTCACAGCAAGCCTCTTTACTCCTCTCCATACTGAGGACGGTGGGGGTGAGACAAGCCATGAAAAAAGGGATGGGAGAGAACGCCCAGACGCAAGCAAGGGGGGAAGCCGAAAGACGCCGCTCTGGGCTCCGCCCCTACTGCTCTCCCGGCACCCTCAGGCCTTGGGTATTCACTTATTTTTCAAAAGGGAATCAGACTAATCGTGGGAGTGAGGCCCAGACAGGCAGGATGGATGAGGTCTGACAGTACCCGGGTTCCAAGCAAGGGTCTGTGCAAAGCCGAGACTAGGCTGCAGTAAGCAGGGAGACGGGCCCAGGGCACACGACTTCAGGGGAGCACCCATCTCGGGCTTGACACCAGTCAACTCCCAGGAGATGGACAGGTAGTGTTTCTTAAATTCTGTGCCCTAAGCTTCTCTCTCACCTCACCCTGGTCTTTGCCTGGTGGCTGGGCTTTAAATCCCAACTCTACTAACATTTATAAGCAATCCAAATTAAATGAGCTACTTACACTCCTCATGTTTCACTTTCTCACCTATAAAATGGGGATAACATTTTCTAGCTCACAGTGTTATTGGGAGGTGAAGGAGGGAGGTTAACACTTACGAAGACCCATGCAGGAACATAGCAAGAATGTGAAGTATTAGCTATTCTCTGACCATTGAAGTGGACCGCTAATACCAGCCTCATTCAAGTTCCTGAGAATGATGCCAGGAATTTAAAACTGGCAACGCAGCCACAAAGGACTCACAAATAGGCATGAAATGAAATATCCTCTTGGACAGCTACATGAATCAGACGCGCTGTCCCCAGTAGAAGAACATCACACAGCTGCATCTCTTCCCACAGCAGTCGTGGTGAGGTCCTGAATTGCCATCCTGACCACCTTGATCTCTCACAAGAAAACAACTGTTTTCTTTTTATCTCACACCAGTGCCTGGAGAGGTAAGAGTCCACATGAAAGCTTGGGCTCAAACACCCAGAGCACCACCAAATACCTTTTCGCTGGTACTTAAGTTGCGTAAGAAGGTGGCATTACCAAGCTCCACTTAGCTGTATTTAAAGAAACAATGAGCTCCAAGGTGAGTGGCCACACTGAAAGCAAGAGAGCATGTAACACTCATTTACTCCAAGGAGCAAATTCCCCAATCTCAGGCTCCACAGTGGGGGAGCGGGGCGCAGAGGGACAGGGAAATGGGGCATTGGAAACCCTCATGACCCATGACCCTGTGCTCAACCTCTCTTTTGTTTTTGAGTCACGACACCATCTGCCACCTATGGCAGGGTAGAGAGCCCTGCAGAGGAGCAAACAAAAGCAACGTCCCTGCTACTGCAGGACTGGCACTGAGGGGATTCAGAGGCAGGCTGAAGCATGCCAAAGCTGGAGAGATGCAGATGTTGCTCTCAAGTACATAAACCAACAAAACTGTGCTAGCAGCAGGTTCAGTAAGGACACAGGGAATAAAACGGTTGGCCCCGGTGCTGCCCTGCCTGCCTCTATTAGTAACTATTTCTAAAGGATTTCCAAATCAAAAGTAACATAAAGGAGCAAGTCAGCATATTGAATTTATGGGGCGAAGATCAAATTCGTCACAGGAGGTAAACTTCCTGGGCACAGAGATAGCTGCCCACACACGATTCCTAGGAACTCCACACATCATTTAGAATCAGTGCACCTCTCAGATAGGTCATAAGCCAGCTACCTTTCGGTGTTTGGGGGTGAGGGAAAAGGCAAAGAACTCAAGAGCACATTAAGCACAATGGAACATGCTATAGAGTTCTTTCTCTGGGTGTCTGCTAAATGTTAGGTTATACATTCCTAAGCAGCAAGTCTACCCGGACTTCACTGTATCAGTAACACTAACGTGGCACTATCCAGAAACATCTTCCCAAAAATGAGATGTGGTTTCCACTATTACTAATATAAATTTTACTTATTCCTGTTTCTGGGACTTTTATATATAACATGTACTGCTTAGCAAATGGCTGGCATGCAGTGGTCACACAATAAAAGGCAGCAACTGTTAAATCAAAGCTTCTTCTAAAAGGGTGCATCATTTCAAGTGATGCAATGCATGTAAAACAGGCAGCTATCTCTCTGCCCAGGAAGTTTACCTCCTGTCCACTGCCGAGTGTGGGGAAGGATAGCAAGCTTGCTATTTTTGGCATCATCATCATTATTATTGGACCCCAAGCTGAAGTAGCAGAGTTTGCAAAAAGGCAGATAAGACATAGCAGTGGAAAGTCAGGAGTTCCTTGGGGGCTGGCAGGCAGCCTGCCAAGAGGAAATGCAGTGATGCCAGGGGATGAGGGCACTGCCCATCATTGAGCATGAACATGGCTTTTCAAGTGGGACTCAAAGACATTGGGTACTAATCAGCGATCCTCAGCTATCAGGAGACCCAAGCAAACCCCACCTCAGGTCTGTCTGGAAATGACACCTGATGTGGGCAACTATATCAGGAAGCTGAAGCACTTCCCATCTGCCTTCAGTTATACTGCTCCTGGAATAAGTTTCAGCTGGTCTGGAGAACTCAGGGTGGGCACAGTAGAAGCAAGCCCACTGAGGCATCTGAGAAGCACAGTCTATAGTCACCAGTGCAGAATAAGCAGCGAACTGTGGGTACAGCAAAATGAGCCATAGAGTTGAGGTTATGTCAGTTGTTTTCAACTGTTTTCTGACCCTTCCTTTAACTGACTGAAACCACATCCATGAATCTGTGGTTCCCCTAAAAGGCCTTTCCCTGAAATTCATGTGAAGAGTGTGCAAAACAGGTGTTTAAAACAGAATGTGGTTAAAGCTGTGAACAGCAAAAGTGTAAATGAAACATAAGGAGTTCCATGGGCTTGGATGGAGAGACCCCAGGCAAAGGTGGTGAGAAGTGACTTTAAGTAAATCTGGAGATATAACTGGTGGCAGTGTGTGCTGCGCTGAGGTTCTCAAATTAGATTAACAATTGATAAGAAGTCTCTGTTCTTTAAGAAGAAACGATGATATTTCAGATAGTTTACCTTGGTAGCTATGTGTTGATTGTACTGAAAGAGACAAGTGCTACAAAAAATTGTCAAGAACTTGTAGATATCTTGGTTTGGAAGAAATCTTCACTCATGAAGACAAGTGATCTTTGGGCTCCTACGCTAACATCTCCCTTAGGTCCAAATTCATCCAGTTACCTCTCTGTTGGAAAAATCCACATCGGGGAGCCACTGCCACCTCCACGCAGACAGAATCCCAAACAAGCCACTGTTGTTGTTACCACAGCAGTGCCATGCCAGACGCATAACCAAGACAGGATGAGCAATCTGGCTTAGTTCCTTCTGCCTGTTTGAAATTATCTAGTGAATATCTTGGTAGAGTCTATGACTTTTGTTTACTTAGGGAAATGACAGTCCTCATGTTCTCTTTAAAAGTCAAGCCTTACCTTATCTAGCTAGTAATTAGAAAAACTGATTTAAGATATCAGAATTCTAACTTGATTTAACATCAAATTTCTCTTCTCCTCAAGTCAAGAATTCTCTAGGAATGTGGGGGACATGGTCGTCTTTCTCCTCCCCTTGGTTCCTTCCTCGCCACACCCTTGGCTGCTGAGCCTCTATACACGCAAAATGAGCTAGGGACACTTCTCTCTTGCTTGGCTCTCTGGGTGCAGAAGACAGTTTAAACTGGCTAGGGCCTTAGGAGATTTTTAAGCCAGTTCTTTTCCTTAAAGCACTCTCTTTGACCATGAGTGTTGGGCAGTCTCTCCTAACACCTCTTTGACAGAGACCAAAGGATCCATTCCTATTTCAGATGGAAGTTTAGAGTGACATCGGGGGTACACAGGTCACCCTTCTTGTTGGTCTCCTTATCCCTTTAGGCAGACGGGGGATATAGACAGTCTGACTATAGTTATATCCCAGAACAATCGCGCCAAGGTACTCAGGCCCCCAATCTGGCCCACAGGAAACACCCATCCATTGCTCCCTGTAAACTCTGGGAGTCCCACTAATAATGATGCAGCAGATGTGTCCTGGCTGCCCCAGCCCCACACCTTGGTCAGCCAGCTCCCTCTGCTGCCACTCGGGAGACACGCAGCCATCCATCACCCACCCTAACTGTCTCATGTTTTGAGCATCTGGTCTTCAGTGTCTCCGGCTGAACCCATTTCAACTCTCTGAATGGCTCTCTGGAAGTTCCCCTCACTAAGGGTAGGATTGGAAAAAGGCACTTTGAAGGTAGAAGAGTGTGATCTCACAGGAAGGCAACCACTCTGGGAAACTCCACCTTCGCCAGCACTCATGTGACCAACCACCTTTATTAACCCTTGACCTAAGGCAATGCGGAAGAAGGGAGGTCACCTCCTTTGTACTTCTGCAAAAGGAACTGGGAAACATCTTCCATCTGTGCCCTTCCCTGCTTTCTATCACATTGGCACCTGAGTTGAATGTGACACTAAGATGGAACGTGTCCCTCAAACCACACCCTGATGGATTTTTAAACTCTATTTTCCTCAGCGCACTCAACTGAGTCATTAAGTCCAATCAAATTTCTACTCTAGTAGTCTTTAACAAGTTCCCTTGCTTCTGTTCATATTACTGCTTACATGGTATATTAACATGGTATAGCCTGCCATTAGACCCCCTATTTTGAGTCTCAGCCCTTGTACAACTCTTCTCCACCTACTTGCAAAGTGGTGCACAGAAATGCCCAGTAGACTCTCCCCTTGAGCAGCACCAATGTGCTTGAAGTTAACTGAATCCGCCATGCTGTCTTCATACAATACATGGAGTTCTCTTTTATCTAACTAAAATCTGCCTCTTGCCACCCCTTTGTTTTCACATTACTCAGCCTGGAAAGTGCTGCCTCCCATTTTTCACTTAAGCTAACTGACTCAGAATTCATTTTCTCTAGCAAGCTCTTCTGAATCTCTATCTGGGGATGGGTCCTTTGCTGGACAACATAACTCCTGTATATCTCCGTGTCAACACTTAACATGCATCATTCGGGCATTGTAAGAGTCCCCTGGGACAGAGACAAAAGCAATTTCTCTCTGTGTGCTCAAGCATGGTGCCTAAACATGACAGGCACTTAAAAAATGATTATCTAAGTGAACCCAGGAAGTTAAATTCCACTGAGCTCTGAGTAAATTTTTCTGAACTAATAGTTAATTTTAAATGATGTTACTAGTTCATAATTGACTTGGTATAAAATAAATTTACCACACAGGAGTGCAAAATTTGTTTTGTAATGCCAATGTAGAGGGGAAATCACAGAGCTCTATAAAAATGGGCAGCTTTCTGCCACTGTTTTGCTTTGAAAATATAATTTATTAGTTCTATTTTGATGTTATGGAAAGATTATAAATGTGAGTATATGGACAGGATATCTAAATTCAAGCTTTTAAAAAATGAAAGACTGAAAGAAAATACTATCTACATTTGTCTCAAATTATTTGGGACTTTTATTTAGTTCCTCAGCATTAAGTGGGTTTTATATATACATAGGACTCATGTGAAAAGTTAGAGAACTGAAAAAAAATTCAAATCCCCAGAGGAACATAAGCACCGACCTATTTTTATCTGCCCCTAGCTGTGCTCCGTAGCAGTGCCCATGACTGCACGCCATTTGACTTTGATTTCCAAGAGAAGCCGTGCCTGGGATTAATTAAGTGACACTAGATCTGGCAGTAAACTCAGTCAAATTCTGACTCTTTGGAAAACTTCAATTTGCATTTATCTTTCTACACCTACTGAAAAGTACCTACATCTGACACTCTTCACTCTTCTAGTTTGTACCATACCCACCAAATTCTTTTTTCCTTTTTTCTTCCCTTATTTTCAGACCTAGCAAGAGTGGATTTCTCTGGTTCTTCCTTCTGTACCTATACAAGTCCAGAGAGAAAAAAATGGCATCATTTCCTACATGTTTACATACTAAATTTACTTAAATGGATGTCATATACTTAAATGAATCACGTAACTATCAGACTGTGGGTGGAAAGCAAACTCTTCATTCAGTGTGAGCAAAACCAGGACATTAATAGCAGAAGACAGGTAGGTAGGTAGGTAAGTTGTTAGAAAAATGATAAAAAGATAGATGGTGAGAGATAGATCAACAGATAGAAACAGGTAGATACATATACTGTATTGTGTACATGAACATCTCATTCAGCAACTTGGTTTGACAATCTTACTTAGTTTTCAGAACTGTCTAAGAAGATCCATGCTCATCATTCTCACTCATTAATTTTCACTGAACCTAGTATTCCATCAATCATTTGTTCAACAAGTACACGCTGAGTCCCCATGCGTGGCAGACACTGCTCTCACACCCAGGATGAGCAAAAAGCCAAGTCCTCTCTCGCATGGGTCTGACAGTCTGGAGGGGGAATGGACAGGAAAGGGATCTAATAGTAATAAAGGAAACTCAGAAGAAGGTAGATGTGCAAGGGCTCTGGAAGACAGAAATGGATATTGTGGTCTTTGACAGGGCACTCGCAAAACATCTCACTGACAATGTCAAACTAGAGAGAAGCCTTGAAAGAAAGAGAGCAGGACACGTAGATATGAAGGAGGCCAAAGTGTCTCAAAGTAGAATAGCTCCGTGCTGTCTCTGAATATACTTCAGCGTGCTGAGCTGTTTCCCTGGGCCTGGCATTTTGGCTGCCTCCTTTACTCTTTTTCTTTCTTGGCGCATCTGAGTAATCCCAAGGTAAACATCTAAGGAAGTGTCTCTTTTGCATAAATGCAAGATTTGCACTAGAGCTGCACTGCCTGGTAGAGCTATTATGTGAGTCACGTGGATTTTTCCACTCCCCAGTAGCCACACTGAAAACCGCTGGCATTCCTTTTATTAATATGCTTTAGTCAATCCAGTGTAAGGAACAGAGGACCATATCAGCATGTGACCCATAATGTTCTTGTCTTACTTTCTTTTGTAAACCTTTTAAATCCAATCTATGTTTCAAATACACAACACTCATTTTGGATAAAACATATTTCATGTGTGCAATACATTTTGATGCTAAATAAATAAATATGCTTTTAATACAGTATGTCACCCAACCTGGCTAACTAGGTAATGACATGGATCCAACCCATGTGGGATCCATATTTTTCTCTTCAGCAACAAAGAACATAAAAATTAGTATAAAAATGAGTATCCAAGAAAGACATTAATTGATTAATATGACCCAAGTAATTTGAGTAATTTAGACTGAATGATTTGATTTCCCAGCTTGAGTGATTACATTATCCATGTAATCAGACAAATGCCCTATTCCCACCCACCTCACACCCACTGGGTCTCAGATTTGCGACCCTATCAGTATGGTTGATTTGCAAGAATAGAGGTCAATTTACTCTATTTCAGAAAACAAGCCACCACATGAGCCAGTGCCAAAGGGAATTACCTAAGAAGAAAAGAAAATCCAGGTGCACATTCTAAGATAAATCCTTAGGAAATAAATAAAAAATAAATAAAATAGTTTCCCAAGAGTACATGGAGAGATATAGTTAAGTCAGCAGATTTAGAGTTGGAAATCAAATATTGGCAAGAAAAGCCATTATATTTTTAAATTATGCAGTGATCCATGCAAGCTGTTATTGCAAGATAATGGGTTATAAACAACACACATAATAGTTAAAAATAATTATATATTGAACAGATGAGAATATGATAAATGCATCATTTCAGTTCCTGAAATAGCTGACATGAAGGAAGTTCTGTGGTCTAAAGGTTATGTTTATCATTTCTTCCTTTGCTTAATGTTTATTTTCATCACCATTATTATGTATACTTCAGATTTGTTTTTAAATAGCTTTTCTGAGAACTGGTTCAAAATTGTGGGTGACTGGACAGATACCACGTTGCTTAGACGGAGGCTAAATTTCAGATATTTGTCATTGTGTTGTACTCCTGGGACCTGAGTGAGACAGTAATTGTACGGTTGGTCCATCGGGGCTGTGTTTATACAATAGCCATGGAGTGAGACTCCCATAATCAAAAACAAATGAAATAACGCAGCAATGAAATGATACTTCTGTTCAGTCAGCAGAGTGCAGGTAGACAAAATTTATAATCCTTAAAATTCTCTCTCTGTTCTTTCTCCCTCCATGGACAGTCTCATTACTTGACCTTACTCCCCATTACTCCATGATAAAGTGCTAGCATTTTCAAAGTTTGCTAAATGATCATATTGAAAGGTATTTTTTTAATAAAATGGAATTTTAGTAAATCCATACAATAAATTCAAAAATTTAAGTTTTGAGAAACTACATAAAGAACAAGTTAGTTCTAGCACACTCCTAAAAACTTTTCTAAAGTCTCAATCTTTCACACACATTCACAAGCCAATAGGGACTTAGTAAACTAGGAAAGGCTTCAAAGGTCAAAGTAAAATCCCCTTGGAGTTCAAGTGAGGTGTAAGAACTAAATTTTATTTTTTTCTCCAACCCCACCACCACAAGCACTGTGAACTTGAGGTCACAGGGCTTCGCCTTGACCTCCCATTTATGCAATCTGTTTGTCTGAACTGAGGAGGAGAAGAATGGAGACAGGAATATGGAATGTAGCATAGAGACTGATTTCCCATGCATTGCAAGTCTGCAGCCTTTCCTTGGGTCGATGGTAGGTAGGAAGAACACCCTAATTCCAGACCTTGCTACCTTCCTCTACTTTCTCCCAATACCTAAAACTGTAACTTTTTACAAGTTCTACTTTACTCAGTCACACCATCTACCAATATTTGAGGTAGCTAGTTAAACACAGGTAATAGAATTAAAGGAGAAATAAAACATTTCTGCCACCAACAATTTGACTAACAACTGGAAAATAGATGGTCAGCAAGAACAGTTGCATACTATGCAATTATAATTAATAAACACATACTATATCACAAATAATTAAGATAATCATTAACATAGTACAAGTTATATATGAGGTTATGTCAGACTTAACAAGTAGTACTCTCCAAGAACACAGAGAATACATGTAAGCTATATATTCCCTTTCTAAATTATTGCATCCTAGAACTCCAATTTTCCCACTTTCAAATTGAGCGGTACGTTTTAACCACTCAAATGGCTGTAAAACTCCTGAAATGTGACTCAGCAGTGATTTCAATGTGCAACATTTGCTTTCAAATCCTGCATCGCTAATGGAACCCATTCCTCAGGCAAGCAGGGCATAAAGAAAACTCCCTGTCAAATACTCATATTCAAAATGTTCTGGGTAATTTGTGTGGTGTAACTGATCATTCTTCCAAATTCACACACTAGAATTAGGCTGTGTGCTCACCACTGCTCACACAAAAATCCACAATGCCAAACACCCATACCAATCAATAAAATTATGACCAGGGGTCCTCCTTGGTGGCGCAGTGGGTTAAAGTGCAGTACTGCAAAGCTGGCCACAGCTGCTTCTGTGTGAGTTTGATCCACACCCCACATGAGTGGCCCACATGGCCCAATCTTGTCTCGCCCCCTGCTCCCCTCAGCAGTGTACTTCGTCGATCTGCCTGTTCTGTTCTCCCCACTCTGTCTCTGGTGCAGCCTCTCAATGTCCCTGCACCTCTGGCTTGTACTCAGATTCTGTATGCATAAATAACTAAATCTTTAAAAAAAATTATAACCAGAGTATATGACTCAATTAGCAAATTTCTAGAGAAGTGCCAAATGCCACCCCCAATCAAAACCCTATTGGAAACACAAGTGAAGTGAGAGGTAGGTGACAGTGAGGCTTCCCTGCTGTATGCAAACCTGCCACAACTAGTCTCAAACAGCCAGACAATAAAATTTTAAGTTTTTTTTGTACAACACAGATCATCAGAAGTTGGGATACTATTTTCCTTGTTAATTTTATGTGTCTGACTGAGCAAGGTGATTGCTTTCCATGACTTGGGGAGAGGACAACCCATTTAAAGAAGGGGAACCTAGTGATGTGAATGGTCACACCTGTATAACACTTTCCATCAACTGTGTCTCAGAATGTGGGCAGGTGCCATGTCTTCCTACATGTACACATGCGCACACACACGTACAAGTGGCTCCACTGGACTCTTGGGCATCAAACCAGCCTCTTCTTGCTTTCATCACTGATGAGTCAAGTTGACATAAGGGAATCACATCAAATCTGTGTCTCAGTGACCTCAGACTTAGAGGACTCTGTGTCCTTGCAGTAATTGTTCTGAAAAAGGTGGGGAGGCTCATTCACTACTTTTCCATGCTAATAATCTAAACAAATCCTTAGGTACCTTCCTCTGTGCTGTATGTCAGACAATCCAGGAAAACCATATGGGGGAAAAAGCTCACACTCTTGTGCACAGCCCACTGGAATAACAGTTGTTTAAGCTTGTTAGTTAGTTATATTCCAGAAGACTTAACCCAAACTGTTGTAAAATTGCTTTGCTCACTCACTCCCAAGTTTGGTGTATTAGGATACAAAACATCCCTTGCCTCAGAACTGTGTGCTTTCATGGGCTTGTCTGGTGGCAAAACAAAGATGACTGTCATTCCTGCCACTGAGGACTACATAGTTACAGCAGCACTTGAATGTTCCATGAGGCAGAGTGCATGTTTTTTTGAGAATCAAAAGCCAGTCACACTGGAAGCTCCTGGTCTACCCAAGCTGTGTTAAATTGAAGCTAGCAGAAGAAAAAAATAATCATAGAAATGCAATTGGAAGAAAATAAGAAAGAAGGAGAAGCAGATGGGTCCTGATATGAGCCAGGAGACTATTCAGTGCCCACTGACAGAGAATCGTCCCATTTACCTGCCTATTTAAAGGGCAGGAGGTTTGCAGAGGTAATCTTTCCAGTTGCTGGAGGCTGACTTTGGTATGCGAGCCCATGCACTGACTGGAGAAAGGAAACTAATGTTTAATCTCAGTGCTGGGGCAAGATGTGTCCTTTTCTAAGTCGTTACAGGGAAGTTGTCAGATAGCATTCAGAGACTTAACAAGTAAATAATAATAACAGGGAAATAACTGGGGACATTACATGCTTTCAATATTTGATATCTTTTTGTTCACTTGATCCTCATCATGGCCCTATGTATCTCATCTCTAATTTATATGAAGAAACTGAGGCATAATAGTGTTGGTTAATTGACCCAAAGTTACCAACTAAGACCAGATTCCACTGTAACCCTTCTGCCATAAAACTAACAGTGTTCTCAATCTCTGTACTCTATTGCTTCTCTGAGTTTCTAGAACTTTAAGTTGGCTGTATACAGATTTAGTCTCCACCCAACAGTCTCTACCAGTTGCCTAAGACACTTGACTAAACTTATTTATGCATGTTGTTAACTTAGGTTTTTTTTAAAAAAAAAAAAAAAGTCTAATAACCTAATGGAATTCAAAACATTCAGCCAACTCCTTCAGCATTCTCTCTGGCATAGCTTGGCTTCCCATCCCATGAGAGACTGAATGTTAACCATGCCATTTTCCCAGAATCTTAGTCTTTGCTGAAGAATAAAATCATCAGGGCTTTAATTGAATCTGGATCGCTTTGGTCAGTGAATATGTAGACTTTGTGATGCAAAATAAGCTGTGTCCACTAGAAATTCTATTACCTTTATTTGCAATTACAGAACATATAATTGAAAAGCTTAAGACAGAAAATACAGTAACTCATAACAACTTCTCCTACCTGGCAAAATTACTTTTTACATACTAAATGGTGACATAGAATGATAAAATGCTTAAAGTGTAGTGTGAATGTGACCAATGAAAGAATAGTTATAATAGTCTCCAGGCATTAAAAAAAAAAGAAGAAGAAAAAAACAGATGAGATGTGTTTGGGTCTTGTACATAAGCTGTGTGTTCTGGGTATGTCATTCCAAGACACTTGGTCATCTCAGTGGAGTCAGAAAACATGGGTCTGAGTCCAACCACTCTCAGAATGAGGTCAATGATTTCTACTCTATACAGTGGTAAGAATGAGAGGAAATAATATCTGAAACTATCCAATATACTGACTGGGACTGAGAGGGTGTTCTCTAAAGATGAACTAGATGATAGTGATTTGTGTGTTCATTGTGGAGGCTTAGTCATAGGTGGACAAGTTAATAATGAAAGAAGTGCTAGAGCCAGGCCCTCATGGTGGGGGGAGGGAAAATCTAGACCGCAAGGGGCACAGAAACTTCATTTCTGGTGACAGGAGAAAAGCTAGAGAACACAGACATAAATGCTTATGATGAAATTAGGGTTTCTACCAGTAGTGGTGGAAATACTGTGTCTGCTTTCTCAGTAAGAAAGACAACAAGATTATCAGCTGAGAGAAGAGGAACAGGGGATTCCTTAGAGCAAGAGAACAAAACTGGGTGTCGGTCATGGCCATCGCCTATATTTGAAAATTCTACCAGAGCAGAAACATTCAATGAAAAAACATGTACACATGCCATTTATCAAGATTACTCTGCAATAGTTATTCTACAAAGGATAGTGAGTTAAATATACTATGTGATGGGAGTGGGAGCAAGAACATTCACCCTAAGACTTGCTAGACTTGGTCCCTGACTTCAAGAAAAGCAGATTCCAATGTGAATATAGACATGAAAGCAAACACCTGTCTTGCTCTGGACTCTAGGCTACAGGTGTCTTTAAGGTACACAGCAGATTGGATTACAATACACAACAGTGCTCTTGATCTGAGTTGCTTCAAATGGAAATGGCCTCAGCTTTAGAGAATGCATTGGAATGTGGCAGGCAGCATGGTGGGAAGGACACTCCACACTTGGAGACTGGTGGTGGGCTGAGTTTACATTACAGTGGAGGGTAAAATAGTAGACCAGCAGGGGCCAACTAGTTGTAGTTGTGTGTGTGTGTGTGTGTGTGTGTGTGTATCCTACTAGCTATAAATGGCTGGAGAACAGTCTGAGAAAGGAAAGTGCAGACTG
The DNA here is from genome assembly GCF_000260355.1 of Condylura cristata. Taxonomy (NCBI): domain Eukaryota; kingdom Metazoa; phylum Chordata; class Mammalia; order Eulipotyphla; family Talpidae; genus Condylura; species Condylura cristata. The sequence goes on along the minus strand of NW_004567104.1, from coordinate 70,057,231 downwards.
TGTTATTATTTCATTTCCTGTAATTTCACAATCTATAGTGACAGAAAGATCAGGGATTATCTGAGGACAAGATTAAAATTGTTTGAGGGACTCCATGAAAAAATCACAGAAGGTCATCAGAAAACTTTTAGGGGTGATGGATAAGTTTATTGCTGTATTTCAAAAATCAAAGTATATAATGTCAATACATTCAACAAAATTTTGGTACATATAAAGAAAAAAGTGACTTCTCACCTTCAACGTTCAGAAATTTAAAATTGATGCCACTTGGAGGGAGGTTACATTTTTTACGTATCGAGAGGAAATTAAAGAGTTGTCCGTGTTCTGGCCCTATCTATTGACTAATTCATCACTAATCAATGAAGTAAAATATAGTTGTGTTTCATATTCTACTCTTAGTTATAAGGAAACTTCCTGAGTGTTCACAATATGGAAGCTACTAGAAGGCTTTAATAGACCTCAGCCAAAATAAGCGTGGCCTCTGGCCCCCAGATGTCAAGTGAACTGCAAATCAAACAGCAGCCCAGGGCAGAATTGAACTCATGCTGAGGAATAAGAAGCAGTAGAAAGGAAAGAAGAAAGGCTGGCTCAAGCGTTTCTTTTCCCCTAATTTTCAGAACAGCAGGATAGTTGGGACTGCAGGAAAGCGTGGGTGTTGCGGCACCAGCCTTCCACCTTTCCTCCTCGGCCCTACACAGGCCAACCAACAAGTACAGCCAGAGCTTCTCTTGGCCACGTTATTGAAATTGCAAACCAGTAGTTTGAACGTCAAGCTAATTACAACTTGAAAATAATATTTGAATACTGACTCCCTTTGTGCACAGCCTACGAAGGAACACTCAGAAAAGGGAGAAAGTGTTCATTGTCGGCTTTTATGTAAATCGACGAGCCTAAGGTTTGCCTTAGAGAGTCAAGTTTTGACACTAATAACTTCAGTTGACCTTTTGGGTATAAATATTAGAGGTTTTCTACTCATTCCTTCCTTTCATTGATTCCATGGTAAATACAGCCTTAAAGTTTATGTGGCGTGATGAATAAGAGTAAAGGCAAGGTCTTTTAAGGGAGTCGCTCTTTGTTTCCCCTATCCTATACCTTTTAAAAGCAAATATTCAGAACCAATGGCAAACAGGCAGGCAACATTATCTTATTGCCCAAATAATCTATGTTCAAATAATCTAGCCATGATTTAAAACCAAATTTAATGAGAAAAAAAAGGAATTTAATCAGGGAGTGACAGTATCTGTGATTAGAATTCCTTTAAGCAAGGAATTGAAAAATCAACATTTTTCTGAATCAATATAGGTGATGAATGGGTGAGTGTCAGATACTTTAAAAGACAATTCCAGCGATCACGAGGGACTTAGTTCTAAAGACATAGTGAAGATTTGTAAATGTGACAAACTGTTGGCCTAATTTTGAACCTGGACAAAGACTGGAGCATTCAATGACTTCCGCTTTATTCTTTTCATCTTGTTATTACTAGAAAGGGAAACAGCTTCTTTACACAAAGTAGCACAGCAAGCCAATGATGGCAATTACCCTCAAACAAGATTTATCAACAAGATTTGCCAACAAAATGTTTTGAAAATAAAGACAACAAATTGAATTCTCTCTGTGAGAGGTTATGAGTATTGGGTAATTATTCTGCTGATGTTTAACTTGATAGAATTCATACTTCAGGCTTTAATTCATAATATGCTGACCATATTTCAAAGGTCAAGCTTACCCTATTTTTGAGAATTTCACATATTTTTAGAACTTTTCAAATTCAGTGCAGCTTGTGAAAAACTTATCCAAGAATTTTCACTTGACTAATATTGACATTGTTGGACATTGGTAAAATAAAGGTATTTTCATCCTCTTTTAGATTGGGATTATAAATTGAGAAATCAAAGATAAAAGGATGGAGAGAAGTAAAAGAAGACAGAATAAAATAACAAAACCAGATAAAAATAACAGTCTTTGGAATGAGACGACCTAACTTAAGCTAGGATTTTCCATTAACAAGATCCTATTGAACTATATGAGACTCAGCTACTGATCAACTAGAAAAAGAGATAAAAATTCCTTCTTTGTCAGCAGTAGGTCACAATTAACTAAATAATTCAGCTCCCATCTTCTTCCACCTTTATGATCTCGTAGAAAGTTTCCATGTTGTTTTGAAGATATTATCATTATCAACATGAAAGGCCAAACTCATGAATAAATTTTGTTAGCCTTGAATAAATTTTAGTGAATTCACATATGCTAAGCTCTGGTATAGGCTCCATAGGAGGGTAGGCTAATACAGAAAGAGGCCTTGTACAAGAGTGGACGCTCAAGAGAACCCAGAATTGGCAAGAGGAATATTGAGTAGGACAACAAAGAGAAATCTACCTTGGTCTTACCCCACAGGGGACTTATGGAACATACATTTCATCCCATTAATCACAGTCCCCGGGAAGGTGGCTACACCCCAATATTACTTATTTTTGGCCTAGGCCACCACTCAGTTAGGAATTCGGGCCACAGCCTCCCAGGAATCTCAGGCTGGCAGGCTCCTGGAAACCAAAGGCAGCTAACACTCCAGTACCTATAGCAAGAACACCAGGCTGGTAAAGGGGCATTGGGTGGGGCACTAACTGTACCTGCCACACAAGGGAACTGAGTGCCATGATCACATGACCCATCAGGGGCACTAAGTAAGGGCTGCAGCAATATTGCGGGATGCTATGCTACTGGTTCAGAAATTAGAATACCTTTTGCAGAAGACCAAATCATCAAGTTGTACACATTAAACACATACACTTTTAATCATACATTTTACCTGAAAGAAATTTTTAAAAAACCAACAAAGTATACTGACTCAGAGAAAGCCCTTTCTTAGCTGAATCATCTGAGCAAACAGCCTTTTGTGACCAATGAATACTGGAACTAGGATGACAAAACATCCTGGTTTGCCTGGAACTGTATTACCCCAACAGGAGACTCAGTTTTAAAAGTCAGACAGTGCTGAGCAGATCAAAACAGGTTGGCCACCCTGACTAGACCCAAGGATGAAGATTCCAATACATCTGAATTGAGAAATTATTGTGCTTGGCTCTTAAATTTGTGGTAGGTTTTAGATCTTCTACACTTCCATACCCAATCCTTAAGAATTTGTTTTTAGGGCTCTCCCTGGTGGCACAATGGGTTAAAAGCACATTATGAAGCTCTCTGAAGCCTCTGCAGCAGGAATTCGATCCCAGGCCTGGGAGCTGATCCACATGGTGCGGTAGACCTCTCCTGACCCACCCGCTGCTCCCCTCAGCAGTGTACTTCATAGATCTACCTGTTCTGTTCCCACTGTGCATCTGGTGAATCATCTCATCCACCACACCTCTGGCCTATACCCCAGATCTTTTATACAACGTTCCTAATTAATTACATAATAGGATTTCTGTCAGGGGGAACACATGACTATTTTTAGAAAGAAACTGAATATTCTTACTGGGTTCTATAGCTTACTCTCTCAGCAAGTAGCTGACCAAATCTTCAGCTTGATTCAGAACGCAATTGTTTATTTCACTTACTTTCTATTTCTGATCCTTGAAAGACTAGAATTTTGTCCTCTCTCAGTTTGAAGGTTGACTTTAAACTTTTCAAAATTTTGGAAGGTATTTTGTTGACTGAATCAATTTATAATTGGATTCAGTCGGTGAACCCAAAACTTATCGTTATGTAGAGCCAAGATAGAATACTTAGGATTTTAAATAATTTGCTAACTTTCATACCGTTTACATTAGTTAGGCTTAAACTAAGACGGCAGGCACATCTGGCTTTATCTTAACTTCACTTTCTTTTCCCTGAAGATGCCAGTTTCTGGCCCCAGCCCAGTGCCTGGATCATGCTGTATGGCTCCTATTCGTAGCTTTGTCTAATCCAAGGCACACTTTCTGGCAACCTTCTGGCCTCAGAGTAGAGCTCAAGTAAGATTTAAGTTTAGCAAAGGCCAGATACCTCCACAGAGCATGAAAGTACATGATGATCTCTCTGGAAGAAAATCTTGCCCTCGAAGTGGTAGCGTGTGTCCTCTATTTTTCCAGGGAGTTTAAAGACAGGTCGCAGAGAATGCAGGCCATCTCTCAATAAATTGCTTGACTGGATTCCAACGCCAATTTTATTCTCCTCTTGTACTGCTTTCACACCTACCACGCTTGTCCCATTAAAATAACTGTAAACCTTGCATGAATCATCTAGTTATTTGCTGCAAGGAAAAGTCCACTCAGAACAGAGATCCCTGCTTCAAATCAGCTAATACCCAACTCAACACTGCAGAGCTGATGTTTGCTGGTACGCGCTCGCCTACTCAAGATGACTGCGGGACCTACCGCCATCCTGACAGCGCAGTCAGGGGCCATAAAACTGGCCACGGACAGTGCCCACATAAGATAGCATCACGGTTCTGAGTTCTCCACCCGCACGCACAATTGCAAGACTACTCAGTGTCAGAGAACAACAGCCATGGGATTGACTTACCAAACAAGGAAAAATAGAGTCACAGAGGCCGCAAATGGCCACCTACCTTGCCCAAAGCAGTATCCGGTGCTTTATATTCAGAGCAGGTGGCTGCCAGAAGAACAGCGAGAATCCCAGCGAGGATGCAACTCACGAAGACGGCAGAAGACACAACAGGAGATACTCAGAGCTGCCGAGATGCCCCAACGCAGCACCGGGCAAGAGAGACAGAAAACAGCAGCTGCCGCAGCCAACCCATCCGACCAACGGCCACACTCACAGCTCAGGAGGCGCCAGGTCTTCATCTTCGCTTCAAGGCTCTACTAGCCACAAAACGGGGACCAGTTTCAGTCATTCACTGCCCGCAAAGCCTCTGAACTGTCCTTATCTCAGGCTGGCTGCGGAAGCCTCTCCAAGTCCCTCTGAGGCCTGCAACAGCTTCCTGAAGATCCGTAGGGTTGGGGCAGAAGGGCTGACTCCGTGTTGGGTAAAGGAAGATGCTCAGGATGGTGCTGCCTGGCTCTGTGGCTCCCACCTGCGGCCTCACCTGCAGGAGGCGCTCGGGTGGCGGGTTCCGCGCACATGCCTGGTAGGGGCGCCTGGAGTGTGAAGTGGGCATGCGCGCGGGCGCACCTGCGCAGAGAGACTGAGCATATACTGGAGGCACAGGTGGTTCAGGCAACGCGTTGGAGAGCCAGGGAATGGAAAGAGCGTATAGAAATTCACAGGGGGGCTCAAGTTGCTGGCTCCCTGCTGGCTGGTTTCCCCTAAACTGTGGGGATGCTGCCAAGGGCCGCAAGCTTCTCTTTCAAGCTGCCTGAACTGATTATGAACCTCCTCGGTCTGGGATGGTTGCAAAACACCCCAGAATCGCTGAAGATTCCCAAAATGCTGACTCCCGGGGGGCTGCTTTTGCAGTCCCCTATATTTCTTATCAGAGTCTCCTCCCCCATAGGAACTTCGCGCCTCTCATGCCTGAGGTTATTCATCCTCACCAGCACCACCCTCCAGGGGGCGCCACCGGTAACAGTCTTTAGCGTCGTTGGTCCCAATACCCCACCCTCATTACCATTCCAGCCAGCTGGTTTGCAGAGGGACACATCATAAAGTAATTGGCAAATAACATGCTGTGCTTCACACATTTCATATACATCTTTATACGGAGATTTACTTTACAGATAACAGCTCCTCGAAGGACAAAGATTAAACTCAATCCCTGCACATAATGGAAATCTCCAAGGAATAAAGAGAACCATACACTCTATTTTCCTTTCATGGTTACATATGAATATTGTAGCTCTCACCTCACAACACTGTGAAGTGGGTTCTTGCATTGCATCTGTCAAATGAGGACAGTGAAACTCAGTGAGTTTAACCCAGTTATGCAACAGGTAATATCTGGGAAGAATTAACTCCGGAGAGTGGGATGTCGAAACCCACACTGCTCTCAAAGCCCATGCCTTGCTGCCTCCACTGAAATATTTCTGTTCAGTATGTTTAACTGACAGACTCACAGGTGGCACAATAAGAAGAATTAACATGGATTTTTGTCAGACATAATATTCTGTCCTCAATGAATCCATAGTAAAACAGGAGAGACAGGATAGCAAGCAACCTATCCAATACAGAGTAACGCATGCTTTAACAGAGAAAATCATAGAAATCTCTGCAAGAATAACTAACCCAAGGTCTAAGTTTTAAGGCTTGTTGGAGGGAGAAATAATGACATTTGAAGTGCCATAGTAGTTTTCTTGATAGCATTGGACACAAGGTTACCGAGGCCTTCCAGAGTACACGTGACACATGAGAGCTAAGCGTTAATGAATATGCACTTGGCATCAAGCCAAATGTACAGTGAAAAGGAAGCTCAAATGCACAAGAGCATGAAGCACAGACAAAGAAGTAGATTTTGAATAAGCATTCTTTCTTTGAGGATTTATTTATTTTTGCATATAAGACCTGGAGTACAGGCCAGAGGTGCAGTCATAGGTGTAAGGAATGAGAGGATTCACCAGAGTGGGGAACAGAAAAGGCCAATTGACTGAAGTGCACTGCTGAAGGGAACAGCAGGTGGGTCAGGAGAGGTCAGCTCCCTGGCCCGGGATGGAACTCCTGCTACAGTGGCTGTCCATAGCCTCACAGTGCCCCACCTTAACCCTTTGCACCACCAGGGAGGGCCCCTTGAATAAACATATTCTAAAGCAAATAAACTACCACCCATCTCCAACGCCCTGAGCTCTTCAATCCCAGTCCCAAAATCATCTGGGAAGGCAGTGGGCCTGGAGCACATTAAAGATACAGCGGAAAGATGTGAATTGGATGCCGCACTCCAAGTCTTTGCCAATATATCATTTTTTTCATCCTTAACAAAATACTGAAGGCAGATGTGAGAGGATCTTTAAATTCCCTGTGCTCAGTGAATTAACATTCAATGAAAATAAGAAACCTGTCTCAGTAATTGGAGTGTGACCCCTTTGCAAACAGCTTCTGGCAACACACCTGTCCAGGAGGAAGAAGAGGAGAATATGTAAGATCACTGCCCCAGGGTAACTGGCTGTCGGGTAGAAGCCATTCTGAGGTGGGAACAGCCCTACCTAATGGGCATCTTTTTTATAACTTTTTTAATTAAACATATATATATATATTTACTATTATCATTATTATTTACATCATTTGATTCTTTCAAGCCTCTTCCCAAAACAGATTCAGGTCCTGTTGCTCAAACTTGCCTGAGGCTATCACCTGGCTATAACCTAAAGGGCACTGGGATACTGGTTAGAAGTGTCTCACAAGTCAAAGAAACTGACTCTTGGCAAGTCCATTACTGAAGGCTGAGAATTAACGGTGCCCAAGAAGCAAGTTCAGTTTGCTGCACTCTGAGGGCCAAATGTCTACCACCCTGGGCTGCTGTGTTTCCCTTCTCAGAAAGATGTTTTATGTATTTTTAATGCAGCGGTAATAACATTATTAAAAATTAAACTGGAGGTGTACTTTCATTAATACACTTTCAAAGTAGTTTGATAATTAGAGATCTCAAAAGCCCATTTTTTATAATTGCCTGTTTTATTTTAAAAGCTTTTATTCAATGATGGCTGATAGTAAATTTTGCTTCATACAGAGAGAGGATAAAACTTAACTGGTCTAAATGAGAACAAGCCCAACCTATTCTAATTAACATGATTCGATTGAACTGTAATGGAATCAAAACAATTGACTTTTACCATTCTGACTTAATTATTCTTCAGCAGGCAGAGTAATGTACGTTGCTTCCCACTTCGAGCAATTTTGCAAGCGACATCTTTGAAGTATGTCACCAAGCAATTTTTTTCTCCCCCACCATTTGTGAATATTGTTTTAAGACATCATTAACTCCAGTAACCAGAGTCTAATTAAGTCCGTTGTAGTTTTGAGGCAGTTTCATGAGCTACTGAGGGATTTATTTGACTATTTTCTTCTCTTCATTGAAAATTCTTCAGTTACTGAGTAAATCTCAACCCCAGAACCCTAGTCCTGGGGAAATAGCTGCTGAAGAGTATTTGGGTGGAAATACTATTGCTTAATGTGATGTTAGACAAACAGAACTTGAAAAGCTTACTCAGCAGTTTCACTGAAACATGACAAGATTGCTTTCACGGAGTCCTATTCACTCCTTCATGCTCCAAAGAGCACATCTGCCTAAGGTTAGTTAAGAACTTGCAGGCAGTTGAGTACTTGGGATTTAAAGCATAAGAACCTGTCACAGAATAATGAAAGAGCCCTAAAACGAAAGTACATATTTTTTTTTTTAAGAAAAGCTAACTTTATTTTCTTGGTGGACAACAGAGTTATATCTGACTCAGGAAATGAGTTCCACAAAATGAAGAATAGGAAAAAATGAGCCCAGCAGATCTCCTGGGCCTGAAAGCAGGAGGCAAGGAGAGAGCGAGAGAGGACTAGGTCATTTGTTGGATTGTGTGGTTTTCTGTTGGACTGACTGGAGAACAGGACATTCCTCCTTCATGGTCCAGCTTTTTGGCTTATGTTCCAGAGTGCAGTGTCAGCATTAGAGTCAGTGACATGCCCTTGCCCCAACTTACCTGCAGATTAGCTAAGAACTCAGCAGGCACAGCTGAGCAGCCCGGTGAAGTGCTCTACAGAAGGCTGCAGGGGATTCTGCTTGTTCTGAGACCCGATTTGTATGTACCCTGGTGGTGCTGGGAAGGAAACATGAAAGGAGACACTTGGAGGCAAGACGGGGAGAGATAAGGACACGTGGTGAGACCCATGAGGGCTGATCTGAACTCTATTGTCTTGGTGCAGTCTCTCCCTTCACCCCAGCTCTCTGGCACATGCTGCAGAACCCATTTCCTGCGGTTCCCTGACAGAAGGTACCTCAGGCTTGTGGCAAGAGTTCAGGTCCCAGTGGCCCCAATTCAGGCCGACTCTGTTCAGCTGGGTTTTTGTCCGTGAGGGGATGAGTAAACAGGGATGTGTTAATGGCCCTTTAATAGCCTTGCTTCTCTTTCCTCTTCTTTATGTGGCAACTAGCAGGACCCCCTTTTAGAGCATGCAAGTTTGGGGGTCCCTGGGTACCTTTCAGTCACACACTAGCATTAGTTTTTAAAAAGTTCCAGGACAGGTTCCTACGACAAGCGAGATTTAGCTCAGGCAGCAGACACTTGTGAAAGCATGTTCTGAGAATTTAAGCAGATTTCCAAGCTGGGCAAAGGAAGGAGCAGAACATTTGGAGCTCACAGAGGCTCCTTTCAGCATCCTTGTGTATATGAAAATCGGAAGCATTTGTAGGTGAAGTGATTTTTCCAAAGCTACAAACATCTCACTACTTACAGAGATCCAAAGTTATAGAGTCCTGGGGCTGTGCACACCAGGACGTCACATGATGCTTCAAGGAGAACCATGATGTCTCTGATATGGGAAGACATCACAGAGCAAGACTCATGTCGAAATAACTTCTGATTAAACGATGTCATTTTTGTGTCTTCTAATGTCACACTAAAGAGAAATGTGCACATAGAGTTTACTCAGAACCTCAATAGAATATGTATGTACTAAGTGTATCTTATGTCTGTGGCATTGTTAGTTTCAAGACGAGCGACACGCAGTGAAGAAGATGATCAACAGTGCCCCTGTAAGACAGCACAGCGATGATGTGGCGTATAATAGGATAAAACACGATACTCTCCAGCTCTAGAAGAACCATTACCCAGTCTGCCTGAAGCAAGTAGCTTCCGAGAGGCAGTGACACTTGCGTGGACCTTTGCTCATTCAACTAATGTTTTTGTGCACTCACTCGGCATCAGAAAATGTCCTTAGTGGTTGAGCACATCAGTGAACAAAAGAGTTGCCTGTGCGTACCTTGACCTTGGGGAGGCTCACACTGTTTCGATGACCAGTTTGTCTAAGCAATTTTCCTGGGGAGAAAATTCTAGGTAAAGGATGTAGCAGGAGCATGTTCATGAATGATGAGCCTGTCCAGTCTGGGATGGCATCTGCGTATTTGGAACACAAGGTTCTTCCATAGCTGCTGGGGCAGAACATGGTAATAGAAGTGGGGAGGAGAAAAGATGGAGGAGCTCACACATACTTAGAGAGGTGGGTTTTTCTTCCTTAGTCTACTGAAAATATTGTTTCAAGGACGTGCCCCATGAAACCCCAGGGCACATTAACTACTGCGATGATCCCTTGCACAGAAAATGCTTAAAGACCCGTGTAAATACTTCCAGAACCGACAGCATGCAGGGGACCCTGGACTTTGCATATGTCCCTGAAAAGTCTCAAGCCTCATTCAGAGTCACAGTGACATTTGGGCTTTGGCTGCTACTGTTAGGGTGCAAACAACGGGGCCACATGACTTGAATGATTTAAAGGGGTCCCATCATTCTTACATGCAAAAGTAAGGGGACTCTTAACGTAAAAGAACTTTAATAGATTAGTGTGCAGAGAGAGCGAAAAAAGGACAGCAGTTTCCAAATAAAACACCCATAGTTCCCCATCCCCTCATGAATTAATGTCCAGCCAAACAGGAGGGTCCAAAGCAGGGCCACTGAGGCCTGAAAGCCTGCCACAAATCTAAGGCACCTTCTGGAAGGGACCCACAGAAAGTGGGGAAACGGAGCTGGGCAATTCACAGACAAAAGGAGCAAAGTCAAAGGACAAAGCCGGAAACTGACCGCCATTACCAGCCTCCCCACACATCTCTCAAGTGTCTCTGCATCTCTCCTCCACATGTCCACACGAGGCCCCTGCGTGCCTAGTGCAAGACCAAATCTGAGAAGCCAGTGAACCCTCCTCATGTCCCCCTGAGCCTCCCATTTATACAGCCTCCCCTGGACGCTCATAATGACGGGGGAAGAGGAACACGGGGCCCCCAGTACCTGGGAGATGTCTCCAGCGCTCTCACATTGCTGGGCACCCAGGCATCACAGGACAGAGCTGCGGGTCAGTGTGACCTCAAGATTAATTGTAACAAACAGAACCTCTGGGGACAAATTTTTTTTTTTTTTAAGTACAAACACAGATTTCTTTTTTTTTTTTAATTTTTTTTTTTAAGATTTATTTATTTGTGCATACAGAACTGGGGTACAGGCCAGAGGTGCAGGGACGGTGAAGGGATTCACCACACACAGAGTGGGGAGCAGAACAGACAGATCGATGAAGTCCACTGCTGAGGGGAGCAGCGGGCGGGTCAGGAGAGGTCTGCCGCACCACAAAAACAGATTTCTAAAAGATTCATTTAGTTCATAACAACATACCAAAAAACACCCTCCCAAAGAGTATTATTTCTTTTCTTTGTTGTACTTATTTTTAGTGAGGTAAGTTTGGTCTGTACCCCAGTTCTGTATGCATACAAAATAAACCTTAATGATCTCGTGCTCATATGATTTGGAAGCACAGATTCATGCCTCTTGAGACGCACGTCACCATGCCACAGCCACCCCCAGAGCACCCAGGATCCTCCACCACCCTCCCCTCCCCCATTAGCTCAACCCTCCCTCTCCCCATCTAAGTTACCTCAATTCTGTGGTGAGATTTTTTGTTTGTTTTCATTTTCTCCTTATCTCCGTTCTGTTTCTTCATCTCTCACAGAGAGGTAAAATAATCCAGTACTTGTCTTCTAACTTGTTTGTGTTGGCATCATACTCTCCACTTTCACCCACGTTGTAGCACATGGCAAGAGTTCTTCCCCTTTTTTGTTATAATTTAGTGCATTTTTCTTTCCCCTAAACATTCCTTAGTATGCACGGGTATGAGAGCCCATCGCTCTGGGCCTAACCTCACGAAGACAGTGTCTGGAGTACTAGTCCTGTCCTGAGACAAGACAGCGTGCCGTCCTGCCAGTCCTGTTTCTCTTCACTAATTAAAGAATTCGATCCTCATCTCACATACAGGACACTGACCGTGCCAAACAAACCTCCTTTTTATCAATTCTATAAAAATTGTTGTCAGTGCTACTCATTTGCTTTTTTAACTATGCTCAGTGTACATGGTAAAACTAGGAAAATGAAGGATAATGATGGGCCCTCGCTGTGACACAAGAGATTAAAGTGCAGCACTGCAAAGCTATCCACAGCCATTGCAGCATGAGTTCCATTCTCAGCCAGAGAGGTGACCCGCATGGCATGGCCGACCTTTCCTGACCTGCCTGCTGCTCCTTTCAGTGGTGTATTTCAGTCAATCTGCCTGTTCTGCTCCCCACTCTGTCGCTGGTGAATCCTCTCACACCCCCCACACACCTCTGGCCGGTACCCCAGTTCTATATGCATACAAAATAAACCTTAAAAAATAAATAAATGATAATGATGATGATCACTTGATATAGATGATAAATGGGTGCTAGACAGAAGATAGTTACGTAGAGATAGATAGACAGACAGACAGATAGACAGGAGATAGGTGCCTTTATCATCAGAGTGTGAGTTCTTTTACAACTGGAATCAGTCTGTATGTTTGATAATGGGGAACTGGTGGCTTTGCTTAGCAAGCAGCAAGAGAGGGTCTGTGCAGCTGACAAGCTTTGAGTTGTATTTCAAGGTTTCTCAGAGATTAGTGAGGTTTTGTTTGCACCAGAACCAAGTGGAAGGCTTGGGGAAAATGCAGCTCCCTGACACCTCAAATAAAATCTCAATGATTTTGTGCTCATTAAAATCTGAGAATCATTGCATCGATGTGATTGATGATGCAGGAAGGCAGTGTTTCATTCTCTGACAAGGAGCATAACGACTGGGAGACAGAGCAGGCTCATTGCAAAATGAGTAATCTCGGAGAACTCTGTGACTGAGAGGGAGTCTTAACTAGGTCAAGATAATAAAGGAACTGGAGCTTTATTGAGTTTCCATTTGACAGTACTCTGTTAAGGCTTTGAAGCATTGTCTCTTTTAATCTTGACAACAACTAGAGAAGACAGTCCTCATTTTTGCAAATGGAACTTAAAGAAGTTAAGTGACTTGCCCAGATTCACCCAGTTAATCAATGATAAGGCCAAGATACACATCTCTATCTTTTGATTCCAAACTCAAATTCTTTTCAATATACCATGCTCAGATGTTAAAACTTGCTAGCTATTAAAATTAACTCCCATTATATTAAAAAGCATCTTGTTTATGATAGCAGACTTAAAAGTAAAATTTGTAAATACGTGAAAAAAACTAATGCAGTGTTTATTAGCAGTATTTTATTTATTTTATTTTTTTTTTAAGATTTATTTATTTGTGCATACAGAACTGGGGTACAGGCCAGAGGCTCAGGGGTAGTGAGAGGCTTCACCAGCGACAGAGTGGGGAACAGAACAGGCAGATCGACAAGGTACACTGCTGAGGGGAGCAGCGGGCGGGTCAGGAGAGGTCTGCCGCGCCCTGTGGTCACCTCCAGGGCAGGCAGGAATCGAACTCATGCAGAAGCAGCTTTAGATTCTCAGTGCTGTGCTTTAGCCCGCTGCGCCACCAGGGAGGGCCCAGCAGTATTTTATTTTTAAGTGCCGTATATGAACTTTTGTTTTGTTCTGCTTTGTTGTGCTTTGTTCTGGAGAGGGGGATAGAGCTCAGGCCCATACAAGCATATTTACTTTTGGGTTTGCTACATCTTCTGTTTTCCTTGAAAACTTTGCCTTTTCTACTTGGTATTCTGTGACAAATTGGTTCTGTCCCATATTGTCATGCAATGTGCCTATAACAATCAAAGGAGGCCCTCCCTGGTGGCACAAGGGGTTGAATATCAGCACAATGAAGCTATCAGCAGCCACTGCAGCTGATCCCTGGCCAGGGAGGTGACCCACATGGCGCAGCAGACCTCTCCTGTCTCCTCGCTGCTCCCCTCAGCAGTGTATTCAGTAGATCTGCCTGTTCTGCTCCCCATTCTGCCTGCTGATGGCACAGCCAGTCATGTGACATTGACTTTCAGGAGAGGTTGCCTTGTGCTAGAGGAAACAGAAAAGCCAACTGATAGGACAACAGCGGCTTTTCTCTTCCTCATTGAACCCAGTAGATCCATCTTGGGTCAATTTGGATAACTCAGACTTCAAACATGCCAGACAGTGAAAAGTCAGGGCTCCATGTTGACTTCATATCTCCCTTTATTTTCCTGGCTTGAGAATGTTCTCTCCTCTTGATCTCCCAGGGTGAGGATTCGAAACAAGTAAAAGGAGTCCACACATCTCCATTACCCTCCTTGTGACCTTATCCATGGATATTCAGGGGGTGAAAGAGGAAGAAACTTGGGCAGATCTGATTCTGAGTTCCTGCATTGCACTTTACTAACTGTAGAATCTCTTACCTCTTCATTCAAGTGGGAGTATCCTGCTTGTTTAACCTGGCTGCTATACGGATCCAATGAGAACAAGCATACACACCACTAGCATTTGTTAATATATAGCTTCATAAAGAAATAAACATAAAGCACCAATGTAAGCAAGCGTGTGCCAAAAATACACTCAGTGCCTCAACCAGCTGGGCACCCTCGCTGGTTCAAGAGAGACTTAGAGGAGCAGTGATTATACAATCCTGTGCGAGTTTCTAACTGGAATATGTACAGAGACATAACTGATTGTGGCTCTCCAGAGCAGTGAAGCCCTAACTTTCGAGGTTATCTTTGTATCACTCATGAATTATTTGCATCTGTATTGAACAAAACATGTATAAATTAACATAGCATTCTGCAGTGTTGACCTTAAACAATAGAAAAACAGTTAAAGATTCAAAAGTGCAGCCACCTAGAGAATGAGGGATCCTTGGATAGACCCAGTGTTCAGCAGTGACAGCCACTTCCATGACCTTGAAGGGTCATGTAGTTTTTCTTTTGCTTTATTTACATAGTTTAGATAATCTTCTCTACTATCCTCTCTGGTATCATAAATAATAGCTGGGGATGAGTCACTTTACCAAAAGAGTGTTTATTAACCCATACGTCCCTTTGAGTGTGGCCAGCAAATTCAGAGCTACTGTTTTAGCAGTTGCCAAGGCCAGAAAAATTTCCTTCTCCATGGAAATTTCTGAAAGGAATCTCTGATAGCATTTTCAAAAGTCTTTCTTATCCCAGAAATGCTTCTTGAGCTTGATACTGGCTAGATTACTCCAACGTGCATATATTTCCAATTGCTGCTTAACTGAACACCATATATGTGGCAGTTTCAAAACAACAGAAACTTATTCTCTTGCAATAATTTGAGAACAGAAGTCTGACAAGGGTCCCACCAGGCAAACGTTAAGGTGTTGGCCGGGATGGCAAAAGTCAGTGCCTTTACCTTTTCCAGTGCCTGCTGACCTCCTGTCATCCTGGTTTTTTTTTTTTAAAGATTTATTTCACTTACTTCTACATACTAGAGCTAGGGTATAAGTCAGAGGTGTGGGGAATGAGAGGATTCACCAGAGACAGAATGGGGAGCAGAACAGGTAGATGGACTGAAATAGACTGTTGAGGGGAGCAGCAGGTGACAGAAGAGGTCCGCTATGCCATGTGCGTATGTCCCCGGCCAGGGGATCGAACTTGTGCAACAGTGGCTGAGGATAGCTTCTCTGTGCTGAGACTTGAGCCACAGGCAGGGCTCCTCATCCCTGGCTTTGCAGCCCTTTCTCTGTTTTCAAAGTCAAAAAGGGTGTGGCATCTTTCAATCTGTCTTCCTCTATCTGCCTAACTCCCCCCTGATCCCACTATAAAAACCCTGTGATTACATCAGACACAGCCAGTCCTTCCCTATGCACTTAAGGTACTTAACTTGATTACATCTGCATACCCCTTTTGCTACACTCTAGGTTCTAGAGATAGAACATGAGCACTTGGGGGGGGGGGAGGAGTGAGAGACACGATTCACGCTATCATGCCGCAGTAAAAATCTAAAGCCCAAACCTTCTCTACACCATATAGCACCTGTACATGGCAGTGAATTTCTCTTTTTGAGCTAAACGGATGCCATTCAATTTCCTGAATTGCTAAAAAATAATCTTCCTTATCACCTGTAAAATGAAGAATCTGGGATTCTGTAAATCCTGGGGCAAATAGTAGATCAATTTTCCGGAAGACTTTCTCGACCTTATTTCTACATATGAATGATGAGTCTCGCTCCTAATGGTGGATTTGCTATACCTGTTAAATGAGACTCATTCTCAGGTATGATAATCCTAGTAAGACCTTATTTGCACAACCAATACGTCCAACTATGTCCTGATAAAAACAGAAGACAAATCTTCATTGGTTTTATGCAAATAACTACACTGACATAAAAACTATTGGTTTGGTATTGGACTCTGAAGGGGAATTCAGTGTCATATAAAGAATGTGTCATTTATAAGCTCCTACTTTGAGGGCTAAAAATAAAGAAAAGGATACTGTCACTCCCTCAATAGAACATTTAGAAACACTTCAGCAATACACCAAACCAAACAACTGTAGTTAGATTTCCCTGCACAGTTCTTTCACACCATTTTCAGTTCTCTCCTTGTGGGTGTGGGGTCAGTCCTCTGCTTCACTAAGGTTATCTGCTAAGGGTGTCCTGCAGAGAGACCTGGAGAGCCATATTCAGTGGTCTAGATATCTAAGAGACATCATTTTAAGCTCCAAAGCCTGTAGCAATAACTCTATTTCTTAAAGTACCAATAGGCAAAAATACCTGACTCTGAAATCACCATTCTTTGGCAAGTCCAATTTCCAGCCTTCAGACAATGAGGAAGATAAAGCGGACCACCACTTGTGATAATAGTCACCAAAAGCATCTGATATATCGCATAGAAACTATACACTATAAACTTCTGTTTGTAATAGTTTCTCTTCTTGCTCATCTTCTATCTTCCCGTTAAGAATAAACTCAATGTTCCAAGATGCACTATCTTTTTAAAAAAACAAAGCCAGGGCTCTCCCTGGTGGCTAAAGCACCACATTATGAAGCTCTTTGAAGCCACTGAGCACAAAGTTCAATCCCCAGCCAGGGAGATGACCCACATGGCGGGGCAGAACTCTCCTGACCCACCTGCTGCTCCCCTTAACAGTGTATTTCAGGAGATCTGCCTGTTCTGCTCCCTTCTCTGTCTCTGGTGAATCCTCTCACCCACCACACCTCTGGCCTGTACCCCAGTTCTGTAAGCATAAACAAATAAATCTTTAAAAAAAAAAAAAGAACAAGGGCGAACTCTAGGTTAACAACATTCATTTAGCATCTGGTATAAAGACACAACATTTAAAATATATAACTTATTAATAAGCCCATCAAAACTGAACAAACTTTGCCCAATTTTTTACATCCTTGTTTGTTTTTATTCTGACTCATCAGAAGCAGATATTACCCTCCAAGGCAAACCAGAGCTTTTCTGCTCACTGTACTTTTTTTTTATAATTTGCGTATTTTCTATTAACCTTGTAAACGAATGTATAACCTAGTATTTCATGTGTATGACCAGGCACATACAAACTCAGAGGATCACATGCATCCTTGATCAGCTTTCGTCAAGGCAGCAAAAGTTAACATGTTCATTGGTATGATCTAAAGTTCTACCTTTTCAATAACATATAACAAAAATAAGACACATACATATCCATGTGTATATGTATGTAGAAAGATACAATGATCAATATCTTGGTATTTTCTCCTATGTAGAAACTACACATATAGCCAAAAAGTATCCATCAATTAACCTAATTTAATGTTAACTCGAGGTCTTAAACTAATTATGAAATTTAAATTATGTTTAAACTGATATGTCACAAAGCAAAATTGCTGTTGATATAAAAGTTTGGTCAGAATCATAATTTGCTATAAATTGCATATATAATTTTGCATCTTCATTTTAGACATTATATAGCAATGTTTGTTCATCTGATCAGTCAACCAGGATAAGAAGTTTGAAAAGTTCAGATTAACTGTTATATTAACTAATCAAGAAAAACAACTAAATCTAAAAAAAAAAGTATGTATGAATTATAAGTCACACTGACAAAATTAGGAAAAAGAAAAGCAGTTTTTGGGCCATTTATATTTAATTAAGTTTGTTAGCTCCATTAAATGTGGGCTTTAGTTATAGGAATTTGGGTCTGTATATGAAAATGCCTTTGAGCTAGTAATTACTGTGATTTAAAAAATAAAACTTAAAACTTCAGTTTCTCTGCATCCTAGGAAGACTGGGAATGTTAATAGAAGCAACCAAAATGTGTACCAAAAAACAAAAACAAAATCCAGATCCTTTAATTTCCAATGTTTTATAGTCTAATTAATTTAGTACCTCTGGAGATAGAAATCTATTTCGCAGTCACCCAATCATGTGAAGTGACTATTCTCATTTCAAGACACAGGCAAAGACACTGAGGGTTTCACTTCGGTTCTGCAGTCTTAGCCACAGATGAGAAATAAACACGGAATCAAAAACCTACAGGGACAGAGCTTCAAGGGCAGATCTTTGTAGTGAACCCAGACATGAGTTCGCTCAGACAGAAGGAAAAGACTTGCAAACAAGATTTTCACTCTCACCCTACAGACAGAGAATCCGATTACTTTTTATCTACCTGGCAGGTCACCGCAAAATCAAAGCAAAATATTAGCTTCCCAGTCATTGCTGCCTAGATGAGAGGAGAATGCCTTTGTAGCCAAGTGCAAACCTGATCACGTGAGCCACGGGCTCTCCTGACCATGACCTTGAGACTACACTTGCAGGCAAACACCCCCGATTCCCTACATCTGGCCATGGCCCAAACCCAGAGCCTCAGAGACACATTCATCCACAACACCAAGGGATGAGACCAGACACAGATCTACTAGTCTCTGGACCCAGAACTTACAGTTCAAACTATCAGCAAAAATCAGGGGCTACGCATACCATCCGAGGAAAAGACATGAAGAGAAAACAACAGAAATAGTCAGCAAAGACAGATTCTATTAGTGCCTGGGATTTGTTCCAAGACTAAAAAATAAGAGAGAGAGCAAGAGATGTTTCTAAGCTCAAGTGCCACCTCCAGCTGACCCCAGCAGGTGACCCATCTTGGGTGTCTTGGTAGGATCATCTCCAAAACAAAGTCCAATTTTCACAATTATGAATGTGACTCTGACATTAATAGAAAATGAGCAAGTGTTGACCATGATGTTAGTTTTGAAGGAGCATGGAAGATGGTAAAAAATCATTTCAAGAAGATCTAGAGGAAACATAGACCTAGAAAGTTAGACTGGTTAAGGCACCACAGGGCAATACAATTAACAGGTAGTTTTCTCTTTTCTATAGATGAAAGACTGCTTCACAGCTTACAGATTTCCATTTTGCAGAGTCTGGACACCAAGCAATGGCCCAGGGGGTCAAATCCTCCCTGAGGCAGCTATTAGCAAAGGACCACTGGGACAGAGTGAGGCCTTAAGATCTTTTAAGTTGTTTTTATTTTTAAAGTTTTTATGTTTTAATCACACATAGACTAGCTACTTAAAGGTGATTTCTTTCTTTTACCTTGATCTAATCCTAAAGGAAGCTAACTTTTGGGTTTGCCACTAAACTGCTATTTACACTGTTCTTCCTAGAAAGGCATAGTTTATAATAGTATTTCATGCAGAAGTGCTAGAAATGATTTTTCTTTAACGACCTTTCCTACTAAAAAGCATATTCTCTCTACCTCAATAAAAATGCTTGTCTTCCAAAAGGAAACCATCTATATTCCCCAAATGAGGGTGGCTGTAACAGGGAAATATTTAAGAAAAGGGACTCTTGTTTTCTTCTACATACTTAAGTTCCCATAAAGAAAAATAAATAAATAAAAGCAGTCATTTTAACAAAATAAACTTATTGCCAACTTTTGAGCCTAAAATGAGATACTGCTCAATTCCTTGCTATTAATATATATAGGTATTTTTATTTAGGCACTAACGATCATCTTGAGAAAAACCACACAAACAAGATTAATTAAACCTTTGGATTTTCTTCTCTTATTCTCCGGGCTCTAACTCCTCACCATCAAATAATGTGCCTGATAAGAGAAAACTAAGAGTCACTAGCAACTATTTGATTCACTTGCTATTAAGCGCTTGTTGTCAAGAGGTCTAATACAGGGTAGAAATTAAAGCTATTTCCTAAAATAAGGACAATAGCTTAAGTATTGTTTTCAGTTAAGTATACTATAATTGTCCCCTGTGCAAATTCTTCTACATGAGGCAAACAAATTGTAATTATGAATAATATAATTATATAGCATTATCTAAATTGTATATGCTTCAGCCTCATCCCCCAAAAATAGATTCTTTATGGATCTTACTCATCATGTCCACGGATCATTCATTGAGCATTCACCCTCAATGCTGTTTAATCAATGATTATCAAGAACTAGTTTGCCAATAAAACACCAACACATATCCAGAAATGCTCTTCTAGAGACAGGAAATAAGAAGAAATTAGGTAGTGGTGGCAGTAAAGGAAACCCGATTGGAAGGTAAGAGATATTTCGGTCCAGCAAAGAGCCAGGCAGGGAGCCTTTGTAGATATTTGAGGAAGGAAGGGCACATTGTTAGTGCATGAAAAGGGAATTTTTTTTTTTTTGACGTGGATGAGCAGGGAGGAGAAGCAAAAAGAGGGAAATGCACTGTGCCAAAGATTGGAGTACTAAATTCAAGAATAAAACCAATGCAACAGAATCCAAACAAAGAGACACAAAAGGTACATTTAGTGGAAATGAAATTGGATTTCTGAACTGGGTTTTAAGATCCTGCTATGAGCTATGGGCTACATCAAGGGATAAATGCCACCAATTCGGTACTTTTCGAAGGGCTCCATAAACTCTGGGCAAAGTGTAGAATTGACTCACAGCATGACCCCCATAAAGAAAAAGTTGCCTTTAGAAAAAGTGTTCTGAAAATCCTATGGAACGTAATGAAGATAACTACTTCCTTCCAAACAGATCAGAAACAGGGTTAAAACTGCACATTTTTTAAAGATTGAAGAAAGGGCTTGAAAACTAACTTAGTCAAATCCCTAATACAGTAGAGATTTCCACTGAACCAAAGTCTTAGAAAAATTATTTTCCTTTCTCAGGCAGGGCTATAATTCTAATGCAGTAGCTTATTTAGAGACTCTCATTTAACCCATTCATGCACAAAGCCAGCCTTTGACAGGCAAAATAAAGAATGACAGGAGCACAAGAAGATCTGGATATGAGGCAAAGGAAAGGGAGATAAACACACAAGAAGTCACTTCCTCCTTGTGTTCAGGAGTGATTTTTGTTGTTTTAGAGCAGAGATATAATTACCTATCTCTCAACAAGTGCATAAGAACAGATGTTACTATTGGCCATAAAAATATTTCCTCTCTTTTCTAAAGCTGGCATTAGGATTTGGCATTAAAGTTGGCAATAAATTCTGGAGTTGAAGTCCTAGGATTTAAAGAAGCATTTCTTTTCACATGTTACAACTTCCACCCAGTTTGACCACATGCATAGCTTAGGTGAAAGTTGTAGGATTTTCCTACATATCATTTCTAGAACATTAATTTAGTTGAACTTCCAGCAGTATCCAGTGATACAATGTACCTTTGGTATGATATTCACCCATGGAAATACCAGTCAGAAAATGTATAGGCTAATGATGTTGGTTCCTGACAAGTTAATTCTATCACATACTCTTCGTGCAAGAATTTTAAAGTCACTTCAAGAAATTCTGTCCACTGTGCTATAAAATTATCTCCAATAATATGAAATGGTGTCTAGGTTGCTGGAACAACAACTGAAGGAATTTGCTGTTGTGTATTCATAGGTGGGCCTGTGAATTTGTTTCTCTAAGTTGTGTTCTAGTAGAACAACCTTCTAAGCAATCCCCCTCTTTACAATCTTGAACTTTCTGAGTCATCCTCTGCTAACATGATCTCCCTAGAATGCAGATCGGCCCACGCCTGCTGGGCTTAAAACACCCCTGTGACCCCAAACATCTAAGAGCAAAGTCCAGGCAAACTAGCATGACTTATGAATAGCACCTCTCTGCCTTTCCAGACTCATTTTTCCCAGCCCTTGACTTGCACTCAGTATGCATGATGTAATTTATTCTCCACTGCCTTGTTTTCCTCTACCCATAAATCTGTGTTTAGGCAACTTCTTACCCTCAGAGAGCTCAGGCATTCTTTCCTCCAGGAATTGTCTGCAACTCACTTTTCTTAAAGATAAGTACTTCTTCTCCATCCTTCTTTCTTTAATTACTGTGTGCACATATTATCGTCATACGTACAGTGCTTCATTGAAATATATGAATGGACTTGTCCCTCCTAATCTGTAAATGTTGGATGCCACATTCCCAGGTATCTTCTACCACAGAAAAGATGTTCACTAGTGACCTTGTTGGTTGCCTCTAGGAGTTAAGTCTCAGGCTATCACCACTATGGCTTCAGTTTGGCCAGTGAGCTGACCCACATATGGTGCAGCAGACCTCTCCCATATAGCTCGCTGCTCCCCTTAGTGGCATATTTCAGTAGATCCACATTTCCTGCTCCCCATTCTGTCTCTAGTGAGTCCTCTCATTGCCCCACACCCACATGCACCTCTGGCCTATATCCTACTGTTCTACACATAAATAATAAATCATTATTTAAAAAAAAAAAAGAAAGAAAGAATGCTCAATCAATGAATGTTTCTAAAGGAGTTAATAATGAACGAAAGAAATGAAACCCAACTTGGCTGTAATCTGCTCCCTAGTCAGCAGTATGTTTTACTTTAAATCTGAGGATGGCAATGGAACCTTCGTTTTATAAGCCCAATTTACAGACTAAACACATTTAATCATCAACTACACTAGCTCCCCTGTAGTGATAGAGTTAAAAATCATATTGTGAAAGTTCTTTCATAGAATTTTTTTGTGCTCCAAAGGAGAACAAAATAACTCAACCAAATTCACATAAGTAGATGGTGGCTTCCAAAGTAAACATGATTCTTGGCTCCTAATCATTGATGTTATCCCCACTTTTAGGCAGGATTAAGGGTTGAAGATTTACAGGTTGAAAGCAATAGAGGGAGCATTTACAGAAGGCAGAAAAGTAAAGTATACATAGTATTAACATTTTGTTTTAAACATATCAGAGCAACAAAATTCTAAGGGCCATATTATTTTGTTAGATACTACAAGATTTTCAATTTAGTAAGAGAATTGCATTTTGCAGTCAACTTCTCGATCCATTTGAGGATATAAGGCATTCCAAGCTGTAAAGTTATAGAACAATATAAGTACTAGTGAAATGACAGAGCAATATTCGGCAGGAGGGTATGGGCTGGGAGTTCTGTGCTTTAGAGGTGAGAATCATGCCTGGAACAGAATTCAGTACCTACGTAACCTTGAAAGATGGCTGGGAGTTGAGCAGACTGAGTAGAGGATGAAGGCAGGAAGAGGCATGGAGCCTAGAGAGCAGGTCCATTTGCTCACACTTGGACTTTGCCCAGTGATAATGATTTGGAATTCTGCATCTAGACTCCAGAATTAGGAGAGCATAAATTTAGTTGTTTTAAGCCACCAAGTTTGTGGTCATTTGCTATAGCAGTTGCAGGGAACTAATGTAATGATCATATATCAGAAAGAGTAAATCAGGGACGCCTGAACAATGTGATAATGTTACTGGATTGGATCATTCACTTCCCTGGAAAGGAATTTGTAGTGACCTTGAAAAACACATGATGACTCCAAGACTTTTGTTTACTCCTTATGCAGACTATTTTATGGTCATTCTTCCCATACTACCCATTTAGATTGCCACGATTACAGATTTGACTGATGCTACGATGTCAGAACTGACAAAAATAAATGAGCGCTAATAAAACAGTGAAGTATTCTGCTATCAGGTTACTGAACCAATACAACGGTTTATAACACCATCGTGGAAGCGAGTAATTGGATACTGTGATGAATCTGCCGTATTACAATTTGATGGTGTTAGTATTATGATAAATGTTGAAGAATAATGCCACATTCTTTTTGCCCACAGGCTCGGTGGGATGGCTTGACTGGGCGTATCGCCTTCAATAAAACTGATGGCTTGAGGAGAGATTTTGATCTGGACATTATTAGTCTTAAAGAGGAAGGAACTGAAAAGGTAACGTCCTCTGTGGTAAATTTCAAAGGAAAAGAAAAGATGCTGCCTAAGCATTTGCACTGCACCTACAAATAAGGAGATGGTAATGAAATGATAATTGCATCATGCTTCCTTTAGGTCCCGTGTTCTGGATTTCTCTTCCAGGTCTGGAGACAGAGGCTAACATTCTAGATTCTTAAATTGCATGTGTTACTAATAGCAATGATGATGAATGTTGGTGTAGTGCCGGGTTTATCGAGCAGGCATGATTATGCTATCACAGATCTGTGACCTCTAGGTCTGAATCGTTAGTACCATTCACAAAGGGTTTTAGAAATAGAGTTTAGTACTGAAAACTCAGAAGTTGTGATGACTTATCTTTGAAATGGCAGTCAAGCATTACTCAGAAAGTAATGTTAATTGTGCTCCCTTTTGAGACTGATGACAGAGTAGAATACAAACAAATGATTTACTGGAGCAAACCAACTCTGCCTCCTGATTTTCAGAGAAAATCCCATGTTGTCCTCACTATGTATTTAATGTTAGTATTCTCAGTCTCTCACAGTGTAAACCTCTATTTTAGTGACTACTAAAAGCAGTATGAATATAGACTGTAGTTAAATAATATTAATAATAAAAAAATGACTCCTCAATATATTTTATTCTACCAATTTTAGTATGTATGGTAAGTGTTGAAATTCATTCACACTTATCCTGCAAAGATTTTCTCCCTTAAGAAACTTAAAAAGATTTTGAATTCCCCCAAACAACTGTCCAAACACCAAAACTCTATAATTGAATTTTTTTTTTTTCACTCTAGCGGACAAGAAGGTACACTTAATGTAAAAGAGCTGCTCTTGGAACAATCAATTACTTACTTAATTGAAACAGTTGTGCTGATTTTTTTAATGAGATAAGCTTTTTATTTGTTTGTGGCTTTTGTAACGGAGGCACATTTTTTTTTTCTAGGTCCCAGCTATGCCTCCCCCAAATCCCAAAGAAAGATTAATTAGGCTGACTAATAGAAAGTGACCACTGATGTTGAAATGTTTGAAGAAAATAATTAGCTTGCAGGTTTGAAAGAATATATTATACTTGCAGTGTTCTCATTTTCAAAATGCCTCTTTCTCGCCTCTCTTCTTCACTCTGATTTGCTTGTCTGTTGGTTTAATATGCTCTGACAGAGTACACATACCCACCTATCTCAACATGGGGTGTGAGATCCAACCTAGAGTAGAGGGAACAAAAGGAGAAAAAAAAAAAAACTTGTTGTGGACTAAAAGCCTATAATGTGTTGTTTTTTGAATCATTATTAAGAAATTTCTCCTGCTTTATGGTTCCTCTTTCCCTCCTCTCCACATTCTCCTACAGAAGTAAAAGAGGAAGAAAGCTGTTAAGAAACATCTTTTTGACCCAAATGGATGAAGTGGATAAGCTATTGTTATGTTTTCACCGCTATTTATACTCTATGGGTGTTTTTCCATCAACAGCAAAATCGAATTAGATGAAAGTGTTTTCTCAATTTGCTTCTTACCTCTTCATTGTTTGCAATAACTTTTCTTTCTTCAGGTGACTTGGGTTTAATTCCCGAAAAGGTTGATTGAGCCTTAAGGCAAGGGGGGACGCCAACCCATCTTTCTCAGGAGTCAAAGGAGGAAATGCCCAATCTTTTCATGTCAGCCTCTCAAGGGGAAAATTATTAGGAAAAAAGTCCATTTTCTCACTTTCCCTCAAATTTCTATTGCCTTGAAGTCATAAACAATAAGTTTGAAGTCACCAACCAAGTTTTCTTTTTCTTGCTTAGGAGTGGGGTGTGTGTGTGTGTGTGTGTGTGTGTGTGTGAATTGATTGATGCATTGATTTTAGCTATGGATGCTTTGAACAGGTCTTCTAAAGGGTTGATGAGGACCCTGTAACTCTGCAGCATAACTACGCATTTTCAAAAGAACTTGTAAGTCATGTTTTTGGTGCATGAAAAGTGTTGTACCACCAAGTAGCTTCCGTAGAACCCAAGTACTTGGCTCTTTTTCCATGTGTCTGTTCTCAGGTTTAGAATGAATTGGCATTAAGATTCCAACAATGGGTGGGGAATACAAATCTCTGAGCACACACCACCATGATACCTTGCTGGTTCCATGCTCCATTTTAATTAAGTGCTATTTTTATTTTTCCCTCTGAAAACCAAGGCTGCTGGCGAAGTGTCTAAACACTTATATAAAGTGTGGAAGAAGGTTTGTACTCTGACCAAAACTGCAGGAAATGTGGGGTGGGATGGGGAATGTCAAAGAAAAAGCCTGCATCCTTCTGATTTGGCCAAACCAGTCCAGTCAGTAGCTAGCTGCAGCTTAGAGGAGCTAGTATAGCTAGGGAGATGGAAGAGATAGAACAGGTTGTCTCTCAACATGACCTTTGCATTGAAAACAGCTTGAGATGGATCAAATAAAGATGGATGAGGTGCTTCCCCTGGGTATGATCAGTCCCTAATAGGACTAAAAGCAGGTATCTGCAACAGAAGTAGACATTGGTCCCTGTACAGTCCTGTTCAAACCACTAAATATTTTCTCCAAAGAGCAGGTAAACACTAGATTTGATCCATCAGATAGGCTATGTCTTAACACTCTAGACCATCTTCAGTGTCACCACCATAAAATAGGAGTTGTTTTCAGAAATTTCCTCTTCTTAGGAACGATCTTTGTTTTAGGTGGTGTCTTTCTCAGTGTCTCGTGTTGTCATTTGTTTTAGAACCACAGTTTCCAGAGGACAAGAAATTATCTTGGAAATTATAAGACCCACTATTTCATAGTTTATTGTACAGTATCAAGGTGTCGAAAAATGTGCAGACTTATTATGGAAGCAAATGTTAGACAGTCAAAAGCATCGAGATTAGGAAAATGTCCCAGTGTTATGCAAACAAGGTCTTTCATTCTCTGTCCTCTAGAGCTACATGCTAAAACATCTATCGATCGGTGGATGGACCTTAAATTACTTCGAGTTGTTCAACTTCAATGGTTTTGTTAGATTCATTTTCAGCCTTTGAATAATCAGTGAAGTCACAGAAAGTATAAACAGTTTAGTTCCTCCCAGAGGACAAAATGTGGGTGTCCTTCTTGGTAGCACCCGATAGAGGAGCTCAGAATCAAAACACAGGTTTAAAAAGGCTTTAATCTGCACAGAGAAGGCAATCCCCTCTGCTCATTATCAGTCAATCGAAGACCTAACTTGCACCCAAAAAGGAAAGCATAGCACTAATCCAGCTGGAGACTCCAGACGCTTTATCCAGTGTTGAATTAATTCAAGCCAAATATCCCAGAGGAGGGATGAAGCTCTGAAATTATACAGAGGAAGGCAAAGGTCCTTCACTTGTCACTAAACTGTCATAATTGCCCCCACCCCGCATTTCCCAGGGATGCAGTTCTTGGCTCTGATATTCCTCCAGGCCTTGGTGCCTCTTCCCCAAAGCTGACCCATCATAAGTCCACACACTGTGGTGTGCTGTTTCGTGTTAGGACTGCTCTGCACAGATACAGTGAGCAGAGCACTAGCCCAGAAGACTAGCCAGACTGAAGGAACACAGTGTCCTCTCTCAGCAGACTCCATCCTCAAAAGAAAAGGATCCAGGGCCTTCCCTGTGGAGTGGGTTAAATGGCAGCACTATGAAGCTATCCACAGTCACTACAGTACCAAGTTCAATCCCCGGCCAGGGAGCTGACCCACATGGCACAGCAGACTTCTCCTGCCTTGCCCACTGCTCCCCTCAGCTGTGTACTTCAATTGATTTTCCTGTTCTGCTCCCCACTCTGTCTCTGATGAATCCTCTCACCCTCTCCTGCCCCCAACACACACACACACACACACACACACACACACACACCTCTGACCTTTGCCCCAATTATTGTATGCATAAATACAAAATAAATCTTTAAAAATAAAAGATCCAGCTCCTTCCATACAAATTCCCGAAGCTCTCCTCTGCACTCTGACCGACTTTAGTATTAGAAGTCCACCTGAAATTCATTCCCAAAGAGGAATATAACAGTTTCCAAAGCCTAACATTCAAAATTGTGTCCCTCAGCCTCATGAGACAAGAAACTGATATATTTGCTTTCTTCCTGGCTGCTGAGATTTCACAGAGCAGTTTTGGAATTTGGGGTTTATGTGAACCACTCGCTAGGTGCAAAAGATAAAGAACTGTCTCTCTCACACACCCTTTTATTTGAAAAATTTTGCATGGGGTAATCTGAACACTCATTTTCCAATGCTGCCCCATGGCCCTAGATGGTGTGGCTGTTCCCTCCCGTCAGTTGACAAAGGGAACGACAGCTGGACCATGGCTCCTCCCCACGAGAAAATGATGCCCTCCGCTCCTCGCTGGTAAATTACTGCTGTCTGCTTTGCTCTTTCCTAGAGATACATCTCCAAGGCCAGTGACTAGGACTGACATGTTAAGTGTCTGGGCAGCTGGTTAGGCGGGAGCCCTCTTCCCACCAGACATGAATCATTAAGGTGTTGCTTCTTCAGAAAGTGACATTCATTAGCTGACCTGTTCATTGACTGCAACTACCAGGGGAAGCCAGTGGACCACTTCGGTTTCACACACACACACACACACACACACACACACACACTTTTGCTTCATTGATTCAAAGGTTTAAAAACAAAAAATCTGACATGATTAAACATACATATTTGTACTGCCCACTTCCAGGAAGACTCTGACCCTTGACCCTTACTATATTTTGATCCTCTTTGGTCTAGACTTGAAGGAACTTCTGTTACATGATTTGTAGAATAAAACTATGTTCCCTTTTCTTAGCTTATGGAGAGAAGATGGTCCTGAAGGAGAATCTGGACTTAGTCCATTGAAAATGTAACCACAGCAATCCCCAATTGTCCACAGTTTTTGGAGTTTGCTGAGGGTTGCTGAGGGTGTATCTACAACTTCAAACTTGTATTTTAAAACAGAAGGATCATGAGGTCTTTGAACTGACATTTTCAAATATTAGTGTCATTTCTTTAAACACAACTAACATGAGTAGAAACAAGAGAGTATTTTCCAAGACTTAAAACATGGGCTACAACCAGAGCTTTTTTTTCTCCACCTTTCAAGACTTAACTAGAAATTAGGTTCTAAAAGATTAAAAAATAAACTTAAAAAATAACAATAAATCAGCTTCTGTCCTCTGCAAGGCCCAAGACAGGTTTTGTTAGAAGTGTGGCAGTTGATACAAGTGGTCCAGTTGATACAAGTCTCTGCAGTTTCATGGAGTTAGAAGTCAGCTGCTTCAACCTAGAGTGTGATCGTGGCCTGCTGAAGACACCCAGGTGTGTGTAGGCTGCGTTGTGTTCCCACCAACAAAAATCTCTGGATCAGGAATATGGGGAGAGGGGTAAAAGCTCAGAAGAGAAACAAAAGAAGGTCCCTCTTTTCTGAATTTATCAGCAACCAAAGAGTGAAGACTCTTCTACTGTCAGATATGTATCGTGTGCATCTAAGTGTCAGGACCATGCTGACTCGGCAAAAGCCAAAGGTTGTTAAAAGTGCTGTGATACCTCCTGGTCTTGCCTCTGATACCCTCTCTATGCAGACAGGACAAAATACTGTCACATTCCAAAAAGACCCCCAGTCCTCACAAGCTAGACTTTCCCCAATCCACTAACTCTAAGTATAGAAAGAAGTTGATATTCTTCACACTGGTGTCTGAACATGTGATTGTCCTTGAAATTTCCTCAAAGAATTTATCATTTCTAAAAAAGGATATTTGTCAAGCTAACTGAATCTCCTGCTGCTGTATTTATGCAGGAAATCAAAGTAAAGAACTAGAAAAGGAAAGATGAGGCTTAACATTCCCACAGGTGAGATGTTATTTAATCAACAGACAAGTCTTATTACCTCCATTTTGCTGGTGAGGAAATTGAGGCACAACAGGGTTAATTAACTTGTCCAAAGTCACAGCTGGAAAATTGTAAAGTTAGGATCTGACAAAGGTGTGTCTGTAAAGACCTGACTCTTTCTACCTAGCCAACATCCTCATTGTGGGAGGGGCTCAAGCACTGTTCTGCCCCCTCCATCCCAGAATATGTGCACATGTTAGTGATCAGAGAGTTACCCCATTTTTCATATCTCCTTTACTTCTAAATCAGCTTCTCAATTTATAAGGAAAAATAATTTCACTTATGATTTCAAGTTCTTACACACTTGAGCAAGTTTGAAGGAAATAGGGGGCTGTCATTTGGATGTCTTCAATAGTAAACATTTGTACAGCTCTTAACATATCCAATTTTCACATGGATCTTCTCATTCGATCTACTCAAGACCCCTATAAAGTACTCCACGGTTACAGAACCAAAGCTCAGAAAGGTGAACATCTTATCCAAAGTCACACAGCATCCAGGTTGGACTGATGGAAGGCAAATCTTCATTCCATCCCACCAGTCTGGCAGTGAATACTGACAGAGGTCTCCAGGAAAATAGCTCAATTCCCTAAAGTCCTTCTCAAGATTCCTGAAGAGGCTAAACAAATCAATACACTTCAACAGATCCAAATAATCTAGAAGTGATTTTACCACTGAAGAAAAGTGTGGTCATTATTTTTCAAAAGGGCAGTAGGCACCCCTGATCGCCATAACTGAATCTAGGATAAGAAGGTACATTGAAGGTACATTGAAAGTGAATGCCATTCCTGAAGAAGCTCTTGTCTGAATGGAGAGATAAGACAGGTAACAGGTGAATATCAGCAGGTAGACACAAAACAAGTAAGACAAGACTTTCTAAAGTCCATAGAGACCCCCATAAAGTGCAGGGAGCCATGTTCCCCATCACTGTCTCCTCAGAAGATAAGCCCAGAACGTATCTCTTCCTGTCCACTTTTTCTTCCACCACCTTTCCCTTTTAGAAGCCCATTCTCTCCACTAGCCACACTGTTCCCTCCTTCCTAGTTCTATAATTTTTAAAGGCACTGTTGGTACCACGTCAGCACAAAGGGTTGTATCAATAGAATATAAGCTCCACAAGGGCAGAAAATATTGTCTATTGCATTCATTGCTGTGTCCTCCAACGCCTGGGATTGACCGACATATAAGTAGCTGCTCAACAAACACACATGAATGTGGTGCTTGTTCAAGACTTCTTAGTTTAACAAACAGTAAGCTTAATAAATTAAAAACCCTCTCCACCCTAAAGAGCACAGACTTTCCCTGTTTCATCTACACCCTCATCTCTGCCTTATTTCATTTGCCCATATTTAGTAGCATTCCCTGTGATGCCCTGGTGTCCTCTTCCCAGACTCTGACTTTCATGCCCACCTCTGGTGTCAAAGGGGCCCCCCTGTAGTGTGAATGCCATCGATGGCAGCCAGCAGCCTCTGATGTGATGTGTTCTGTGTAGATTGGGATTTGGAACTCCAACAGTGGGCTCAACATGACAGATGGCAACAAAGACCGGTCCAGCAATATCACTGATTCATTGGCCAACCGAACACTCATCGTCACCACTATTCTGGTAAGTCGACACTGTGACGTTCACTTTGTCTAACCTGAGCAACACTGGATTTACACCATCATTTGTATAGAGAAGCATCATTTGTATAGAGAAGGCTTTTCCTTCTAGGGTGTCATTACCATACTTCACCCACCACCAAGACATCCTGAGTTCTCCACCATTGGCTGTGAAATTCTTATCCAGATCTTAAAGTATTCCTACCCTAGATCTTAAAGTATGATTTTCTTGCCAATAATGCTGTATGCAAATGTCTGTCTTTAACTGGGTGTATAAAGCATGTTTGTGCAGACCTAGAATTGAATGGAATTAGAAGCTTCCAACATTGTTCTGAAGATCCCCCACCTCCAATCCATTCTCAGAATTGTGTTACTCTGTCTCCACTCAGCTAGTCTCTTTTCCTGACTTCAACCAAAGGGAGCTTCTGACAGAGGACCGGGGACATGAGTGTAGAGAAGTAAGGGAATGTCTTCCTCTTCCTCACAAAGGCTTTGTCAGCTCTCTGTCCTTCCCAACCACAGCTCCTGGTCTGGCTGTGATCCTATGTGGGCAGCCAGAACCACCCTCCCTTGCCAGAAGTGGTCCCAGCTTCTAGATGTTGGTGCGTAGGCGTCAACCCCAACACTATTCTCATCCTATCCCTGTTGATGTCCTTTGCCCTGCTAAGTTCTCTGAAAATAACCTCTTTATTAACTTATCTTCAAAATCCCAGGTTAGGGTATATTCCTATTGGAACCCTGATCCCCACCTATTGAGTCAATGACATCCTCAGCTTGTTCACTCTCTTTCCCCACCCTGACTCAAGGAGCAAATGGCCTCCTCAAAAATCTTCACACTCAGACATTTGATTCAGTCTCTAATGTCAGTCCAGTTCATCTCTGAAAGTTAACTTCTGAAAAGTGTTCATTCAAAGTAATGGGGAGGAACAAAACAAAGGAACAGGAAAACTAGACCAAAGCAAACCCCAGAAGAGTATCTGAAGAGCTGATAAAGGGAGGGGGAGGAGTGGAGCAAAGAGAAGGGGCCCACAGATGATGGTGGGCTGTGGGTGCCTTAGTGGTAGGTGTGCTGTGGTAACATACACTGAAGAGAAATGATTCAATGGCTGCAAATGCCACAGTGTTGCATCCCACATCACCACAAGCAAAATGAATACAATTGACAGCAGAAAGTGAAACTTTTGTTTTTCGGGTGATTTCTCTGAAATCATCTCATACAAATATGAGAATTTCAACTTCCATCTGTTTGAGAATAAACAGAACCATAGGGACAAATGAGTAATATAGCAGTTACCATATCTAAATTTTATAAAATAAATGTCTATGTGCATGATATTATTCTTAGAATATGGGTTCAGTACTTGAACAGGGTAACGGGAGGTTGATTTTTGCAAAATAGGAAAGTGAGGGACAGACTTCCCTGCTCTCACACCTCACACATCACTTTCAAATATTTCACATCTGCTGACTATTAATGAAACTTGTATAAGTAACTCTGTCTTCCCTTATAACAGAGTTTTCCTGTTTGCTTCACGTAGGAGGAACCCTATGTGATGTATAGGAAATCTGACAAGCCCTTATATGGAAATGACAGGTTTGAAGGATATTGTCTGGATCTGTTGAAGGAATTGTCAAGCATCCTGGGTTTCATTTATGATGTTAAACTTGTCCCTGATGGCAAATATGGAGCCCAGAATGATAAAGGAGAGTGGAATGGAATGGTCAAAGAACTTATAGATCACGTAAGCAAAAACGCATCTTTCACATATGGGTCTTAAATGTCTGGGGAGTAGATGCAGAATGAGAAGTGATGGGAAAGAGGGAAAATGGTTGAATCAAAGTCAGAATGAAAGAAAGGTTTCAGTTTTTGAATCACAAAATGGTTTTAACCTAAGGAGAGAACAGTCTAGAAATGGAGTTTGCAAATAAGGGGGGGAGATGAGGATATACATATATGGGTTCATCCTATATATTGAAGAATAAAACTGAATGATTCTTAAATTAGAAAAAGAAATCTGAAGTGTTCCGCAAAATCTCATCCTGTCAAGTAATTTTTCCAAATAACGTGTTCATTCCTTGACTTTCTCACATATCCTTTGAAAAGACATCCTCCTGAAGTCTTGTATTTCATGCCAGCACATGTTTTATACCTTCTGGCTTCTCTTTGCTCACAAATACTAGATCGTAAACAAAATGTGTGTGAATCAGTCCTTTTTATATTAGTTAGTCATCACAGAGCCTGCTTGCAAGAGAAGCAACCGGAGTTGAGACTAGGGCTGAGCAGTACCCAGAAGTCCAGACACTTCCTGGATGACTAAGACACAGATTTGGACTCACCTCTGCAGAGGGCTGACCTGGCCGTGGCTCCCCTCACCATAACCTACGTGCGGGAGAAAGTCATCGACTTCTCGAAGCCCTTCATGACGCTGGGCATCAGCATTCTCTACCGGAAGCCTAACGGCACCAACCCGGGAGTCTTCTCCTTCCTCAACCCTCTGTCCCCTGACATTTGGATGTATGTGCTCTTAGCCTGCCTGGGAGTCAGTTGTGTCCTCTTTGTGATTGCAAGGTAAGTTGGAGAACTACTCAACTCACAACAGGTCTGTCTCAGATTGCCCTCTGCTCTAGCACTAAACACAGATTCAGGATGCGCTTTTCGCTCTCCTACTGTTCTATTCTGTCAAGTTTACCCACATAAAAATCACTCTCTAAATGAATTTCTTCTAATGACTGATAACAATGCTTTTAAGAGCCAAGAAGAAGATAATTTTATATGAATTTCATTGTATCAGTATTTCCAGCAATATGAAATGACTATGTGCCCATTTTCTCTGAATGATAATCAAAGTAATGACTCAGCTAATAAATCTAACATATTTCAACAAGAAGAGTCAACCAGTGTCCAGGTATTTAAGCACTAGAATACTCAGTTAAACAAGACATAAACATGTCAGCTAGGGATTACTTTGACAAAATGAAAAACACTGAAATAAAACAAGATTGTGAAAGGCTCAGGAATAAGAAAACTTATATAAATTCAAAGAAATTTGTGTTAATGAGACAATTCACAAATAACTATGAAAGCAAGGGTTACAGATAGAAACTGGAGAGGTGAAATCTTTGTTATTATAGATGATTCAGTTTAGGTTTTTATTTTTCCTGAGAAAGCAAACTATTGAAACATTCTGCTATGCACAACTGTTGATAGGAATTTTTATACCTTTAAACAGTTTATATTCTCTACATACATTTGATCCTGAATTGGAAACACAACTATTTTGGCTTTCCATTGGCACTCTAAGATAAACCATGCAAATTTTAATTGCCTTCATATGCTCCTCATTCTTTTTCAGCTTTTTTTCATTTTGAACAAAACTCAGTGAACTTTTTTCCCTAATCAATTTTTGTTTTCCCTCCAGGAATTTCTAGGAGATATGTTTCTTCATGCTAGCTGTTTGTCATTGTCCACTGTCTAGTTTTGATTAATGCCAGGTAACTCATTCCTTGGTGTAATTTTAAAGAAAGCTTTGGAAAATCACACAGGCTGGAAAGGTCTTAACGATCTATAGACAGACATAGTCAAACTTAACAAATGTGTGATCTCACTGTGGGATTCGGTAGATTCAATAAAGAAGGCATGTTTTCCATCTCTCTATACCTGCTAAATCCAGGTCACTATCTAAATGCTGGCCACATATTAAACTTCTTTAAAATAATGATCAAAGCCTGCTTTCTGTTTCTTACCTCAGAGAACAATATGTTGACAGGAATACTTTGTCCTTTGATACTTTAATACTCAAAATCAGTGGTTCTCATCTAGCAAAACTCTTGTTGTCCAGGAAACATTTGGCAATATCTGGAAATGTTTTTTTGGTTATCATAGCCAAGGGTGGAGAATGCTACTTACTGCTATCAAGTGAGTAGAATACAGAATATCCTACAATGTGAAGGACAGCCCCCCAATAACAAAGAAGTAACCCCCCCAAAAAATGTCCACCGCATCATGGATGAGAATTCATAATCTTAATACATAAAGAAGAAATTGGTTTGGAGGTCAAATTTTAAAAGATAAAGTGCTCACCTGTGGAGGAGCATTTCTTTAATTCTGAAATGTATGTTGCCTTAGAATATTTCCTCAGTGACGGCACTGAGGCGACATGCCCTCTAGCAATGCTTAACAGAGCTTGGGCTGGCCTATGGCCCCACTCCTGTGCTGTGGGCTTATCCCTACGATGACATTAGAGACAGTGGAGAGGCCCAAGCAGCAGCAAGGTCAAAGGACTGAGCTTCCATATCCCCCCAGGCTCCTGCTGTGACGGATGATGTTGATGAGTAGAGCAGGTAAGAGAAAGCTGTGGACCAAGTCCACTGTTTACCTTGGTGATTTGATCAAAGCCAGTAGGAGAAAATACATGTCAGTAGCAGCAGCCAGAAGTTCTCATGAACCCATGATGGAAAGTGCCCTTTCACGCCTGATATCAGCTGTGCCTCTCACTCACGTTCCTCATCAGAACATGGAGAACAGTACAACACTCAGTAGTTCTCTCCTCCTGGCTTTGTCTGGTCCTCAGTAAGCTCTCGTTGATCCAGAGCTTTATGTTCCCTGGCTTTATTCTATTTCTATTACGAAGGCAGCCCCTCACCCCCAAAACAAATCTATCCTCCTAATATTCCTATTCATCCATAGTACTATTTCTAAGCCAAATCTTTTTTGCTTTGAGATATCATTGTTTCACAGCACTGTGTATGATTCTGAGGTGCAGGACCCCACCTTCAGGTACATGTTGCCCCCACACCCACCACCAAGGTACCTGCAGCCCCACCTTAGCCCACTGGGCCCTTCTCCACTCTGCTGTCCTCATCTCCCTCCCTCTCTGATAACCTCAATTCTACAGTCAGATTTCTAGGGTTCATTAGTAGGTTGGTTTTATCTGGCTCGTTGCTATCTCTCCGTATTCCACACGTAAGTGACACTATCCCGTGCCTGTCTTCTCCTTCTGACTTATTTCACTTAGCATCATTCCCCTCCAGCTCATCCATGTTGTCACCGGTGACAAGAGTTCGTCTTTTTTCATAACTTAGTATTTCTCTTCATCTCACCCCTTTCTCAGTCTTCTACCCCCTCTGTCTCCTGGGGACAAGCAGGCACCATGCACTCACTGCAAACTTGCAAATAGCTGAGTGTTAAAACACAGGAAATATAAAAAGTAGCTCCCTGCTGTACACAGGTGTGCAGTCACGCGCTCACCTCCCAACGATGTCATCTTCTCTACACCCTTGAATCCATTCCTGCTTCTGCTTCATGAAAAGGCTGGGTGAATAGGGACAAAATCCTGGGTGAATAAAGGCACCCATTCACTTTCAGCTCACCCCAGCGGAGTTGAAGAGCAGGAACCGTGCCCTCCACACCCGAAGCTCTGGTGTAAAAGGGCTTTCTGTTTCCCTGTCAGCGGCTGGCATTCAAAGTTAGTGAAGTAGAAGTGAAAAACAGTTAATCTCATAATCATCTTTGGCTCTAGAGAGGCTTTTGAATTTGCGTTTTGAAGTATAGCCTTTTATGTTCTTTTAAAGGGAAGAGTAAAACCCATCACTGCGTTTAGGTTAATGCCCTCACTAGACAGATGCTAACAAATCATTTGCTGATCTGAAGTGAACTTATAAAGTTAGACAGCAGAGGGTCAAACTAAGGAAAAGGATGACAGCTTCAGGCTTTACGAGAAGGTACCAGGGTGTATGTCAGTGTTTTTTGTTTGTTTGTTTCTTTGTTTCTTTGTTTATGTGTTTGTTTTTTCCAGTGGTTGACATATTTTTTGAATTGCTTTTTATGAAAACATATTTAACTCCAAAGACTCACACCCCACGTGAACACACAATTGAAGCTTGATAAAATAACTGACTTATGCTAATCTCCTTAAAAATGAACATTTTTTTTAAGTTGGGTCTGAACAAAAACAAATCAAGAACCCTTTGGCTGAAACTCTAAGGTTATAATGAAAAGTCAACAGTTACTTTACAATTTCAAATAGAAATTGTTCCTTTTACAGATGAATGGAGCTCTGTCTCCTTCCTCTGCCTTCCCCTCCTCCACCATGGAGCCCCAAAATTCATTCTCAGTTATGCGAAGAGCTTCTTATTTGAAGATAATTAATACAAGTTTTTCATCTTCCATTCACATAAGAACCACCATACAGAAACAGCAACCCAAGATGAACTCTGGCCTTGCCACAGCATGCTACACTTCAGTGGGTAGATCTTGGCACAGATTCTAAGCCCATTCTTTCTCTGTCATTTTACGAGAAACCAGTCTCAATCAGAAACTGCAGATTTACAATACCATTAGTGAAGGTTATTTGTGAACATTTGCCCCAAACTTCCCAATTCTAACGCCCCGGTTAGACATCGTGGTACAGGCTTCAGGGATTTCCAGCAGAAATCTCGACATCCAGGACACAGGTAGTTCCACTGTGTGAGGAAAAGCCAGCATCGTACAGCGCAGCACCCAGGATGGGTCACTATCCCTCAGCCTGTATATTCCTCAAGTTACTCAAAGTCCTGGAGTGAAAGGAGCTAATGTCACTGCAGAGCAGGGAGAATTGCACTGCTATTGGACAGATTTACTTTTTGCACAGACAATGAGATTAACTGTTCTCTTAGAAAATGCAAAGTATGAAATACTGAAACAAGACCAAATTAAAGCAGCCTTCCCAAGTGGGACTAGGTGAGTTCATTGATCGGCGCAGATATCGACATGGAAGACAAAAAGCCAGCAAGGCAGGGGCTGGCTGCTAGATGCCTGTTTTTATGGTGTTTTAGAAAACTCCTTCTATTGAAGGCATAAGCCTCCTAATTCATTGCAATTAATATTTTGAAATCATTGTACAAATGACAGTGATAGTGTTTAAGTTTAAGTTTAAGGCCTCTTTATTCTGCATACTGTTTCA
Organism: Condylura cristata; assembly: GCF_000260355.1. NCBI lineage: Eukaryota > Metazoa > Chordata > Mammalia > Eulipotyphla > Talpidae > Condylura > Condylura cristata. The sequence continues at coordinate 70,018,833 of NW_004567104.1, read as the reverse complement.
ATGAGTGGGTTTATTAATATTGGTATTCATTTCTTCAGCTCAGCAAACTACTATGGTTTTAAGAGAGTATAAATTCAAAAGTTAATTATACTGCTGAAATAGTAATTAAAATGTATTGGCATGGCATTATCAATTAAAGCCATATTCCTAAGTTTCCCGGGAGCCATGGAGAAGGTGCACTATTGTAGGATCAACTATGAGGCTGTTATCCCTGACTCCCTAACACTTGCTGAGGAGACACTGTAGACTTTTCCAGAAGGTGTTCTGGGGTTTAGAGTATGGTTTTGCATTAAGAGGTGCTGCCTGCCCACTGCTTGCCACACGATTCATAGTGTGCTCTGCTTTTTGCTATTGATAATGCATTCACTTTAATCCCTTTGCTCCCCAAAATGTCAGCAACCTGCTATTGTTTACTGCTGAAGCCTCCTGGTTAGAGAGCACTCCGTATGTTCTTGCTGACTTTATGGTGTTGTAACATTACTCTGACACTCCTGCTTGCTCTACAAGGACTCAGTGGCAAATGGCAAAGCTTTCAGTGCTAAGTACGACTGCATTTTCAATCATTTCCAAATTACTTCACACAGCATCTGCTAATATCTCTTTGGAAAAATAAGTGCCCTTGGCAAGAGGGCCCTAAATACTAACCACAAGGCAGGGACTGCTTCTGGGCTATTAAAAAGGTCACAGATGTTTAAAAAAAAATAGAAAATGGCAAAATCTATTCAGTTCTCCCAGATTTCTATTTTGAAAGACCCCAGAGAGATCTGGGCTCCCCTCTCCTTTACAAATAAGGGTCTGCATCCAGGGAGATTAAGCAAACTGCTCAAATTTCACATCTTAAACAACTAGGGTTCAAGTGACTTCAGTCCACATATCTGAAAACAACTGAATTAAAGATAAGTCAAGTGAGAATTTCAAGCCTGACACACTTCAGCAAGACAAACATGGGGTTCACCCTAAGGCTCACCTTTTCCCAGGTCAGGACGCTTCTCAGTTGTGTCTTCCTCTAAGGGCTGTGATTTTGTGCCCATGTCCACCCTAAAGTATCTCATCACTCCAAATCTTGACTATTTTCTTCACAAATATGTTCACCTTGCCGCTCCTCTGATGCATTATGAAATCACGAGCCACTTAGAGTCCTTTCAAGATCTGCCCATCGCCAGCCCCTAAAGACAAGTCACCCCTTTCCTTTGTGTCTCTCACAGCACTGAGTGGCACAGCATCTTGACACTGTAGTTGCTGTGTGACACACGAGTGCTGTTTTCATGGCCACTGGTGGGATAAATACTCAGGATGAGTGAACCTCTCTTTACAGTCCATCTCATTCAGCAACATGGCAATGAATGAAACCTCAGAAGAATTCAGTAGGCCTAGATCCAAGGAGCACAGCTCCAGCCAGCCATGGTCTTGGTCTAGAAAGAAGAAATCTGGTAAAAAATAATGTCTCAAGGCTCTCTGGCACGGGTTTCACCAAAGCCATAAGATTATGACTGTGACCTGGAAAATGGTTGTGGTTTGATGCTTTTGTCACGGATGGTTGGGTGCTCAGCCTTGTTCAGCAGGGGGTGTTGGTGCTGTGGGGGGGTTATCCGATGTTTACAGACTGTTTCTGTTAATTGCCACAGGTTTACACCCTACGAGTGGTATAACCCTCACCCATGCAACCCTGACTCAGATGTGGTGGAAAACAATTTTACTTTACTCAATAGTTTCTGGTTTGGAGTTGGAGCTCTCATGCAGCAAGGTACACCGGTCACCCTTCGTTGTCACACGCATCCCACAGCCTGCTGACAGGCTTCGGTGCTGGTAAACTCCGCCACAACACAGTAGGGCAGGCTGCAACCCAGGTCAGGGATGAAACCAGTAGAACTTGACCTCTATCCCCGCCCCCAAGTCTTAACAATAGCAAAGACAAAAATGTGGTGGCAATGGACTTCTTGGCTCTTTATCGAAAATCGGACTCTGTCAAGTCATAAACACCAATTTTCTTAGAGGAAAGTAAAGGATAAAGTACTTACACATTGTTGACACTCTTTTCCTTTTCAGTCGTCACTCCACAAGTCAGAGGTTTGAAAACAGTGGAATTGAGTCCGCCGAAGATTAAGTTGACTCACAATCTACCAGGCTCAGACAGTACCTAGAACTGCCATCTAATTACCACTCTGACAAACCCCACTGGGATTCAGCTTAGCTTCCCATTAACTTTTTACAATCTCCCTCAATTGGTAACCATAGCAACAGTAAACCACAGGGGTTGGAGAAATAAAATTCAAGCCACAGAAATGTAATATATGTTAGACTTTTTCTATGATTGGGGGACTGGCTTTTTGTTGGGGAGGGAGGAAAGAGTGAGTTGTTTTACACTTTGGAAGAAATACATCTCTTGTGGGTTTTCTTTGCCTTGATTCCAGGAATTTGGTTTAAAAAATACTTCCCAAGAGTAAATGGATTAATTTAAGGAAATCAAAAGTGAGAGACACTGTGGCATTTGGAATATCTGTTCCTTTAATAATAAGCTAAAAAATAAGTTGCTAAAGGGAAATTCAATAGGGATCTATTTTAAACATTTGTTACTTGGGGGTGAACCCAAAGCTTCTGGTAAGGGAGTTGCCATACCACTTGAAATATTTATGTTCTATATCAACAAATTAGAGAAAGTCATAGCAAGAGTCTCCAGTGTGGAAATACCAAGTCATCAAGGAAAGTGGGCAAATCCCAATTAAGCAGAGTGATGTGGGCGCTGCTAAAGGATGTAGAGATGTAGAGATGTAGCTCGTTCACTACAAAGCACTTGCATGATTTTAGAGCATAACACAGCATCACAGATTTTCTTCAGGCCAACCCATTAGCACCATATATGCATATATGCTTTCTCAGTGCATTGAAATAATAGAGCATTTAGCAATTAGCAACTAATTTTTGTTTGTTTAAAACAATTTCCAACTTGGCTTGAGATGCAGTTTTTTTAAAGATTTATTTATTTATGTTTACAGAACTGGGATACAGGCCAGAGGTGCAGGGGCAGTGAGAGGATTCACCAGAGACAGAGTGGGGAGCAGAACAGGCAGACTGATAAAGTACACTGCAGAGGGGAGCAGCGGGAGGGTCGGCAGAGGTCTGCTGCGCCATGTGGGTCAGCTTCCTGGCCAGGAATTGAACTGGTGCTGCAGTGGCTTCGGAGAGCTTCATAATGCAGCGCTTTAACCCATTGTGCCACTGGGGGAGCCCTGAGCAATTATTTTTAAAGAGTAAAAGAGACCCCTCTCCTTCCCTGTAACAGAGAAGTACAGACTGGGTTTCACAGTACAGACAGCCATCATGCCTGTATGTGGCCGTAGCTGCCTTCCTTCATGAGAGTGCACCCACTCAGTAACTTCTCGTTCACATTCTCCCTCTTTGGAGTTTACCATCATGCACAGCAAACCGTGGGATGCAGTGTCTGCTCGTTACCACTACCTTGGGTACATGACAGTCAGCCCCAACCAGACTCTGCTTATTTTTTCTAATAATTTTAAAGACATTTGTGAGGTAAACAAATATCTGCATGTATAAAATGGGATCCTGGTGACCGTTATGCATCTGTCCCTAGCATGTGACGCTGGACCGAGTAGCTGACTTCTGAATTAGCTGTTGCTCTCTCTCCTATAGCAGAAGCTTGTCAGTCTTCTCAATTGGAAACCACAGGATCGAATTTCTTTTTTAATGTGATGATCAGACTTTCTCTTTTCTACAGAGCGTGAGCAAAGTCTGGATCAGGATTGGCTGTCATGTCTGCCGTAAAAGGCACAAAAGAGACTTCAGCAAGTATTGTCTCTCATCACCAGTATTCTAGTGATATTTTACTCTACATTGACTGTTCTCATAACTCATCTTCTAGAGTTTGGAAGTTAGCAATCCATCTCTAGTTGAGGGAAGCTTTTCTAAGCAGATCCGTTGACACTGAGAGTCATGAAATCCATGACATTGAATCAAAACAACATGCTGATATGGTGAGAACTAATTGCTGTCACCTACCAAGGATTTAAAATATAATCTCAGTAGGTTTCTATTTTTTTAATTCCCAAGATAAGATTATCCAAAAGTATAAATATGTATTTTAAAGGGTGATTTTTATATTATTTAATGTTACGATCAACAATCAGTTATCTGTCTATCCAGTTTTACTGTCATATAACATATATAACAGGCAAATAATAAATTAAAACCTTATCTTTTTATAACTACAGCCAAATATGCAAGGATAAATAACAATGTAAAGTGGATACTATATCTGTAAGCAGAGAAAATATATCTATTAAATGTAGTATTTAGTTCCCATGACTATTTATAAAGTAAATGGTATTTTAAGAATAGCCAGCTAAAGATCTAAAGTAATATTATATTGCCACAAGGCTGCTAGATCAATTAAGCATAAAGATATGAAACAACCTTGGGCATGAGATACACACACACACATTCACTGGCATATAAACCCCATTAAACTACAAGATTAAAATAACAGCAATAAGCTATTCCACTAAATCCTTGGAGGCAATTTAATGGAAACTATTATAATTCTGTCTAATATTACACATCCAAACTCAAACAAACAAAAGGAGGAAATAAGGACCATGTTGAAATCATTTATCTCATTAAAAGAAAAAAAGCACAGACATACCTAACAGCATTAGAAAAATATATCTGTTAATTCAAAGCCCAGAAACTCTGCCAACCTCGATCTTCTTATCATGAGCCACAAGCTGGCTTTGATTTCAAGAGCAGTATGTGTGTCTGTTAATAGATTAAGCTTGAGCCTAAGCTCCTTTATTTGTAGATTGATAAACTCCAATTTCCCTTTCAATCTTAAGTCATTAACCACCAAACTTCAGCACACCCAATCAGAATAGTAAAAGAATTCCTGAAACCAGATATTGCATTGCTGTATTTCACCTTTTGGATTTTCAAATGCGGGGTGTTTTTCATCTACTTTTTAATATTCATCTAAAGCCATCATGTCTCCAATGCTAAATTCAAGGAGTAAATGCTAAGTATATAACCTGTGGTGAATTTCAGGCACACAGAGTAGCCAACCCATCCATGAGTCAGTACAGTTGGAATAACCTCTGCATATGTAAGCTTCTGCCTCCTTTCATATTTTTTAATATTTTATTTATTTATTTCACAATATAGTTTTTAAGTTGTACTGCTGGATTATAAATTTCTACAGTTCAGTTTGACCAAAAGATTTGAGCCAGACAATTTTTAGATATATCTATCCATTGTGTAAACTATTCTCTTTCTTTCAGAGAAGAAAAATTTCCTGGTAAACAAATATTAAGTGCCTCTATGTTCTCTTTTACAAAAAATCATGAATCATCTATTGATGGCTAACATCTGTTTTTACCAGGAATGACCCCTTTTCACCTAAGAAACAGCCAGTCCTTGAAATATAATTAAAAGATAGCACATTTCTAGCAACAAAATTATTATTTTAATGACTATCCTTTTAGGCAAATGAGAAGCTACACTAGAAAAAATCATTACTTCAAAAGTAATACAAAACATTTCAGCTATTTTCATGACTGGATCATATTCATTTGATTTATGAAATCCCAACTTTTTATTAAAATGTATGTGACCAATGCATGACATTTTAGTCTTTTAAAATTTTCTCACATTCTTTTAATTTAAAAATTAAAATAATTAGCATTTCAAAGCTTTTTCGTAGCTCTGTTTCATAGAACATTCCACACAATAAGATGCATTTTAGACAGTAATGAAAGACCAGAAGACTCATGATTAACTTTTCAACTAAAGCAAACAAACTCTAACCAGAGCTAATAAACTCCATATATTTGACGCATAAACTACCCCAGGGTTAAAATCATTGACTACCATCAAATGTTCATAAATTACATTTCAGACACCATAGAATTTAATAAAAGATCATTTAGTTTGGCTACATTTCCTAGAAAATGCATCTATTTCACCTACACTCCAGAGAGTAAATCCTTGATGGATTTACAATTTTTTATGTCACACTATTATGCATTTATCTACTCAGATTAGTGTCAAATCACAAGTCTTGTCTTTTCTCCTAACTCTGCTTAACACTCTTACTCTGATGATACCATCATAGGTTCAGAGCTGATGCCAAAAGCTCTATCAACCAGAATAGTTGGAGGGATATGGTGGTTTTTCACCCTAATCATCATTTCATCCTACACGGCCAACCTGGCTGCCTTCCTGACGGTAGAGAGAATGGAGTCCCCCATAGACTCAGCGGATGACCTGGCCAAGCAAACCAAGATAGAATACGGGGCAGTCAGAGATGGATCAACCATGACCTTCTTCAAGGTAAGGAACTAACAAAGTATTCTAAATGCTTACTCCTGCTGAGGACAGGAGAAGTTGAACAAGAAGCTCTTCAAAAATTAAATTTTGGGCAACAGAGTTTTTAGTCAAGTAAAATCGACAATGACATAATCGCATTACAAGGAAGTCACATGCCTTCAGCAGTCAGGATAAAACCGTGTCTCTAATCCCCAACTAAGTATCGTTCCCAATTTAGCATTCTAAGAATCACTCTCTACTTCATCCATCTCTTGCCTTTATACCAGAAAAAAAATTGCTATTTTCTGAATATGGCATCACAACCTATTCATGGACCACTCATGTATAGAACCCACAAAAGAAAGATGTCTTACTCTGAAATTCACACATCCATAATATTCCAGTAGCATAGCTTTGTTCTTGCAGTTTGTACTCGATGCAATAGAAAGAGATAACAAGTAAATTGGCTGATAATTGTATTTATTTAGAGACTTAAAACCAAAATGGAGTTGAGGGGAGTCTTGTCTAATATGGCATTTCCACCAATGAGGACAATGCTCCCAGTGTGACGGCAGCTTTCTGCTAAGTTGGAGAGCTTTGCAAGCCAGTCCTTGAAATATAATTAAAAGATAGCACAGGAAAGTCTAGCTAGAGTTGATGTTGTTTTAATGCCAGTGCATTTCATTACTCAAACCTTTTTAATCACTTACCCAGAGAATGAAACTGACTTTTGCCGACTTTATGGAATACAAACTAATACTTTTATCATCAAATCTCAAATGCTATAGTTCCCAAGGGGACTTGGTGTGTGGATATTATTATATGGGGAGAGTTTAAGGATGGCAAAAATACCTTAAGATCATGTAGTTCTTACAAAGAATTTGTGATTTATAAAGAAAACAAAACTTCCTACAGCTAAATTATCCATTCAATGTTTGGTCCATGACAGGAATGGATGAGAACATTCTTTTAGGTGGTAACTGTGCATGTGTAAGAAGAGAAAATAACAGGTGCGATCAAAATAAACTCTGAAAGAGATGACCTTGGTCAGGGTTTTACATGCAGATAACCAAAAATGGATCTGTCATCCCGAGACTGAGTGCACTATTTGATTGTTGAAGATTATTACTTTAGAAACAAAACCCTAGGGCTAAAGAACATTTTGTAGAACAAGAATGGTTTACTGACATAGATATTACTGATGCAGTACATTTGCTTTAACAATGAACAATTGTTTACTGTTAGAGAATAGCAGTAAATAAATGATAACAAACTTTGTCTTAAGAATAAAGCATGCAGAGGTTTGTCAAAAAAAAACCTAGTCATATAGAAAGCGCAGGCTTGTTTTTCTTCTATATTAAAGAGGATGACTTTTACACATTCATTGCATTTGCCGAAACGTATCATTGATGTAATGAATGTGTAAACGTGGTAATTTTTTCTTCTCTGGACATGTGTTGTTTTAAGAAAAAGTGACATCAAATAAATGGCTTTTGCAGGTTTCTAGACACTGAGATTTTTCTAAAATCAACAGTGTGAAGAGATAGAACTAAGTCCAAGCAAGTGATTCAACATTTGTCAGAAACAGGAAAGTCACCCATAAGACAAGACAGAGGGACAGAGTAGCATCATGTATGTCTGAAAAAAGTCTGAAATGATTAACTTTATTCACTAATATCACAAGTTTCAAAGTATCAGGAGATAGATGAATAGAGGCAGAGAAAATTCTACATGCTTTCTAGGTGCACGTGGATTGAGGGAGCTATTGCCCTTTAAAGACACAACAGAGCTGACTTTGCCACTGGGCAGGAGATCATTGGTTTACAGGCTGTTGTGTTTGTTTGCTCACAAGACTCTTTGGATGTAGAGACTGTTGCTTCCCATTTTTTCTGGAGGAACCCCGGGTGACCATATAAGATCTGGGTACCCGCCAGTCAGTGAGGGCCTTCTGCTGGTCTCAGGCATCTTCTCATGGTAGAAGGGACCATCCTTGCTGCAGCCTCTGTTTGAAGGTACAAATCCCATTCATAAGGGCTCCATTCTAATGCCTTAAGCACCTCCCAAATACCTAATATCCTAGAGCCCTTGGGGCTTACAATTTCAACATAGGACTTTTGGGGGACACATTCATTCCATAGCAGAAGGGATACTTAGTGGCCCACATTGGAAGAGATACCAGTTGCTTGATTTGAAAATTAGCTTATAACCCAGCAACTCTATTTATCAAGAAGGAATTTATTTGCAAAGAGAGAGCAAGGACTAAATCTGATTTAGTATTCCCCTTGAGGGAGGCAAGCAGTCAGAACGCTGCAGAGATACACACTCAGGGTTCTTAAACTGGATTATTCGATATAGGAAAGAAGTGCCCCAGCTTTTTAGCAGTCAGGCAATTTCCATCTACATCACTGAGTGGCAATAATGGTCACAGAGATTCCGGCCTGACCTGGCTCTACCTAATGCTGTTGGTCTGTTGACTGAATGAGGAAAAACTAGATGAGCCTAGAACCTTCTGATCTATTTTGAGGGCAGTCGCTATGGCCCAGATCCGTCCCTCTCCACCCAATCACATGGAAGCTTCTAAGAAACATTTTCTCATCACTTACAGTGCAACTCAGGAGCTAAAATGACTTTGTCTCTGTATATACATATATGTATATTCCAGCCCTTTAGCAATGCCCAAATGGTAGAAACCTGTCTCTTTCATTTCATGTTGATTCTAACTTGTATTACAGCTAAAGAACAGGCAGTTCTTTCTAAAGGAGGAAAGGACCACAGAAATTGCCAGAATCCACAAACAAAATGCAGTAATCCCTCACATTTGGTTTCTGAACTACAAATAAGAGGTGTTTTTAGAGAAGTCCCTCCTTGGAAAGGAACTCAGAAGTGGCTTACTAAATGTGCAATCAAAATCCACTGGGTTTTTCTTCTCCCTAGCTTGTCTATTCTTGCAGATAGCATGAGCTTAGATCTCAGATTTGTGATATTTGGTTTTTTGCTTGTTTGGTTGGTGGGTTTTTTGTTTGTTTTAAGTAGCTCAGCTCATGTTCCACTTATCCATCTTCTGAATTCAATTAAGACTGAGGACATTAAATTATATTCATTGCACGTGATCTGGGTCAAAGTTACCATGTGTCTGAGGCAGAGCAGGTGAGATCACTTTCCTTCATTGAGCAGCTATATGTGAAGCAACCACTGGATCATCAGGGACTGTGTTTATGCAGGAGAACCAGGATTAAATCAGAAATTCAAGATCACATACATTCACTAAACTTTCAGTGGACCCTTGAGATGTAGCTGATGCTATCCATAAAGAAAAGAACAGCTTTAAGGTCAGTGGCCAAGGTCATCACTCATGGTGATGCTTATTAAACATTGCATTTTCTCAAGGTCATCAGCATTCTGGATCTTAACCACAGCATGATATCTACTTAGTCAAACCCTGTCAGTCACCCCTTGGGCCAACTGGGCAGGACAAAGTCAAAGAGAAACAGAGTCTTTCATCAACTGTCCAGGAACCATTGGGGAAGATGTTTTAGGAAGTTTTCCAAATATCAGGAGATTATTTCTTTTTCCTTGTCAGACCATCAATCAATTAATTAACTCTTTTACATAAGACATTGTTTTAACAATTCAGACTTTCAAGAAACTTCATGTCAGATTTTTTTTTCTGAAAACTCCTTTTTTATGTTCTACTTTGGATAATATTAATGATTAATATAATACCTACTGTATTGTTTTCTCTGCTTTCTGCTGGGAAAAGGCTTTCCCATGACTCCTAATTCTTTGAGGTCACCGCCAGCATCTTAGTGCTTACAAGAGTTCATTGCCAAGCTCTGTGGGACACAACGTCTTTTAAGTCATGGACATTCCTTCCTTCATACTCAAAACACTTAGCATCAGTGGTGTTCAAATACAGCTTTTCATTTTATAATGGACCACTGCAATACCAAATGTTTTCTCCCTAATAGAAAGTAGGGAATATATAAAAATTCTGTTATTTCTCTTTGTTGTAATTAATTACCTTTAGGAGAGATGGAATTATCCAAATTTAGTTCCCACAGTAACAGTTTAGCAAGTCATCTTTTTTTTTCCAGATGAAGAAAGTACTAGCATTAAAAAAAAAAAAAGTCTAAGAAATATTTGAGACCTTAAAAAAGGATTCTCAATGTCCTTTGCAAACCATCACTCAAATGGAACAATTGTTTTAGTATATAATTCAGAGATTGGGGGTACAGATTTCTCTGGAAATTTAACTAGCATCAAATGTGGGAATATAAATTAAAATTTAGAGTGAAGTGCTTCAGACTAGGATGTGGAGCCAGTTAGCTGGTCCAAATACTGACTTACTGTTTAATTGCTCAGTAGACCAAAACAATGTCATTATTTAAACTCTATATGTTTTAAATTCCTTGTTTATAACTTGAAGCTAATAAATAATTCATACGATTATCTTAAGGATTAAGTAAATTAATGTGTTTACAGCATTACTTGGCAAATAGTACATAATAAAAAAAGTTAGATATTGCTTTCATTATCACAAATGTCATTCCCACTAGCATTCAACACTTACGCCAAGGTATTAGTCCTTTTGTTTGTTTGTTTTCAATCCTTCTGGATTTAAAAAAGTCCTGGTTGGGCTTTGGTCAGCTTCCTCACCATCAGTGGCCTCCAGATGGCATGCCTTCTACTAATAGAGCAATTGAGAGGGAGAGCCAGTGCCCAAGTTCTCAAAGACTTTCAGGGCCCACTCTTTCACACCCTCTGTTCAGAAGCCCATTCTGAGCACATACATCACATTTGAATAACTATTTTCAGAGAGTAAGACTATGCTGGGAATTCAGCAGAGAAGCAGAGTGAGCAACCTAACTCAATTTAATTTCTATGTCATGCAAAACTTCCACAACAAGTTCCTGAGGTTGACTATAAGAGATAGGAGGATAAAAGGTATACAAATTTGGGCAGTAGACAAACAGGATGCATTTAACAAAGACCTGTTAAATACAACACCACATGTGTGTGCCCAAGGAACATGGGAGGTGCAGACAGGAAGTTGTGTGTGTGCCATTAGTCCTCATGACCCAGAACGAATAGGAAACACTCATGTAGCAAACGCTTCTCAGCAGACTCTTGCCTTTTGCACATCACTCTCCTCCCAGATTCAAGCCAGAGGGTTACACAGATTAGATCATGATTCAGTCTTAAATGACTTGGATAAAATAGGTTTTAAAAAATCATAACAGATGCCATTTCATGGTCTAGAAACTTTTGACCAGCTGTGGGAATAAGGGACTTTCTAACCTTTATAATCTCCTTCCAGAGCATGCTTAGGTGCTCCCATCAACCCAAAATGCATTTCAAGAAAGTTACTGAGCATCATACCAATAGAACTGAAGCAATGAGCCATTGGAGGAGACATGTTTCAGACAGAAATAGTCATATAAAAAGCACAAGATGAAAGACTTTTCTCCAACTTGTCTGCATAGGAGGGCCTGTTTCATAGAAATATCCAGCTAATTTTACCATCAGTGTCCAAAATGTTAAGTCCCTGTAGGTTAAATATATATTTGTTTGGGAAGAAATCTATGAGGTCAATTAAAGTTAACCTTTTTCGAAGTCAGGTATATTGCCTGTAATAGACCAATCTTTTTTAACTCTAGACAGGAGAAAAACATGAAAAATGTTTTAGCAAAGGTGTTTAAATCCCACTGAGGGAATTTTTTTAAAGGGAACACATGAATTTTTAAAACCTTGGAGATTCTACAAATGTCATAACTTTCTATCAAGTCAAGATAAGAGCATAATCAACTGCCATAACATACTGTACACCTTTGAAAGAGAGGCCCTACCTATACTGGCAATGTTTTCTTCTGATTCTTCCTCCAACTTGAGGTTTGACAATGAAGTCATGATTGTAATACACTGTGGAGAATTATTACTTAGAGAAATTAAATCTTTAACCATGTGTTAGAAGAAATGGTTATTTCTTCTGTTCATCTCTGATGATATGTTCCACAGCTTTGGGTTTCGGCACCTCTGATGTCCACGTTGTAACTGATTTGAAAAATTTTCTTAAATCAGATTTACCTAAAGTAAAAGCCAATTGGATATCTTAAATGATTGTTGCTTTGTGCATTTCATTCTTTAAGATGCATCTACCTATCACATTTGTGAGATCACCTTTGACAAGGAAACAGAGCAAATATCACTAATAAGAGTATGTGTATATCACTGTGGACATATGTATAAATAAACATGTAAACATGGATCTATAAAACAATCATCAGACATCTTAGTCTGATGTAAATTGCAGGTCTCTGTTCTACTGAATAGTAGGATTATACATCTTCACTATAACCTGAAGAAATAACATGATAAATAATGTGCATCACAATAAAAGTGAAATATTATAGGGCTCCATCTATAAAATTGGAGGTGTTATCAGTCTTAAAACCATATCCCACTCCAGAATTTACCATCCTTGACACATATAACAGAAACTCTGCCACTGAAAACAGAAATTCACAGAATACAAAATACTATTAAAGGAAAAAATATAAACTATACCCATAATTTCTCCTAAATGCCAAGTGCTGCACTTCCTAAAACACTGCCTATTTTTATTTCTCTAAACAAATGTAAGGGCCTAAGTTCATGTAAACTGGCCCCACATATCACATGATGCTACCAGGGTTACAAGGCTCTGGTTAAAATAGAAAGATGCACCAGCTCCTGCTGATAAATTACTTCTCTAGAAAAGTTGGCAACTCTATTAAAACATGAGCTAAGTCAGGGGGTGGTGTATTAAAACAAACAGTTGATTTCTAACTGGTTAAGAAGACAGACCCCAGAGCCAGATTGCTGAGATCAAACCCTGGCTTCTTCATTCATTTCTTCATATGATGCTGATGCTGTATTTCCTTGTCTGAATTCATCACAGGATCTTTCTCATATGACCGCTGGAAAGAGTATGTGAATGAATATATGCAAAGCACTCTGATGGTGCTGGCCACAAGAAATGCATGTGCTGCTTATCACTGCTGCTTTCAGTAACTACTTTTTTTTTAAGGTTTATTTATTTATGTATACAAGAACTGGGGTACAGGCCAGAGGTGTGGGGGTGAGAGAATTCACCAGAGAGTGGGGGAGCACAACAGGCAGATGTACTGAAATACACTGCTGAGGGGAGCAGTGGCCAGGTTAGGAGAGGTCTGCCGTGCCATGTGAGTCAGCTCCCTGAGTCATGCTGCAGTGGCTGCACTTTAACCCATTGTGCCACCAGAGAGGGCCCTCAGTAACTAATTTTTAAGTGCAGACAGACACTGAGTCATTTGCCAGTGAGTGGTTGATTTACATGTATTATGAGAAAAAGAAAAAGAATGGCAATACTATGCTGACAATCACGCTCCCTTAGAACAGACGTTAGATTAAAAAAAAATGCTTATTTATTGCCAATAACACTTCATCAACATAAGAATGGCCATATAATAAGGTTTAAACAGACAAAATAAACTTATCTAAACCTGATGCCCTTCCAAGATTTAAAAAAACAATCTGGATGGATTTAGATTAAATAAGGGAGGTCTTTTCATTTTACCAACTTTTGCTAAGATGATCAGAGCACTTTACAAATATTCTAATTAACCTTTAACATATTAAAAGAAAAAGAGACAACCACTGTTTCCATTTTCTAAATATATGTTATTTAGAGCTATTTTGTAGGCTGAGGTTATAGAAGATTTAGAAAGTCAAAAGCCTTCAAACTGTCATTCAGTTTGCTTGTACTTTTCATATTTATGATAATTTTCCATGAGGTATTTTCCATTCTTGAAGCTTTATTAAAATGTGTGCCTAAAAGAATAGGACTATCGCTCCATCTTGTTCACTATTGGGAGACTTGGGTGAGAATCTGGATCAAGTTCACTTAGAATACTTCCTCTGTTCAACTTGACCCAAGCACTCTAGCTAGTGATAGTAGTCTCTGCTGAGAAAAAGCTCTCCCTCAGTGCTCCAAAGAAATTCTTGCCAGCTGATTTCCCCTCCAACAGCTCAAGGAGGTCAAACCAAGAATCTTCTCTTTCAAAAAGGAAGAGGAAGATGCCATTGGATTAAACCCATGACCTCAGCCGCACAGAGCAGTGCTATTAAAATGCTATTCAAATTCAAATATGGTGTAACAAATGTATTGACTCAGGGAACATTCTATTACCAAGCAGTTATGAGCCATGGAAAGAAATGGAGAGTAGAGTTTAAGAGGTTTGTGGTTCTTAGGGGAATGTGATGCCCCACAGTTCATGACAGTGACACATCTCCTTGGATGTAGAATATGTTGAGAGCTGTTGAGTTATAACATACTGCAAATGCAGTGAATCACATCTGGTACCTACACATTGATATGTTGTAAGATCATGATAGGTCTGCATGGATTGTAACATAGACAATTCTTCATTACAGATAATGAGAACTACCCCTGATAGAACTCAGTAAAGTCCTGTAAGGCTGGAGTTGAAATTTTTCACCTCCTTCCATGTCTTTCAATCCTGAATGCCCCCTAGGACTCCTCCACACTTTATCCATTTACCAGGGATGAGCTGACCATTATTTGTCTTCTACTCAACTTCCAGTGATCAAAGATCCAATTTTCTATTTATAATATTCTTTTTTAGTAATGTTCAAATAAAGTAAAAAACAGATGTTTATGAAATATTGCATATGAGCTGACTCCTGGTTTGTATTAACCTAAGATCCAATAGCAAACTATCTAAGGGACTAGCACAGGTCACAGATGTAATGGACATTGTCACAGATAGATCAAATAAAATTAAAATCACTCTCAGAAGAATTTTAGTAATATGGACTTCCACCTCCACTTCCCCCAAGTCAGCATGGTACAGTGGAAAGATCACTGAACTAGTTGCTGGGGGCCCTAGGGTCACTATTCGTTCTGACACCAACTAGCTTTGTGATTTCCATGGAGTCTAAAACCTTTTGTACCAAAATGTGTTCCTCTGTGAAAATGGCAGTTTGAATCGGCCAATTTCTAAAGTCTCTGATAACTTTGAAATTTCATACGTCTAAGAAAATTATTTTCCTTTAAGGTAGTTTCCTGATGGAGAAATAATTCTCCCAGCTGTGCATTTACTGCCAAAAGACAGACTGACCTCCCTGCACTTGTAAGGGTAGCTCTTTATTATAAATTCAGCGTGATCAGACTCTTAGAAGCTCAAATCACACAACAAATGTAGCGTTGACCCTGACCCTCGAAGCGTACCTTTGTCATGGAGACATGTGCTCCAATTTTCAGATATCTCTAGGGCTGCGGGGTAATTCCCAGGGGGCTAATCATGACAGAATGGCTTCCATAAAGTACCAGTATCTATAAGGTACTGTTTATTGAATTGTTCTTTGTCTCATAAGACCTTTCTCAAGGGGCTCTTCAAATGCCTAACAATCCAAAGGAAAGCCATCTGTCCTCCCCAATTCATAAAGTCTACAGCATTAACCTAGGTCTTAAATGGAGTTGAGAGTGAATAAGCCCCCGGGAACACTTGTACATGAATAGCCACACTAGAGTTGATGTCACAGGTCATGTGTTGTTTATGGCCCCAAAGCACGTTTCAAGCTTCTCGGCACTCCTGAGATGACATACCCTGTGCTTGCCAGGGAAGATCCCTAATGAGTGGGACACCCACCTGAGATTTGGAACTAGCTGGAAATTACCAGTCATCCCCCAAATGTCTTTCATCTTCAAAATAAATGGAGGGAAACTTTGGTGCAAATGAAGACAAATTCAGAAAAAATATTGAAACAATATGAAAATTATAAACTATAACCCAATCATAGATCGTTATTCAAAGTAATAGAAATTCATACCTGAGTAATATGAAAACTTAAGCAGTGTATTTTAACAAAGAAAGTAATATGAGATAGTGGAACGTATAAATGTACATGTAATATATATACATCACAGACATAGTGTATTGTTGTTGGATCTGTCAAAAAAATAAAAAAGGAGGAAAAATCATATAACACTTTAAAGTGAAATATTCATTATCTAAACTACAATGGCGATTAAAACTGAATAATTTCCAGAAAAGCACAATACAATATAAAGAATTTTCTGATCTAAATTTTAATTTCAAAAGAGCATTTTATTGTACGTACTCTAGAAAAGTACATCAGAATGAATAGCAGTTCTTTCCTAAATAAAGCAGAGCACATGCGATTTAGCTCAAAGCTGTCCCTCGCAAAGGAACGCTGGATCAGGTACTGAAACTCACACGCCAGCAAACGCTCTAACAGCGCCTGCTGACCCGCGTGGTGCAAGGAAATGGAGCTTATGCAGACACCTGGCATGAGTAAGTCAGCCTTAGGTCCCGGGGCCCTAACGACTTTTTTTTTTTTTTTTAAGAAAGATTATTTATGCTTACAGAACTGGGATACAGGCCAGAGGTGTGGTAGTCAGAGGATTCACCAGACACAGAGCGGGGAGCAGAACAGGCAGATCGACGAAGTACACTGCTGAGGGGAGCAGCAGGCGGGTCAGGAGAGGTCTGCTGCGCCATGTGGGTCACCTCTGGGCCGGAGATCCAACTGGTGCTGCAGTGGCTTTGGAGAGCTTCATAATGCGGTGCTTTAACCCATTGCACCAACAGAGAGAGCCCCCTAGCGACTTATTAAGTGGCTTCAGATCACAGGCAGTTGCTGTCACTCACACCAGCATTCTCTGTGCTGTCACCGAAACTAACTTCTGATGGAAGATGTTGACGTGGCGCCAACATCTTCCATCAGTCGGCAGAATCTTTTTCTCAGCAGCTGCCCCAGTGCTTCCCTGAGTGACTTGGGCTCTTCCCAGCAGCACGCTGAAGCCCTAGGCCGCCCGACCTGTTTCTTCCCTGAGATTCTGCACGCCTTAAGCGCCTGTTTTCTCAGCACTCTGCTGGTGGACGTGTTTCTTTCCCTGCAGAAATCGAAGATCTCTACCTATGAGAAGATGTGGGCATTCATGAGCAGCAGGCAGCAGACGGCCTTGGTGAAAAACAGTGATGAAGGCATCCAGCGGGCGCTCACCACAGACTACGCCTTGCTGATGGAGTCCACCAGCATTGAGTACGTGACGCAGCGCAACTGCAACCTCACTCAGATCGGGGGCCTCATTGACTCCAAAGGCTACGGAGTGGGAACGCCAATCGGTAAGAGGGGAAGGCAGCAGACCAAATTGAGATGCCCAAGGTCAGTTGCGAAGTCCAGAATGGAGTGGACTCAGGCTCTACTCCACATTCTGAGACGGGCTTCGCTGCCTTTGAGGACTGTTAAGTAAGGACTTAACCATCCAGATCTGAGGCATAGTCTGAATGGAAGATCATTCTGAGAGTTAACCTAAAAAAGCTTCCTTTAAAAATATCTATTTATTTTTGCGTAGAAGATCTGGAGTGTAGGCCAGAGATGGGGGTGGGCGGGTGCAGGGGGAAAGAGGAGTCACCAGAGACAGAGTGGGAAGCAGAACAGGCAGATCTACTGAAATCCACTGCTGAGGGGAAAAGCGGCTGACACCAGAGAGGTCTGCTGTGCCAGGTGGGTCAGCTCCCCGGCTGAGATGGAACTCACACCGCCAAGGCGGACCATTGCAAGGTGGCACTACTGAGACTTAACCCCTAGGTCACCCGGGAGGCCCTAATCCAATAAACTTTGAAATCACTTTTTCTTCAGCCTATCTGAGCGTAAATTTTATCATTTTATGCCAAACAAATATCTTTCAATATCTTCCTAATTCATCCTTTTCATATTATTTCCTACCTTGAGTTATATGAGAATGTCATAAAATTAATATGTAAAGGTGGTATAAATGAAAGGCCTGGTGCCCCATGTTAACAGATGCAAAACTATATGGATCCAAAGATAAGGGAAAGGATTAAATTATAATTTGCCCCAGGAATGTGTTAGATTCAATTCACAGTAACTAAAACCTCCAAATAGTCCTAGGAATAGTACTGCCTGAGAGGTAAGCTGCAAAGTCTACTTCAGATCTAGAATAGTGAACTATACCTGATTGAATACCATATATATATATATATATATATATATATATCCAAAAGAGTAGCCTTATTATAAAAGGGGGGAGAAAAATAAAGAACACTTGCATAGATACAAAAGGGCAGAAAGGAACAGGTTTGCATAGTCACCGGCAGGCAGGGACCTGTGGCCCCTCGCCCGGATGGACTTTCTATCGAAAGCTTCCTCTGCACTACGCCCTCTGCATAGAAAGCTGTATCATATAAGGTTCTGTATGGTGGTAATCTTTTCTTCTGGATGTGTTATTGGTAATTTCCTGAGAAGCATCCCGAAGGAGAGGCATCAAGCCCATCTTCGACCCATAGGCTAGTCCAATAGGCAGAAAATTAGTTACAGTCAATACTAATCTGATTAATAAAATATAGGGAAACTCTCTTCACTTTTGCATGAACACACAACTAGGCTAATTCTCTGCTTTGGATCTGGTGTTAGAAATCAATACTATGGAGAAACATACTCTATTAAATATTGTACTGTTGCAGTGATCATGTATGCCCTGTAAATAAATTTTCTGCAGAACACTTGGACTGGGGAATCCCATAACTACCTTCTTGCTTCTTTATTTCCAGTAATATTTCCTGGTGAAAATATCAATAATGCCAGTGGACTGTATGTGTTTTCCGAGTACCCAGCTCTCTGATAATTAAGTCCACATGTTCTGCGCTGGCTCAATTACTGAAAGGATACTATGCCTTTCTCTTTTCATTCCTAAAACAGTGTCCTATCTCCCTCGCAGAGATTTGAACCTCCTTTAGATAGCAGGGTAAGGAAATCTAGACAGATGCGATTATTCTATAGCTCTTCAATGCTGCAGTTAGTTTTTCGAGCCATAAGTCAGACCAGAAAACAAGGGGTCGTACCCTTGCTTGAATCTTTTCAAAATCAAGATCTTAAGGTAAATCCCACTTATTCTGCATCTCCTTAGAGGAGCAACTATAGCTTCTTAGGAGAGCCCCTTTAGAGGTTCTACATTCTAATGTATAATGTATATGATAATGGATATTATAATATATGGTTCTAATGTAGAACACCGCCTCTTGTATCATTCTAACAGCCACCCCATCCCGACCACCTATGAATAGCCCTTCTTCCTGACAAATCTCCTAAAGGAAATAGGAAACAGCAATGTGTACCCTCCTTCTGAGAATCTTTGCCCTTTAATGTGACACTTCTAATGGCATTTCTGCTACTGAATGGAAGGGAACTCCGAAGTCACGATTCTAGGGCAGTGAGGAGGAAGCCAGGGTTCCTTGCCACAGTCCATCTGCAGGGACACAGTACTTTGAAGAGTTCTCTGCTTCCATGTGGCTGGGTCTGATCCCATGGTATCACTGGATTTTATATGCCATGATGGAGAGAGATTTGACTGTACTAATTAAATCTACTTTTAGCCAACCTCACTCCATACACTGCCACACAAGTTCCAAAGTTGAAGAGCCTTTTCCCCTTCTCAGATGAAAAGAAATACACTCCAGGAATTTTTCATAGTGGTTATAAACCTGTCATGCTTTTAAACCCAAAACAATGAAGGAATAATTGGAACAGATGGCAGACCTCAGAGAGAATGCATCCATTGGGAATACAGCTGTTGGATAAATTTGTGAGATATTTCTTCTATGATGAACTGACTCTTTAAGAAAGATCAGTTGCTATTCAGAAAGATCTGTGTATATACATATATAGATTTATTTAGGTGACTTTAAGAAACCATTTCTGGTGTCATTCAGTCCACGTAAGCAACAACAACAAACACTGAGGTCGAAATATATTCAGATATTAAAAATTCTCTGCACACTGGTCTGGTCCTAACTGACTCCCCAAAGGCCCCAAGCAATTTCCCATGGTCAAAGACTAGCAAATTCAACTCAGTCACAACACAAACTGAAGACCTGGCCGCTTAGAGACTCCAAGGACTCAGGAAAAGGCCTCCTGGGGGATTTAAAATAAAACTTGAAGAGAACAAGAGCAGTTAAGGCTTAAACAGGTTACCAGGAAGCAGGAAATTACCTTCCTGCGAGACTAGCTTTAACAGAGATCCGATGCCCATCTGTCTGAAATGGCTTAGGCAGTGAGCAGCCTGCAGGCAGCCGATAGCATCAGTCAGCATTCATTGAGTGCCACTGTGGAAGCTGCTAGAATGACTGCTGAGGCCACTGCCCAAAGAACCTTGTCACCCCCTCCCATGCACTTCTGTATGCATCAAAGCCAAGCTTTCCTGGTTCCGGCATCACCGGTGCACTATGGGTCTGTCCATGTTGCTAAGTTTGGCTCTAACTATTCTCTAAGGGTGTGTAAGCCAACCGGCCAATAGCTCCTAATTTGGCTTTCGAGAGCAATTTTCCACTAAAAATTCATACTCTTCATTGACAAGCCGCACTCTAACTCCAAAGCATTTTATGCTTCCCTTACACTTGATTTTGTACTGACAGGATTTTTTTAAAGATTTTATTAATGTTTACAGAGCTGGGGTACAGGTCAGAGGTACAGGGGTGGTGAGAGGATTCACCAGAGACAGAGTGGGGAGCAGAACAGGCAGATGTACTAAAATACACTGCTGAGGGGAGCAGCAGGCAGGTCAGGAGAGGTCTGCTGTGCCATGTGGGTCACCTCCCTGGCAGGGAACCAAACTCACGCAAAAGTGGCTGCAATGAGCTTCACAGCACTGTGGTTTAACCAGTTGTGCCACCAGGGAGGGCCCATGACAAGAATTTTAGGAAGTCTTGAGGGGGAAGAAATTTAAAATCTGCCAAAATCTGTTTTCTAACTTAAACTATGTCATGGACATAAGTAAGGTTGGGGATAGAGGAGCAGGGAAAAGGGGGAGAAGCTTTCGAGGAAACACCACTAGGAGAGGAGAGAATTGCTTTAAATACTTGGCTATGCCAGCAACTACTACTTTCACATTCTACATCTCTTCAATTCTAAAATGAACTAGTGAACTAAAAGACATGATTTCCAAAATCTCTCATGATCCTAAGATACCACATTTTTTTTTATTTACTATTTATTTTGCATTTCACCAAAAAGAACTTGAAAGTTTGCAAAGAAATAGCTAGGGTGTACTGATTCTTACTGAGCGCAACAAAAACTCCCAGTGTCTAAGGAGAAATTGAGTAAAAGAATCTTCCATTCTACTGATCTTGACCTTTGCCCCAATTTAAGTGGGAGCCCAGAAGTGAGCAAGCTACCTCCACAAGCAGATGACACTGATATCTATTCCCAACATAATGAAAAGCTTAATTGCATTGCTAGAAAACTGAGTCTAAATCACACACATAAAAGTCTACAAATTTTCCAAACCTAACTGAATTTTGTAGAACCTTTGAATTATTCAAAACTCATTATTAGTCATTTCTTAGTAGGTGTGTGAGTCAGTATGGATTAATTACTATAATCAAATTCTGTAAACATTCAATGGCTTACACAGAAAATGTTTATTTCCTGTTCTTGTCATCGTCCAATGTGGATTAACAGAGAAATTCTGTCTCCCGTCACCATCCTAAGACCCTAGCGCCTTCTAATTGGTTGTGCCACTATCCGTTGTGACTTGAATGATTTTCTTCTTGCTGAATAATTAAGGAAAGTGGAGAATGGGGAGAAAACCACACTGAGAGGGCTTAAGAGACAGGATAGGAAATATGTATATCTCTCCTTAGCTTACGGAGACTAGAAGTAAGTCACATCACCACACTTACGTGTAAGGAAGATGGACACATCCACATTTATGCTGGTAGGAAGAAGAAATGGCAGTCCTCATCATATATTCAGGCCATCATAACATCAGACAACAGAAAACATAGGAAAGTGAGTCTAAACAAGGAAGTCCCCACATAAAAACTCACTGGAAGCAGGGCTGTGTTTAAGAATGCCTAGTTCATGGCATTTCCTTGTTTTAAAGGAAGTCATCTCAACATGCCAGCCTTCCCCTTTCCAACTATTTAGAGCCTTCAAACTATCAGATGTGACTTTCATGACTTTCCCAGTCAATTTGTGGATTGGGGTTTCCCAAAAGCCATAAAGCTGCTACCTCTAAGACAAGAATCCTCCTTGACATGTCTTCAGGCTGTCTGTGACCAATATCCAAATGACCTTATCTGCAGGCTCTCCTTACCGGGATAAAATCACCATTGCTATTCTTCAATTACAAGAAGAGGGGAAGTTGCATATGATGAAGGAGAAGTGGTGGCGAGGAAATGGCTGCCCGGAGGAAGAGAGCAAAGAGGCCAGTGCCCTGGGAGTAGAAAATATCGGAGGCATCTTCATTGTTCTGGCGGCAGGACTGGTCCTCTCTGTATTTGTAGCCATTGGCGAATTTATATACAAATCACGGAAGAACAATGATACTGAACAGGTGAGTCACCTCTTTATGGGACAGGGTAGTTTTTCCTGTGTGTTTATCAGTCTTAAGTGTGGGGTTTTCAGAATGTTCACCCTTTTTGAAATTGTCTATTGAATTAGATGCCCAGAAAGACCATTTTTGAGTTAGAGCAAAGATGTATTGAATCCCTGCCAGGTGCCGCCGGCAATGTAGCGCCATCATTTATTAATGAGAAGAGGGAAGCGCCTGATACACTAAATCCAATTAGTGCTATTTGGGATGACAGTGCAGAAATTCCATACTCAGTTAATTTCTTGAACAGCTATTTGCTCTTAAGATAGAAACCCTCGATGGAGCAAGGAAGAGCTAATTCCAAAATTGGAAGAAATATAAAAAGCTTTTGAGAGAAATGCTACTCATCGCTTACGTGTGGATACTGAGCCCATGTTCTAATACAAAGCTGATTTATTTAAATAAAGTAACTCAAAGCTGAGCATTTTCCTTTATGAAACTATCACTTGTTAGTTTCACCAAATTTTTTCATGGATATGCTAAATGATACAAAATAATACTAAACTCCAGGCCATGATAATGCATTAGGTTACCCATTCAATTTAAATATGGTGGTAGAATTTGGAGACTATGAACTCTTAATAACAGGGCAATTTAATGCTCAGTGTCACTGTCTTAAAATTCTTAATATTTGAACAAATGAATATTCCATATTTTCATTCTGCACTGGGCCCTACAAATCCTATAGCCAGTTCTGATGAATAATCTCGTAACAGTTCTAAGTCTTTGAAGAGAAAAACCTTCCTTGAGCTCCCAAAGGTGGGAATGAGTTATTATAATCTGATTTCATGGTGAAAATTTTCCCAAAATTACCCGAATTGTGAGAACATTAAGCACCCCTTTCCTGGACCTTGGTAGAAAAAATTGTCTTTAACTGAGAGGGAGAATGGACTGATCTGCTTTGTTTTAACTTTCAATGTGCTCTTGCCATGTCTTGTTTTATGCAACTAATTGGACAAATAAAAGCTTATATATGTTATGCTTTCATGTGCTTCTCATAATTGCCAGCTTCATTTTATTTAAATTTTCATTTAAACATTCATTTTTGCCTCTGATTTTTTCATCTTCTATATGTTTTTTTCTCATTTTGGTATGCAAGCCTTTTTGTTTCTTTTAAGGATTGCAATGTAAGCAAGCCCATCCAACCAACTCCACTTCAGGAACCACTTTATCTACAGATTTAGAATGTGGCAGATTAATTCAAGAGAAGTGAGGGATTCGGACACAGTCCTCAATTCATACTGTGTAACCAGTATTTTCCCCCCTTGTGTCCACTATAATTGTTATTGTTAATTGATGTCATCAATGATATCTGTATCCTCAAAGCATAAATAACCATTAGTACCTACCCTTTTTTAAGATAGCAAGACCCATGGATTCTAGATACTGAATTCAATGTACTAGAAACAGATGGGTGTTCTGTGTTGAAACAGAGGAATGTGGGCTAAGACTCCAAATCTGTGTACTTACAAGCATCTGCTACATCATCAAAGGAGAGTTGTCTTAGTTCTTTCTTTAAGCATTAAAAACAAGCAACTCTTTCCTCATAGAAAAAGTAGCTTCAGCCTTTTAACATTGCAAACCAGAAATCCTTGATTTTTTTTTTAAGATTTATTTATTTATGCATACAGAACTGGGGTATAGGCCAGAAGTTCAGGGGTGGTGAGAGGTTTCACCAGAGACAGAGTGAACAGGCAGATCGATGAAGTTCACTGCTGAGGGGAGGTCTGCCACACCCTGTGGTCACCTCCAGGGCAGGCAGGGATCGAACTCAGGATGAAGTGGCTTTAGCTTCTTAGTGCAGTGCTTTAACCCGCTGCGCCACCAGGGAGGGCCCCAGAAATCCTTGATATTAGCGATTCAGGAAGATGGTCCAAAAAATGAAAATGAATCTTGACACTCAGTACCAAGGTGAACTTACCTGTGTATCACTCAAGAAGGCACAACACAGTCAAGAACCATCCTGGGGTAGAAATTTATGAGCATCAAGCTCTCAAGTCACATTTGCCGGTAGAGATAAACAACCTTCCATTGATCCGGGCAGATGGAACAATAGACACCCAAGAACTGTGTTTCTTTTCAGGCTGTATAGTATTCCTGCAAGCGCTAAGCCAAGCCCAAAGCTAGAAACTTGCACAGAACATCTTCCTTTTTCCACTCACTCACTCTCACTCTTGTTGATGAACATCCTTTCGAGATGTTGCTTCATCCTCTTCCCACTCACCCAGGACAGAGTGGTTGTTCTTGTATGAGCCTCATCTATGCACGCCTACGTTCGCACTCACTTCTCTGAATTTGTGGCCATTAGTAAATCTTTCCGAAGATATTCAGGAGATGGCAAATATGAGAAGATAAACAGAGGGCACACACATCAGTTACAGATCTCTGTAGATTTACTGCCCCTGCATTCACAGTGCTGCAAATAATCCCCGCTCTATTCAGTCTGACGACCAGAGAGCCAACTGCACACTTAATTTCTCATGACAGAGGATGTCCGCTGGCCCTTTGGGTGTTTGCTCTTCACAGTGAGTAGGAGAATTGAAGAGGCCTTTCATCTTCCTCCATACGGGATCAGTTGGTCTTTGTTCTTCTTAATGGGATTGCCATTTGACATATGAAGTGATCCCCCAAACACATTTCTCAGAAGTAGAGATAGCCATCTCTTAGTTATATTTTGATTTCTCTTTGCTTAGCTTTCACTAGGTTCCATCTTTTGAATCATAAATTTCTCCAATCAAGCCTATATTTTTCGGGTAACGCATATTTAGGAAATTTGACTCATGCCCTGGTTGTTTCTTAGTCTTCCCGTCTTTAAATAAATGTATTTTTGAGAAAGTATATAAAAATAAGACTAATATTTATTTTCTATTATTGACATGAAAGGTCAGAGTTCAGATTTTCATGAGCAAAAGAACCAAGTATTTGCAGGAATGTTATGTTATTTTTTATTTCATAATTCATTGATTATATAGAAGTCACAAACTGTATTTTCCTATAGAGTATTACATTGCATAATATTGTATTATATTCCCAACGACTATTTATTAAGCCAAAAATGGTACCAAAAAAAGCTCAAGGGTGATTGATAAAGTGTAGGGTTAACAACAAAAATTGCTATTTTTATTTTTTTATATATTTTTAAGATTTATTTATTTATGCATACTGAAGTGGAGTGCAGGCCAGAGGTGCAAGAGCAGTGAGATGATTCATCAGAGACAGAGTGGGGAGCAGAACAGGCAGACTGAGGAAGTACACTAATTTCTCATGAGGGAAGCAGTGGGCAGGTCAGGAGAGGTCTGCCACCATGTGAGTCACCTCTGGGCTGGGGACTAAACTCGCACTGAAGTGGCTGCAGCTAGCTTGCAGTGCTGCTCTTTCACTGGTTACACCACCAGGGAGGGCCAAAAATTGATGTTTTTAAGAGGTGATCCTTTAAAAGTGAAATTCAAAGATTTATATAAAGAAACGATTGCTTCCAAAAATTAATTTTACTACTTTAAACTGTATACAGCCTATTTTCCTGATACTTATATACTATTTTATGGTTTTGACATGCAGCATCATTTTTGGTCCTTTAAACAATTCTATCTCCATGTTATTAATTGAGAAGTAGATGTCAAAGTCAACCACCTAGAGTCCTAGACTTCTGCATTAAAAGGGAATTTTCTAAATAAGCCAAAGTTAGGTTCAAGCTCAAGTACAGCCCTATACTAAATGACTTTGGTAAGTTACTGGGATTTGTCAGAGCCTTGGTTTCCTACTATGTAACACTGGGATATAACATCTATGTCATAAAGCTGTTTTGAAGAGCATCTTTTATGTAACTCCTGAGTCACTGACATCTTAAACTCTCCTGCAACACAGCCTACTGTGTTATCATGCATTGAAGATTTTCATCAAGGTGGGAAAACATCCACTATTTCCCCAACTTCTTAGATCACAGAGCTTTTATTCTATAAAACACCTCGACAGACCAGACCACTGCCCTATAGATCATCCTCCAGGTAATGCTGCTGCAATACTGTGTAACTTATCCAGTGATAATATTATAACAAAACATCTTGTGTCCTGGCTGGCACATAGTTGCGATTCATGATCAATGCTATTTCTTATTTGCAGTCACTTTTAAACTTCTCTGAACCCCAATTTCTCTTTTGTAAGTGAAGCTAATAGATTGACTTTATAAGTGATGAGAATTACATGAAATTAGATAAGGGGATAAAAATGTAAATCAGCTCTAAAACTTGTGCTTAACACACACACACACACACACACACACACAGCTCTCTCTGGTGGTGCAATGGGTTAAAGCACCCCATTATGAAGCTCTCTGAAGCCACTGCAGCATGAGTTCGATCCCCAGCCAGGAAGCTGACCCACATGGAGTGGCAGGCCTCTTCTGACCCACCTGCTGCTCCCCTCAGCAGTGTACTTTGTCAATCTGCCTGTTCTGGTCCCCACTCTGTCTCTGGTAAATCCTCTCACCCACCACACCTCTGGCCTGTACCCCAGTTCTGTAAGCATAAGTAAATAAATCTTAAAAAAAAAACAAAAACAGAGGCTAGTTCACAGAGGAAATATTGCTCTTGGGTTACATGATCAATAAGTACAACTTAGCAGACTTCTTCAGGGAGAATGGTTTGGAACACTGGTCTCCTGACTTATTGACTCTTGACTGGCTCAAACTGTCTCTCAGACCACTTTCCTTCACACTAGTGGTGTCAACAGCAAAGAGTCAACAGCAGTGGCACCACACCCAGTAGAAGGACCAAATTGGGAATACGTGAGGAGGTACCGTGGCAGTCATGAACCTCATCTCTAGAAATTCTGACTGAATTAGCTTTGATGGGGCAGAACAAAGGCATCTGTTTAGAATACTCAGTTGACACTAGTCTCTCAGTCGCACTCTAGAGCTTCAATTTATGTGTTCACTTGCACTCAGTAAATGTTGCTGTTTACTAACTGATTCCAAAGGTAGCATCACTAATTCCAAGCCACATATAAAGCAAATATTTAATCTTCAATACTCAGTAGACTGTCCAGGGGGCAGTCAAAAAAAGCTATGCAGTTCTTTGAGATAGAAATATCAGTGCATTCTCTTGATAACCTTCACGTTTCCTTGTAAAGTCTTGTCAAGCCTACAAAAAGCAGCTATGAGGTAGCTAACTATTTTGTCTCTGCCCCTTCCCCTCTTGAGTAACCTCTACTCATCTTAGATTGAGTTAGTTATATTCTCCTCCTCTTTTTGTACATGCTCTCAAGTAAATGACCACTTTTCCATCAAGGAATTACTGTGAAGATCACAGTGACCCACCAGGGCCATCGTATATAAAATTCCAGGACAGGGGTCGGGGGGGCAAAGGCTTTAACATGAAAGAAAAGTTCTCAAATTCCATTTTTAAGTCTTTGGTTCTCAGAGTTCTGTGTATCTCAGAATCCTCAGGAGGTTATTTAAAATACAGACAACAGGGTGTATCTCTAGTAAGTGCAAGCCAGGAATTAGCATTTTTATCACCATCTGAAAGCAAATACTTAAAAGCAGCAGTACACATTGGTTTTCACCAAAATTCTCTCCAATATCCCAGTGTTCTCCAAAATTAGGTCATGCCCATGAGTTTTCCTTAAAACTATCTTCAATAAAGGATTTTTAAAATAGCTTTTCTCACAAGAGGATTTTTCCCAATAATTCTAAGGTTGCTGGGAATCATAAGTATTCATGAAAACTCATATGACTTCAGATTAGGTGGTGAGTGTAGGTTTTCATTAACATGGGAATTATAATTGGAGAAATAGCACTGCAACCTAAGAAGAGTGCAGGACAACTTGAAAAGACTAGATAAATATATCAGCTACTATGGAGCATATTACGTTGTCTAACGTGCCTCCTAACAAGCTAATGCAATAAGGGGAAAAAATAAAGCTGATTTGGCTTTCGACTAAAATTATGCATTGAATTATTTTAGATTCTTTCCAGTAAATTTGAAAGTACCTAGCCAATGCATGGAGGGGCGAGAATATGCCCTTTGGAAAATCAGTTGGATGATAGGATAATGCACCTCATAAACCTATCCAAGGGAACTTCTTTCCAAACACCTCACTGCATTTGACTAGTGTTCTATTATGTTCTATACGAGCCATCTGTGGCCAAACAGCACTACAGTGAATTCTAATTAGCATCCAGGTCCTGACCCTCTGCGTTAGGTCCATTTCTAAGTAAGCAATTTAAAAGTTACCTGAATCGTCTTGAAAAGCAAAAGGGAAAGAAAGCCTGCTTTCTTTTTCTTTTTCTAGTATTTTCTGCACATCTAAATGACATTATTAATTAACTTTCCAGATAATGAAAAATTTCCAGCCTCTGCTGCAGCTTTAGCTTGCCTGTAGGAGCCGTTTCATTATGCGTCTCACAGTTATGGGGTTTTATGTACAGATGCACAAGCATCTTGCAATCATTTTTGCTTTCCAAATCCTCCCCACAGAGAGTGATACATGGAAAATGGAGCTCTCCTTTATATTTTCAGAGAAATTCCATTTGCAAAGATAAGGAAATGCTGGTGGTCGAAAATCAACATCTCAAATGTGCTGTGTGACTTCATCCCCTACAGAACCTAACCTTTGCCTAAATCAGCCTAATCAGCCTAAATGTGGCTGATCAGTCAAACTACACAACATGTTTCTAGGTCCTGGTGTGTACATTCAGACACACAAAAAATAATGAGCAAAACCTAAGTGATAAAGCTACTGATTTCCCCTGATCAGCAAAACATGTTTAATTTGGCTAAACCAGAATTTTCTTCTGCCCAGGTTTTCAACTGGAGTGTTCAGATTTAAAATATACAAATACTCAGATGTTTCCAACTTCAAATAAGATTATTACCCTAATCATGGAGTCTTTACCCACCATAAAAATAATTAGTGTCCACAGAGTATCCAACCTAACCTGGTATTTCTCTTTCCTCAGTGTCCATTAGCACTTCATCAGATATTCTCCAGCATTCTCAACTTCATCTCTTTTATAATCTGACCAGCCTATTTAGCAAGTAATTTGAAGAAGTCACTACTCAGATTATTACTGTAATTGTGCAAAGCTTTCTCTTGCCTGGAAGTCTAAACACTCATCAATTAACAAAGAAACTAGGAAGTAATTAGCATCCATTTATAAGTAATTTTACCAGTGTACAAGCTGGCACTGTCTTACAAGCCAAACAAACTCTGAAAGATATTTATGGACCAATGGAAAGGTGACTTGATGACCAAAAGACAAGAATTCAAGATACTCAGCTATTTCTGAATAACTATATGTCTTTGGGTAAATCATTATACCTCTTGCATTCTTAGATTCCTTATCTGTAGCATAGGAAAGTTGCATTTAAAGCTCTCTTCCTGTCACAAAATTCCTTAAATGTTAAAGATGGCAAGACTGATTATAGACACAGCCAGACATCTTGAGAACAGAGAATAACAATGTCTAGGCAGTGAGTTCTGGACAACTTTAGAGTCCTGCTTCCTCCCAGCCTTCCCCCAGAAAGCGTCCCCAAACCCTGGTCCTTTCTAATCAAGAGGTATGGAAGGGCTGAGAGAACCAACAGCTGGAAGAGTTCAGGTGGACCAGTTTCTCCGAGTATCACCCAACCCAGACCTTCTCTAATCCTGCCATAAGTCCAGCTGTCCCTGGAGAAGAAGAGGAGAAGAGAGGAGGGCAGAAACCTTGATTCACTGAGCCACTAGTCACAAAATACCTTAGTTTTAAACCAAGACTGAGTGACCTGAAGTTACAAAGTCCACTGACAGAAGGGGATCTTTAAGCTAAGGTGAGCCCTATTATTATTAATCTTAGTGGCATGCATCGTGTCTCTCACCACAGATGCCTACCCATCACACAGAGGCGAAAGCCGCTATAGTGAGATTTGTACCCATGACGTAAATACGTGGTGTGAAAAGGAGAAGTCCCACATTGGGCTCAGTTTTACTTGAGGGCAGGGTCGTTCTCTGTAGAAGGGCATGCAAAGAACTTCTTGGAAGTTATTTTTATGGTCCTAACTCAGCTTTTAGTTGAGTGGATGGAAGGACAAGACCCTCTTCACGAGGTGAGGTCCCCTGTCCCGTGTGTCATCTCAAACTTCAGTTCAGGTCTAGTTATATACACATGAAATTGGTGTTCAGAGAGCATGCAGGCTCCCAGCTCCCACGGGGGCCTGTGGCAGGCTCAGGAGAGATGGGAAGAGGAGAGAAGCCAGAGGCCAGAGACAGTCACATTGGCCTGTGCCAGTGACTCCAGAGAGGAGAGAGGAAACCTGGGTACTTTGGGTTGGCAGGCAAACCCACATTTCTCTCTTTTTAATCATGTGGAGATGCTTATGTCTGCAAACATAAGACCCACCAGAAGCTGATCTTTACTGCAGAAACATCTCTGTGCTCTATGGTTTCCAGCTTGGGTATTTTGCAGCTTCCTCTCAATCACTACCAGCCACTTTTGTCCTTTTGGGGGCAGGAAAATGTTGCAACTGCTCTTGAGCTTGCTTCAAAGGCCAGTAGAGACTGGTCTTTGGCTGGCCAGACATTAGGTCCCTACAACACTTCTTTGCTGGAGTGGCCACGTCCTCTGGGCATCTAGGACAAGGGGTGGGCACCATCACCCTTCTTCTTCCATGAAGTGGCAGGTGAGGGACCCTTCTCAGGCATGCTCGGCACCCAGACTCTCCCATAGCCTGGCTGAATGATTCTCTTTGAAAGCAGATTCAGGACATGATTCTCTTTGCAGGGCATCTCCAAGCCTATTTGTTAGGCCCTGAAGGTTCTAAAGCCAACTTTTATCATTCAAAGTACCTCCTTTCTCCTTCTTTCAAACCCTTGGCTGGCGCAATTAATAGCTTCAAAGACACAACAGCCTCTGTAGATCCACAAAAGTCTATTTAAGAGTTCAAAGCTACAAATTGGACCCTTTTTCTCTTTCTGTCATCCCTAACATATAAAAGCTCTGGCTACAACTTTAAAACCAGGGGAAAGGATGGTATTCAGAAGTAGAAAAGTACATGGATAAATATCAAAATGTTACATAGCCTCAGCATTTTCCTCCCTTTTTAATTTTACATAAACATAATCCTATGATGTCAGAGGAGAATGAACTTATACATCCCATACCCCTAGAGATTCGGTATATATGCCTCAGCAATCCAAGGTGAAAATTTATTTAAGAATTCTTAAAATTTAAAAAAACGTGTGTATACAAATATGTATTACCTATATACACATATATTTCACATGAATATTATATACACATGTATGGCATATATACATGCAGATGGTGGGATCTACTATATATACTTTGTAGAATGTAATATATACTGCATACTATATAGTGATATGCTATATAGTCTATGCCATTCTACAAAATACTGGTTGTTGTTTTTTTTAAGATTTATTTATTTGTGCATACAGAGCTGGGGTACAGGCCAGAGGCTCAGGGGAGGTGAGAGGCTTCACCAGAGACAAAGTGGGGAGCAGAACAGGCAGATGGACGAAGTACACTGCTGAGGGGAGCAGCGGGTTGGTCAGGAGAGGTCTGCCACACCATGTGGTCACCTCCGGGGCAGGCAGGAATCGAACTCATGCGGAAGCGGCTTTAGATTCTCAGTGCTGTGCTTTAACCCGCTGCGCCACCAGGGAGGGCCTAAAATACTGTTATTTTAATAGAAGAAAGTTTTTCTACATGAAATCTTTAAATAAAAACGAACACAGAAAGATGATCCTTATGTATCTGTGTCATCAAATAACTCTTTGTCCTGTTAGGTATTATTTTTATGACTTGAAGAAATCTTGTTCCTTCTTGAAGGAACAAGAAGGCATTCCAGGATATTCATTTATGCCCCTAACTATAAAACAAAATCTAGGTTCAGACAGCAAAGATGTAATTTGGGCACCATACTCCAGGTGAGCAAATAGAAGATGAAGCAAATAGAAGATGAAGCAGGAAACAGGAGAGGTAAAGGGACATAGAGATATTTAATTATGATATTAATTGGAGCTAGGGAAAAATAATCACAGGACTGTGTGTTCCGTTGCCAAAGGCAGGACAAGGCTCTAGGGCATCGAGTGAAGAGTCAGTTTAAGGGGTCCACATTGGAGGTGGGGGGGTCACACTTTGAAGGATTTAGTTCAGTGTCTATATTCCTCCACCCAAAGTCTTGGGCACAGACTCAAGTAAGCATCAACTTCTCTATAACTCTCACACACAATTTACTTTGACTCCTGTTCTGGAATCTACTAGAATGACCAACTTTCTATCTTTTTTTTTTTTTTTAATCCAAGGATGGTAATATGAATAATGACCCAAGGATTCTGAATAAAACCAGAAAACTAACAAAGTCAGAGTAGATGGTACTCGAACCCTAAGTTCTGGAATACAGTTCACATGACTTGATCCATCTGTGATTTCTAGAGTCTTATAACTAGCAGGGGATGTTGGAAGCCTGATCTCTGCTCTTCGATCATCAGTTATCCTGTGATCTAATATCCAGTGAAGATATTAAACATACGTGACAAGACTTTCCAAAATCTTAAGGGTGCACATATCTGTATAGGATTCTTCAGTCCTTATTACTTAAAATGATTCCTAACTCAATCCCCCCCCCAAAAAACTGAACATTATAGCTTCACTTCCACATTAGAATTCAATGTTCAAAGTATTAAATATTTAAAATTGATTTGTCATTCTTGATTTAAAACAAAAAATTTATGGAGACTCTTGCACCTCAGAACTATGGCAGTAATTTGACCAAACCAAGAAAATATTAGAAGTTGTTCTGGTCCCATGACTTCTTAATAGCCTCTTCCTTGATAGTCTATATTTTACTGAAAATGGTCTTTACAAAAAGACTTCAAATCATAGCTTACCTTCAAATTATAGCAGCTTTATACATAAAATGAAAAATTTTTATACCTTTAAAATGATAATATTAAATATATCCTTCTTACTTATACATTACTTATGATGTAAAAATTTACTAGTCAATGGCACATAGCACAAGTGTCTTTAAATAAGGATCCTAATAAAAGAGAGAAACCTATACACATGCAAAATTTGGATTATATACTTGGCAAGATCGGCATTTCTATAAAATAATTTGTCATAAAAACCCTGAAAGGTATGCTTCCTAAGTAGTTCTCCTAAATGGACCAATGAATAAAATTATTGAATGCATAAATGTTAAATATACAATGAGAAATCATTCTGATACTTGCCATCCAATGCCAAGCTTGCACCAGTGAAAGTTAATCCCCAGCAGCTACCCTGAGTTGTTTCAACATTGCAAATTCAAATGAAATTCAAACATAATTTAACTCCTACAACTTAAAAAAATGACTCTCCACCTAGACTACTTTTTCTGCAGCTGTTTATTTTAGTTAAAAAAAAAAGAGAAACTTGATTAGCTCCTTCTACCCCTTCCAGGGCAAAATTTGCAATATAAGTTTAAAGGTGTCAGGAGAGAATAATTTATGTTTAGGCTCAAATGAATACCAAGAAATCAAACCCATAGGAGGCCCCATGTGGTCAGCAAGTCAGAAACACACGAAGAGGAAGTAAGAAAGAACAAAGAATGGCAGGAAAAGAGCAAGAAAGACTTAGGGAGTTGTCTCCCAAGGGACATACCACAGGCACCTACAAAGTGGAGGAGAGAAAGGACTTTCTGCAAAATTAAACACATTCTTCTTCTTTTAAAACCAATAGAGTTCTGGGCCCTCCCTGGTGGCGCAACAGGTTAAAGCACAGCACTGAGAATCTAAAGCCGCTTCCTCATGAGTTCGATTCCCGCCTGCCCCGGAGGTGACCACATGGTGTGGCAGACCTCTCCTGACCCACCCGCTGCTCCCCTCAGCAGTGTACTTCATCGATCTGCCTGTTTTGATCCCCACTCTGTCTCTGGTGAAGCCTCTCACTGCCCCTGAGTCTCTGGCCTGTATCCCAGTTCTGTATGCAAAAATAAATAAATCTTTAAAAAAAAAAAATCTTAAAAAAAAAAAAAAAACCAATAGAGTTCTAATGGAAGGTGTGGTCTCAGAATAATTTCTGTTTCTGCTTAAGTCTCTCTCCCTCCCTCTCTCTCTTCCCCCCCTTCCTCTCTTCCTTGTACACACACACACTTTATCACTGCATAGTGTCCGAATCAGCATAAATGGCAATATCACTACCATAGTTTATTACTAGAAATTCACTTATAAATAACTTTTTCTATCAAATTTATTACAGGAAGTCATTGTCAGTCATCCCTAGACACAAAGATTTTTTTTGTTGTTTGTTTAGTTTTAAGCCTCTGCAGTTAGTTTTCATCTCCTTCTTTTAAGTACCTATACTGTCATTAATACACAAGCTGCTATAATGCCAGGTATGACGTAAAGACGAAAGCATGCTGTGGGCTGGGTAAAACCAATGATAACAGGCATTGAAAAGTCTATGCTTTAAGCATATATGGAACTACTACTTGAATTCAAACATTGCTTAAACAATTCAAAGGAATTGGTGCAAGAAAGGACATAGAATGGCTTAAAGTAGCATCAACATTTTCATTCTTCCTCCTCCCCACCCATCCCCCTATTCACCCACCTCTCTGACTCTGTCTCTCTCTCATCTCTATCTCTCCATCAGTGAATGCCATAGACTTAAAATATTTTCAGCGATGTCTAACATTTTACTTTCAAGAAATAGAGTAGTGTCAATCGTTGCCCTGCATGCTTTACCTTCCTCAACTCAATTATTCTCAATAGTTGTATGAAAAGGACACTTATTGTTCTCACTTTACAAATAATGAAGCTGAGTGAAGGAGAAAACAAATGCCTTGCCTGGTGTAACCTACCTACTAGGTAGCATAGCTGAAATGTGACTCCAGCATGCTACAGCAGGAAACTGTCACACTGTAATTAATGATCATGCGCAGATCTATTGAAAACATGAACTACTTGCATGTTGGAAGGACCTGGCATCCAAGCGACGGGGGATTTTTCCCTTCTAAAAAGGACTGAGGGTCATTCATCTAATTTTCTTGTCTCTACAGCAAGCAGCAAAGTAGACATCATGATGTCTGATAGTTTCTGCAGAAATTAGAGTTTAGGAATTGAAACCTTCATGCTTAAATGTCATATTTCTATGGCTCTGAGAACATGAGGGAGCTGATGAAAACCAAACCCAGAAATAGAAGGTTTAGAAAATGACTCTAATTTTATCTGAATTCAAAAGTTCATATTTTATAGTATATGTGTCCTTCATTCTGAGATTATAACAGCAAATTGATGAATGAATACGTGCTCCTCCTTGCCACTCTGTACTGAGAGTGACCTTCACAGTTTTATTTCCTGTGACGGTGAAGCTGTGGGGGTTACCTGAGCTTGCAGCTCAAAGGGACCTTAAAAGGTCATCTTTCCTTGTGACGGCAGCTAAAACTTGGAAACAGAAAGGTCAGTCCCAATATCTTGCCATTTTCTTTCTGACAGTTGGAGACAAAGTGAGAATCGAAAAGAAATCACAGTCAGTGTGATCAAAGTCAGAAAGCTGACTCTGATAACACAATATTCACTCCTGCACTGGTAAGGACACGCCCATACTTGGGGATCATTGAGAGGATAGAAATGTTTCTGTACTTTCCGGCAATATATACTATGGAGGAGGGTTGGGATTTTTTTTTTTTTTTTAAAAGACTTAATGGAAACATACTGTGGAAACGAGAGCTATGATGCCATCTCCACTCGTAAATGGACATGAAGGATTCCAGCAAGTCACTTCCGGGTTGTGTCTCCAACCCGAACGTCGCTTGGGAGACTGGCTTTAAAAGCATATGTTTGAGAGTTAAAATAAAGCAGAAATTGCCCTTTTAAAGGTCAATTGGAATTTCCTAACATATATTTTTACGGGAAGGGAATCCACAAAAAAAAGCTCTTTGGAGTGATTCAATAAAATGTAAAAAAAAAATCAAGCATAGAAGAGTTCAATTGAAAGCAATTAAGTTAGGAGAGTCAGATGGATTGAGTTCAAATGAGAACTTTTCTTCTTATGAGCCATTTTTCTTGGGAAAATTACTTCATAGCGCCAGTAGTAAATTTCCCTGTCTATAAAATGGACATAATAACTCCTTCCTTATAAGGTTACTGTGAGTTTATGTATAATAGCGTTTATAAAATTCTTGGTATTTCTTCCTTCCTTCTCTCCCTTCACTCCAGGTTAACAATCTTCCTAAAACCAGGAATATCCTGTGTAAAAATAGTACTTCTTCCACTGAAATAAATCTCTAAGCAAAGGTTGCAAAACCCTAGAACATGATCCCACACGATGACACTATAAAATGCCTTTTGGTCTTAGAAACACATAAACCTCACATATTTCACTGTAACATTCATGCTGTAACATGTTTTGCTGTATGCTTCATAGAAAGAATTTTGCATTTCTTCTCTGTACGGCATGGCAGTTCCTTTCAAGTCACTGAACTTGACCACAACTTGCCATTTAAAGCGATTAATAGGCATAGACTGAATTTTCACCTTGAGTACTCTAGGAAAATAGAATTGAATTTCAAATCCTGTAAGCCCTCAGGCATAAAAGTACAAGAAGTCATATTCAAACAACTAACTTGTTTAAAGGTTTAGATTTGATAGGCCACTCATTTACATCGGGGATCTAAATTTATACCTCTGGTTTCAAATCAAGTGGGAAAATGACAGAATACTGTAAGTGACAGGTTTCATGAAACAAAGCAAAGCAAAGTGCACATTTTCAAACATACGAGTTACATGTTGACACAAGGACACCAGACATTTTGTATTTTGGACACAGAAACTCCAGGACACCCCTGTGTGGTTCTCACAACCTTCAAGACATCAGTTAGTGGCAGGTAGCAATATGGTTTTCAACCACGTGCGTTTTGTCAATTCACTATACCTAAGTAATATTTGAACTTCCAGACACTTCACCAAAGACTTTGGGTTTTTAGAGGATATTTTAAGAGTAATCTCATCTAAAACAATACTATTTTATCAAAATCCCTATCAGCAGAAATTTATTATCTGAAGATCCTCTCTTGGCTGGAAGAAATGACAGCAAACTGTGTTCTTATATCATTTATATACTGTGCATGTGAGTAGATACACTGAAATTGTCATAGATAAGTCTACATATATAAGCCATCTGCATATGTATCCCATTTTATAACCTCAACTCCATTTTCTTTTTGCACTATGCCATTGTCCTCACTGTGCAGTTCAGTACCATGTTATTTTCATTTCAACCACAGCTGCATCATTGCTGCTGCCAGATCTCTGTTTTTTGGAGAAAATATACAATTTAAAATTGTTTTTTTTTCTTTTTTTTATCAGAAAGGAAAGTCATCAAGAATTAGATTTTATTTTAGGAACAAAGTAAGGTTTCATGGGAGAAAAAAACAAAGCCTTGGTGTAGAGAAGGTTTGTTCATTTTCTATAGCATTACTGAAGTGTCGTATGCCTTGATAAACCTATCAATGTTTGGAACATCTCAATGGGGGAAATGACTTAATTTAACTCTGTTTTGGTGTCTCAGCAAAGGTAAGTTGTCTACTTTGACAGCCTTGAGGTTTTCTTAACTGGGTCATTTTCTACTACTGCCATTGTGAATGAAACCCTAAAAGTTTGCCCAGCTAACTTGCTGTCCCGATGTCCCCTAGTAGAAAAGGCGGGTGGCCCGCGGGTGGAGGAGGAGGTTGGGAACTGATGGAGAATTTATCTCATGGCAGAGTGGCCTGACACCTATTTCTTGTATTCATAAAAATCTAGGCAAGATACAGCTCAGTGGAGAATGAAGAGAGTATGGTCAAAACTGACATTGTTATTTCATGTCCTCTAGTGTCTCTCTTTCAATGCCATCATGGAAGAACTGGGGATCTCACTCAAAAATCAGAAAAAGCTAAAGAAAAAGTCAAGAACTAAGGGGAAATCTTCCTTCACAAGTATCCTTACTTGTCATCAGAGACGAACTCAGAGGAAAGAGACAGTGGCGTGAGCTGAGAGAACACCGTCAGAAGCTTTCAGGAAGCGAGAGCATATGTTGCTCCAGGTTTCTGGAGAAAGGATTTCTAGCAAGTGGGCTGCATGTTTCCATATGTCTATATACATAACTCTGATTATGTATACAGATATAAGAAACACAGAAGCTTCAAAAGCTCACAGAGAGAGATATAGCTTGCACATTGGCGCCAATTCTTTTGAAATGAATTTGTATGCTCACTTATTTTTCCTTTCCTCTCTTGCCCAATAAATTGCTGTGTGTGCTTTCTAAATAATAATAAAACAACAGGGTTTTTTTTTTTTCCAGAAGTCTGAGTGTTGATTTGTTCTGGTAACTTATTCCCGTTCACAAGTTTGGTTGCCAAATGCCATCAGCTGGGCTGTTCACTATTTTGATGAATCCTCTTACCTCTTTAGACTGACACAGTCACTTCTGACTGAGTTAAAACACAAAACACTTCATGGATACCAAATACCTAGCTCTTACAGTAAGGTGAAATCATTCATTTGGGGGCTTTAAAGTTTGATTTTAGAAATCATTTAAATGATACTCAGGATCCGAGAGAATAAAGCAGGAGGAAACTAAAATAGGGGAATTCATGTAAAAGAGAAAGGTGCCCACCACTGTCTCAATACCCTCTTAGGTTCTGGAAATTGCTAATGAGGAAGACAGGCCTGGCCCTGCCCTCACACAGCTTATCATAAAATGAAGAGGTATGCAATCTGTTAGGAAAGCAGGATTTGCACCTGGAGGGAGAGACACTGGATGAAGGGCAAACAGAAGTGCTTCACCTAGTACTGGGCCAAGGCTGTCTTCCTGGAGGGAGGTACAGTGAAGGTAAGAACTGATGACCAAGAGCCCTCCCTGGTGGCACAAGGGATTAAAGCGCAGTACTATGAAGCTGTCCACAGCCACTGCAGCACGAGTTCGATACCCCAGCCAGGGAGGTGACCCACCTGGCACAGCAGATCTCTCCTGTTTCCCTGCTGCTCCCCACTCTCTCTCTCTGAATACTTCAGTTCATCTGCCTGTTCTTCTCCCCACTCTGACCCTGTGAATCCTCTCACCCCCTGCCCCTCTGGCCTGCACCCCAGGGAGGACTAGGATGGGGAAGCAAGCATTGCAGGCTGAGGGAGCAGCATATTCAAAGGCATTGGAATAAAAGAGACTAGGCTGAGAAGGACAGAGGAAAAAGGATTTGGTGTGGCTAGGATGCAGGGGTGCAAAGGAGCTGACAGGCAGCCATCACTCTGGCTGAGGGTATAG
The DNA here is from genome assembly GCF_000260355.1 of Condylura cristata. Lineage (NCBI taxonomy): Eukaryota > Metazoa > Chordata > Mammalia > Eulipotyphla > Talpidae > Condylura > Condylura cristata. The sequence continues at coordinate 69,978,775 of NW_004567104.1, read as the reverse complement.
AAAGAGTTGGAGAAAAATAGATAGCGGTGGCTATTTTTGAGGAAACCAGGAAAAAGATACTGTATCCTGGGTCTCAGCTGGGCAATGGAGGGACTCTGAGGTATGATTTGTTCAGTCAGAGACTCCAGGAGTGGACATGAGGGAGGAGCAGAGCCAAGAAACACTCCAGGATTCTGGGGAAGGGTTGGGAGTGGGGGGTGACAGGGAACTGAAGCAGCATTACTTGTGTGGAAACAGGAAGCAATGGGAAGGAAGTAAATACTGGGTCAATGTTTCATATAATTAAATCCCACTGGTTTCCATAGGATAACTCAGTAAGAAAGAAAATTTCAATCTAGCCCCTCTAGAGTGTAAGTGCAAAAATATTTCCTGACATGAAAAGAAAAATCAACTTTAAAATAGCAATAACAGATATTTTTCTGGTATTATAATCAATACTCAAATTTGGGATCAATCAGAAATTTATTAACAACAAATAAAAGACAATGTGATTCATGATGAAATTCATTAATTACTCACACTAAAAACTTAACAGACATAAGGAGACCACCAAGCTTAAGATGGATCAAAATGGTAACTAGGGCCCTCCCTGGTGGCACGAGGGGTAAAGCACAGCACTAAAAAGCTAAAGCCACTTAGCATGAGTTCAATCCCTGCCCTGGAGGTGACCACATGGCGCAGCAGACCTCTCCTGACCTGCCCGCTGCTCCCCTCAGCAGTGTATTTCAGTCAGTTTGCCTGTTCTACTCCCCATGCAGTCTCTGATGAATCCTCTTACCTCTTTAGACTGACACAGTCACTTCTGACTGAGTTAAAACACAAAACACTTCATGGATACCAAATACCTAGCTCTTACA